>NC_092714.1:222017739-222326475 GCF_047496885.1 Scyliorhinus torazame | reverse complement strand
GGTGTCAAAGGCTGTCTGGTATCCAATTGAAACTTGTTTATTGGTACTACATCAAAAGAGATTACATTGATCCTCGGCATGGTTCCAACCTCTCTCTTGAGGGAGAGTCTAACACATGATTGACTGATGTTAGTACTACATTATCATCCATACATTAGCATAGCCCCTCTGTTAACCCTTTATGTTATAGACTGGTTCCCAAAAGAAGCTGGATCCTGTGGTGTTGGGTGCTCTGATGTACAGATGAGCCAACACAGTTGTATTTGGTACAACGCTCTTTTATTCTAACATGCTATTTACAGTTCTGTCTTGATACTCTGCACGTGGTGACTCCCTGAGTGTGTTGTTAATCAGGTCCTGTCCTTGTCCTGGTCTCTAGATGGACTGGCCACCAGGTGTCGTGTTTCTTCTCTTATACTGTCTCTGTCCTTGTCTGTGATTGGCTGTCGTGTTGTGTGTGCTGATTTGTCTGTTGGTCTGTCTATCATGATGTGTGTGTTTGAATATCATGACAGATCCCAGCAGAGCCCTGCAGACAGGTCGAGCTGGTTCCCCCAGAGGCAGGCTGGTGGCCCATTAATTTCACCTTCCCCTCCCAGGGCCACTGTGAGAATTCGGCCAGAGTCACAAGCACAGGCCATCCTATGGAAAGGTTCTACCTCCATGATAATAACCTTGCAGCTGTGGACATGCCACATAATTTCGGCATGTCTACATTGACTCTCACAAACATCCACAGTTGTGCCATAGAGAGCATCATATCCGGTTGCATCACAGCTTGGTATGGTAACTGCTCGCACCAAGATCGCAAGAAACCGCAGAGTGTGGTGAACTCCGGCCAACGCATCACACAAGCTTGCCACCCCCACATCGATTCTGTCTACACCTCCCGCTGCCTCAGGAAGGCAGACAGCATGGTCACAGACCCCTCCCACACAGGCATTGCCTTCTTCCAGACTCTTCTATTAGGCAGAAGTTACAGAAGTCTGAAGACCCGCACATCCAGACGTAGGAACAGCTTCTTCCCCACAGTTACTGGACTCCTCAACGACTCCCCCTCGGACTGATCTGTTCCCTGTAAGAACACTATTCACAACACCCTATGCTGCTCTTGCTCATGTATTTGCTTTGTTTGGCCCCTTGTTCCGCACTGTAACCAATCACTATTTGTTGATGTACCATTTGTTAATGTACTCTGTTGATTATTCTTTTTTTATCTGCTATGTACGTACTATGTATGTTCCTGTGGCTGCAGAAAAATACTTTTCACTGTACTGCGGGGGGGTACATGTGCCAATAAATCAAATCAATCAATAATTGAAAACATTTTCGACTTCATCAGAGGGTGCCTCCATCTCGCTATTAGGGCAGCACGGTAGCACATGTGGATAGCACTGTGGCTTCACAGCGCCAGGGTCCCAGGTTTGATTCCCCGCTGGGTCACTGTCTGTGCGGAGTCTGCACGTTCTCCCAGTGTCTGCGTGGGTTTCCTTCGGGTTCTCCGGTTTCCTCCCACAGTCCAAAGATGTGCAGGTTAGGTGGATTGGCCATGATAAATTGCCCTTCGTGACCAAAAATGGTTAGGAGGAGTTATTGGGTTACAGGGATAGGGTGGAAGTGAGGGCTTAAGTGAGTCAGTGCAGACTTGATGGGCCAAATGGCCTCCTTCTGCACTGTATGTTCTATGCTATCCCCTGCCTGCCTCCACACCACCCATCACTCCCAGTGGGGGTGCCAGCAGTCGATCGCTGAGGATCCTCCAGCCTCCCAGGTGCGGCTTCTTAATTGACCACCTCCGGAGTGATCTCAACACCATTCAGGCAGCCAATACCATTGGGCTTAGCATGTACATTTATCCCTGATGGGAGAAACATTTCAAAGGCAGTAATTTTCTTCACACAGTAGGTCACAGAGGAGGTTGGCTGTCTGCTTACTGTGAAAAGCCATTACACAATGTACTTGCATTATTAGAAACACGTGAAATGTAGGTCTCATACTGCTTTGAAAGAGGTGGAGGAAGAATCAATAGAACTAGATACTCAGATGTTATAAATGCAAGGTCTTTTAATTGGGCTTTTTTGTGATGTTTCACAAACCGAGTGTTTTGTAAGAGCAGGGATTAGGATGCTTATAAAACCATGATTCAAAATGCACAATAGATTTTCTTTTAACCCTCGAAGAAATGAACATTTCACAGTTGGAGAGAAAAAGGACAATCATGATGTCTGGCTTCGAAACACACTCTCTTCATTCTTTCATTTATATATTCTGCAGGAAATGTTTGAATGCTTTGAATATGCAAACAAGTTCATTTTAACACTTTGTTTTCATATTTTACATTAAACCTTTTTAGGAAATAAATTGTTTTTATTGATACCCAAACCAGATAAGTATTTACCTATTTTATCTGTGCCCAGAAAACAATTCAAGTAGGTAACGCATCCATTATGAAGGGATTATCTCAGGATTCATTGGCTTCTTACTCGAGAAGAGATCTCACTGGAGATAAAGGTCTTTACTTCAAAAGACTTTCCTTACATCATGAACTAGTTGCAAGTTAATAGAGCATCAGGTAGTAGCCACAGCTACTCCCTAAGGTGCTTCTCACTCCTCTTCACTCAGTGAGTGATATCACTGTGACATAGCCCCTTCTGCACATGCTTTTTTAAAATTCATTTCTGGAATGTGGGTGTCATTGACTCGGCCAGCATTTATTGCCCATCCCTAGTTGCCCGAGAGAGGTTGGTGGTGAGCTGCCATCTGGAACTGCTGCAGTCCCTGAGGCGTAGGTACACCACAGTGCTATGAAGGAGGGAGTTCCAGGATTTTGACCCAGCAACAGTGAGGGAACAGTGATGTATTTCCAAGTCAGGATGTTGAGTAACTAGATGGGAAGTTCCAGGCGGTGGTGTTCTCAAGTATCTACTACCCATGCCCTTCTAGATGGTCACGGTCGTGGGCTTTGAAGGTACTGCTCAAGGAGCCTTGGTGAGTTGCTGCAGTGCATCTTGTAGATGGTACACAAGATGGCTCCTACTGTGCATTGGTGATGGAGGGGATGAATGTCTGTGGAAGAGGTGCCAATTAAGCGGGCTGCTTTGTCCTCGATGGCGTCAAGCTTCTTGAGTGTTGTTAAAGCTGCAATCATCCAGGCACTAGGAAAGAATTCCATCACACTCCTGAATTGTGTCTTGTAGATAGTGCAAAAGCAATGGGGAGTCAGGAAGTGAGTTACTTGCCGCAGATTTCTCAGCCTCTGACCTGCTCTGGTAGCCACAGTATTTATATGGCTGGTCCAGGTCAGTGGAGGTTTCAGGGATGGAAATGCCATTGAATGTGAAGGGAAATGTTCAGAAGCTATTGGAATTAACCCTTTACTTTAAATCTCACCCCCTTTTGGGTCTTTATCCACATATTGGTCTGTAACTTCAACACGCGCTTCGGGATGATGCAGAAGTCCCAACGCAGGGTCATGCGTGCTGAAAGCCTGCTACATTTAAACAGTTAAATGCCCCTACGCCTTACACATTCTGTTGTCTATGAATATGCATCCCAGGTGACTGCAGCCAGATGGACAAGATGGACAGCGATCCTGGAAGCCCCCAAACTCCCCATTGTCTGGGCTAGCCCGGCGAACCCATCATCTATGCTCCCGCTTCCCAAGGAGCAAGAGGGGGGAGGAGAAAGGCATTACTGTGTGGCGATCTTGAACGAAATGGAGGAATTGAGCTTGGCGGCAGAGGAAACATGGCACAACCCAGACCCGATCCTATTTACAGATGGCTTCTCCTTTGGTGACTATGGAATCCGAAAAGCAGGGTGGACGGTCACAAGCCTGTGGCAAAGGGTTGTCTGCCCTCAGAGACATCAGCCCAACAGACAGAGTTACGGGCCCTGGCGGAGGCATGCCGGACAGCAAAAGGATAGACTCTATACAGACTCAAGGTAGAACTTTGGAGTTGCTCACGACTTTGGACAGTTGTGGAGAAGAGGATTTCTCACTGCCGCCGGTACACCTATCCAAAATGGGAAAGAGGTACGAGACTTAATGGGCCATACAACTACCCCGCGAAGTGTCCACCTTGAAGTGTAAGGCTCATACGAAGGAAAATACCACAGAAGCGCAAGGAAACACCCTGGCTGACAAGGCAGTCAAAGAAGCCACCCCACAATGTACTTCTGCAGAGGAACCAACATGAACATGCAGACTGGGAGCAATCAGTCTAACCCGGGACCTACAGACAATGCAAGGTGACTGCACACCAGAGGAAAAATGGACATGGATTGAGGCAGGAATGATACAATGTGATGAAGGCATCTGGAGACAAAGAGGTACTAACAAGCCAGTTGCACCACAAGCACTGATGCCCTATTTAGCCCAACAGATCCATTCATGGGAGCAGTTGGCCCCGCAACAAATGACGGCACGGATCCAGAAATGCTGGTGGGGTTGGGGATTCAAGAAATAGGCCCAGTTAGTAGCAGACCGCTTTGTAGTCTGGCAGAAGAATGCATCAACTGAGGTCCCTGTTCCTGCTGGACCATTCCAGCATTTGCAGGTTGACTATATTCCCCTTCCTACTTCTCACGGATACACCAATGTTCTCGTGGTGGTCGACAAGTTCTCAAGGTGGGTGGAAGCCGTTCCAACTAGAAGAGCCACAGCCAATCACACAGCCAAGGTCCTATGTAAGGATTACATTCCCTGATGGGGAGTCCCGACCAGCATTGATTCTGACCAAGGAACCCACTTTACATGTCATGTCTGCCAAGACGTCTGTAGATTACTAAACATTACCTGGGTCATGCATTGTCCTCATCACCCACAATTGTCAAGGCAAGTGGAAGGAATGAATAGAGCTCTGAAACTACGACTTGCCAAACATTGTCAGGAAGGAATCCCATGGCCCAGGCATTACCTGTAGTCCTGTGCAGTATTCGGGCAACTCCTAATAGAACTACAGGTCTAAGTCCGTTTGACATCATAACAAGGAGGCCCATGTCCCTGCCAGGAACTATTGATTTGTGAAAAGCCGACTGTCACTTGATGAGTGATGCCTTATCAGAATATTGTCATAATCTAACAAATGGTATTAGTTCTGCTTCTCAACAGGTATCAGAGGCCTGGGGAACCACACCACATTGTCCCCGGAGTTTAGGTTTATGTGAAGAATGTACATAAAGAACCTTTGGATGCCAAGTGGGAAGGACCCTATCAAGTGCTGCTGACCACACAAGCATCTGTTAAAGTCCAGCAAAGAAAGCTTGGATTCAATCGCATGTTAAACGAGCACACTGTGATTAAAACACCTACCGTTTAAAAGGACAATTCTTATTTCCCAATATGTGTAACCATATTGTTGTATCCGTTGCTTGCTTTTTAAGTTTTTGCAGACCTTGCTTTCCCTTGACCATCCATACCAGCTATGCTGGGCCCAGACGTGTCACAAGGAGTTAAATGTTCACACCTTCCTTTACTCTTTTTGTTTTATTTTTTTTTTAAATTTAGAGTGCCCAATTCATTTTTTTCCAATTAAGGGGCAATTTAGTGTGGCCAATCCACCTATCCTGCACATAGAATCATAGAATCATAGAATTTACTGTTCAGAAGGAGGCCATTTGGCCCATTGAGTCTGCACCGGCTCTTTGAAAGAGCATCTTTGGGTTGTGGGGGCGAAACCCACGCAAACACGGGGAGAATGTGCAAACTCCACACGGACAGTGACCCAGAGCCGGGATCGAACCTGGGACCTCGGCTCCGTGAGGCAGCAGTGCTATCCATTGAGCCACTGTGCTGCCCTCACACCTTCCTTTACATGTCCTAATCGTATGCCAAAGACTCCAACCTCGCCAGCTCTTGGGTATGTACTTATATTCCCATTTACTCTAAGGGAGCCATTCCTTTGAGACCCATCCCCCTTAATGCGTCCGAAGCAATTGAATGGTACATCTCCCAGAACATCTCCCGCTCATTATCCTCCCATGAGGAGGTGACCTCATGTGTAGGGGTAACTACCTGATCGACATAGCAGATAACATTGAAAAATGGCACTCGATGGGTTATCATCTGACCGCTTTCACAGGGTTTTCATAGAATTTACAGTGCAGAAGGAGGCCATTCGGCCCATCAAGTCTGCACCGGCTCTTTGAAAGAGCACCCTACCCAAGCCCACACCTCCACCCTATACCCATAACCCAGTAACCCCACCCTATCCCCATAACCCAGTAACCCCACCCAACATTAAGGGCAATTTTGGACACTAAGGGCAATTTAGCGTGGCCAATCCACCTAACCTGCATATCTTTGGACTGTGGGAGGAAACCGGAGCACCCGGAGAAAACCCATGCACACACGGGGAGAACGTGCAGACTCCGCACATCTGGGGTGGTACCAACCCACTCGCAATTGGAGGTATGGACCCCCATATATAGAACTTCCCACCTCCTCGATTCAGAGAGGATCCATATGCCTAAGCAGCAAATTGTTAGGGGGCCAAATGTTAGAACACAGCAATTGCATTCACTATTGTGATGTGAATAGGGTAGTAAAATTACATTACATGAGCGGTCTGTTACTAAGGGAGAGTCAAAGATGCCTCCCTATTGACAGGTCTTCGCAATCTCACCAGCAGAGGCAACGTCTCAGAGCTCTGCTATCCCAAGGGGGTGGCCCGCTTTGCCTCTTATAATGGTATTTAATTTATTTTGTGGCCACAGGGCCTATCCCTGGTTACCACGCTCTTGGACAGGATCTTGTTATTTGGGATATGTTGTTCCCTTTGTTCGCCATCCTCCCTCTCTCAAAGGACCTCGGACAAGGTACGGTATCACGGAGATGGAAAGATTCTTCTCCGTCCTGATCCCTATTTGTGAGACCGCTAAGCTTACAAGGGAGTCCATTAACATGGCGCCTGTCCTGGAAAAGGTGGGCAATGATATCTCTGAAGCCGTAGTTAAAATAAATGCAGAAATGGTTGCCATTTGGCCCTGCGGAACCAAATTGGTCTGGACTGTGTTCTTGCTGAAAAGGGTGGAACTTGTACTCTGATAGGGACAGAGTGCTGCACCTATATCCCGGACAGCTCAGAGTAAATTACTAATTTGGCAGAGCACATCCAAAAGGAGATTAAAAAAACAACCACCACCCAACACCTTGTGGAGTTGGGCAACTTGATGCTGGGTTCAATGGGACCCTCTTTAGTTCAGGGCTTGACTTCATTCCTCATTACCATTCTTGTTGTGTATTGTGTTTTTATGCTGATTAAGTGTGGCTGTAAACAATTAACCAAAGCCCCTGCTATGCCTCTCAAGACTACCCGTCAACCCCTCTTGCCTAATAAGAGTGCTCACAATATTAGGTAGACAAGGCAGAAAGGTCATAATGAAAAAAACAAATCAAAAAAACAAAAATCAAGGCCGTGATTCAGCTCCCAGCATGGATCCGGGCACAATGGGTGAATCACACACGAGTCCCAAAACTGGGCTCCGCACCAGGCCGATCACAAGTCACCCAACTCGCACCCGCCCAGCCCAGCCACATAAAATTCTGTCCCTGGTCTTTGCTATCTTACTTGCGAGATCTGAAGCCTTGCGATATTGAATAAAACATCTTCACTAGATTTGCCATTGCTCAGCCAGTCTGGGAACCTTTATATTTTGAAAAGATTCTGGCAGGAGTGAGGTTATATCCATTTCTCACTCTGGATTGAGGTACTCTTTTCTCATGCTGCTTGTCTTACTTGGTTGCTGGCCTGCCCTCATGTTTTTCCTCTCCAGTGTGGTGTCTGGGTTGGCCTCAAAGTCCTTCATCTGGTACTTTGCACTGCTGGGTTACTCTTCAGGCTTTTCTTGCTGTTTGCTACAGTTCCTCTGTGGGTGTAGTCACTGCTGCCGCCATCTGTTTTTGTGGATTTGTCTCAGGCTTCTTCCTCTGGAAAAAAATTTGTTGGAGGCAATGGTTTTCAGCTCAAAGTACATTTATTTACATCACTGCCTATTTACAAAGTTATAGAACATCAGGACAGGCTCCAGCTAATCCCTGTGGTGCTTCTCACTCAACTTTTCTCAAGCGACCCTCACTATTGCATAGCTCCTAAAGCACAGGCTCAGTGGCTATCCATAAGACCATAAGACATAGGAGCGGATGTAAGGCCATTCGGCCCATCGAGTCCACTCCACCATTCAATCATGGCTGATTTCAACTCCATTTACCCGTTCTCTCTCCATAGCCCTTAATTCCTCGAGAAATCAAGAATTTATCAACTTCTGTCTTAAAGACATTCAACGTCCTGGCCTCCACCGCCCTCTGTGGCAATGAATTCCACAGAACTACCACTCTCTGGCTGAAGAAATTTCTCCTCATCGCTGTTCTAACGTGACTCCCTTTTATTCTAAGGCTGTGCCCCCGGGTCCTAGTCTCCCCTGCTAATGGAAACAACTTCCCTACGTCCACCCTATCTAAGCCATTCATTATCTTGTAAGTTTCTATTAGATCTCCCCTCAACCTCCTAAACTCCAATGAATATAATCCCAGGATCCTCAGACGTTCATCGTATGTTAGGCCTACCATTCCTGGGATCATCCGTGTGAATCTCCGCTGGACCCGCTCCAGTGCCAGTATGTCCTTCCTGAGGTGTGGGGCCCAAAATTGCTCACAGTATTCTAAATGGGGCCCAACTAATGCTTTATAAAGCGTCAGAAGTACATCCCTGCTTTTATATTCCAAGCCTCTTGAGATGAATGACAACATTGCATTTGCTTTCTTAATTACGGACTCAACCTGCAAGTTTACCTTTAGAGAATCCTGGACTAGGACTCCCAAGTCCCTTTGCACTTCAGCATTATGAATTTTGTCACCGTTTAGAAAATAGTCCATGCCTCTATTCTTTTTTTCAAAATGCAAAACCTCGCACTTGCCCACGTTGAATTTCATCAGCCATTTCTTGGACCACTCTCCTAAACTGTCTAAATCTTTCTGCAGCCTCCCCACCTCCTCAATACTACCTGCCCCATCACCTATCTTTGTATCATCGGCAAACTTAGCCAGAATGCCCCCAGTCCCGTCATCTGGATCGTTAATATATAAAGAGAACAGCTGTGGCCCCAAAACTGAACCCTGCGGGACGCCATTCGTCACCGGTTGCCATTCCGAAAAAGAACCTTTCATCCCAACTCTCTGCCTTCTGCCTGACAGCCAATCGTCAATCCATGTTAGTACCTTGCCTCGAATACCATGGGCCCTTATTTTACTCAGCAGTCTCCCGTGAGGCACCTTATCAAAGGCCTTTTGGAAGTCAAGATAGATAACATCCATTGGCTCTCCTTGGTCTAACCTATTTGTTATCTCTTCAAAGAACTGGAGTTAACTCTTTACAATGTCAAGTAATAATTATAAACAATATTGAATGCTAAGGGGTGAAATTTCACTTCCAGTTCATTGATAAGATTACCTGAATGACCAGGAAGTGACAACAAAGTGCGATACACACGACGGGAAGGATATTCCTCCCCTTCGCAGCATGTTCTGTAGCGGCGGAGGGCAACTTGCCGGTGGCTGGTGGCGGGATCCTCTGTTCCCGTTGTTGTCAATGGGGTTACCCACTGAAGGCACCCCTCGGGTGTGCAGTCAGTGTGTCCGTTAGATCCTGCCAGCGTGAACGGCCATAAAACCCCGCCCTGCTTCATAAATGGAACAAGAAACTATTTTCACAGGTGGACACTGAGAATTTGGTTTACTATAATTGGTGTCTTAAGTTTCAATTTTTAAAAATTGAGGAAACAAGTCCTTCAAGCAGAAATATATGAGAATATGACTGAGCAATTATGACGTAATAATGAAAAAAATCCCACATATATCAAGATATCAACCCACACAACTGTGATAAACAATTCTAGATAAATTGGATAAGAATTAGCATGCATGGAGTTTTTTTTATTGAGCAGAGGAAAATTGTCAGGACAAAATGTATTATATCTTCATTGTGTAACATTTCACTGTAACTATTTAAAAGAGGAGAAGTCACAGATAGATAATTGTTTGAGGAACAGGTCTGTCAGCTCCATCAATGGCTGCTAATCCCTCAAAGAAATTTCATAACAGCTGAAGAGAGCTTCACACGAGACACCACCGTTAGCTGCTACTTGACTATTATCTCTTTCCTCAAGGATGAAGTATGCTGCAAATATAAGTTACACCCAATGCTTCAAACAGTATCTTGAGGATGGAAGATTTTTATTGAGTTCTGTCTTTGGTTGATGGATTCCACAAAATATGTGATAAAAATTGACAAGTACAGTCACTGTTGCCTTGCAAGCTATGCTTCCAAACCCCTTGCTCATTATCAGCCATGTAATTAGAGACTGGGTGACTGCATTAGTTTGATTGGTTATTTAAGTTCCTGCAGTTAGTAGCAGTGCTGCAAGGATCCTTCCTGTCTATTCCTTATCTATTCCCTTATTTCCCCTTTATTTTATTTGCCGTTACGTTTTTGATCCATGGATGATTTATGGACATGTATCTTTCCGGCAACTTGTATCTTTGATTCAAGCAGAAAAAAACAGTGGCTTGTGCCTTTAATTCAAGCAGAAGGCTGTGCTGATTTAGACTGATGATTGCAGATTGACCACCATCAGTGATGACTCAGTTTAATTGATTTGGGTGATGGTCAATTATAATACTGTACATAATAAAAGGTTACTTGTGTTTAAGTTACAAACCTGGTGACTGTAGTTTATTAGGCTCAGCCAAGAACCTCAGGTATTTTATCTAAAATCTCATTTTACCTGTGTTGCAACTCAAGTGGGGCTGAATGGTCCACGCACTAGCCTAGAGTGTCTTGACACTGTGCCAGCCAAGGTTGAGGCATCTGTCCGTTAGCCTTGGGTGCATAAGGGTGAGGTGTGCAAAGATGACAGGCACCTCAACCTGGTTCTCTGGGAGAGGTGTGCAAGGCTGATATGCTGTTCGAGGTAGAGGATGGACTTCTGTCCATACTGAAGAAAATAAGCCATAATACACATGAATGGTAGTGGGGCCGCCAATCTGTTCATACTCACCACGTTTGAGATGGATGTCCTCAACTGGAATGCGAGCATGGAACAAGGTCCTCAGGTCATGGAGAGGCATGGGTTTCCAAGGAAGATAAGAGTCCAGTGGACAGATGTGAGACAGGCAGAGAGTGCAAACAACTTGGGTTCATCTCATCTCAAATGAGAAGTTCTAAACGAGAGTCCCCAGTGAATCTGCAATCACAATGTCACCATGATGCAGTTGTCAATAGGCTCACCAGCCCACCTAGGATGCACATTGGCCACTGACATATTGTTTTCTTCCCTCAGATGAGCCATCCTGTTGAGATGGCGGATCTCGAGGACCCTCCCTCGACACCCAAGATGGGAGTGCACAGTGGGGAGGGCTCAGTGCATTTGCATGAGGAACTGGCAGAGGCAGAGAGTTCACTGGGCATCAGCAGTCAGAGGAACTGAATGGATGCTGAAACTCTAGTTCGCAACATCACTGGGGTTGGTTTAGCACAGGGCTAAAGAGCTGGCTTTTAAAGCAGACCAAGGCAGGCCAGCAGCACGGTTCAATTCCCGTACCAGCCTCCCCGAACAGGCGCCGGGATGTGGCGACTTGGGGCTTTTCACAGTAACTTAATTTGAAGCCTACTTGTGACAATAAGCAATATTCATTTCATTTCATTTCACTTCACTGTAGCTCCACAATCCACCTTTCAATCCATCTGCTACATACTAGCATAGGATCCTCTTGGCTGAAGTCTTGAAATAAAAGCCACCCACAAAAAAACATTCCAAAGCAACTTTATAAACAACACATCTATTAATACATGCAAAACAAAACTATCCACCTTTGCGATTTTTTCCAGCCATAATCTTGCAGATGCGTTTACTTGGCCAAATGCTTCTATGTCGTGCAACCTCAATGGTTCCAGGTGGGTGCTGACTTTCAAAGGGGGCGATGTCAGATGGACCGTGTGCATCACCTGACTTTGGGCTGCATCACTTCAGCACGGGTGGCAGCTGCCTGGTCTACCAGAAACTGCAAGCGTGCAGGCAGATGGTGGCAATACAAATATAGTCACTCTGAAAGGGTATGCAGGTTGTGCTCCGCAGAGCCACTGGCACTCACCCAAAGTGCCACCTCAAGAACCCTAATTGGCGGACTGCAATGAAACTTTGAAAGCCCCTTTGTGGACTGGTATCCACCACCAGAGTGGCAGCAGTCCCAGCCGGCATGGCAACAAGTCTGAGTATCATGTTTTCAAGCAGAGCTCATACTGCAGCACGGAAATGTTGTGTGGCTTCTATCTGCGCTACAACTGAAGCCTAAGCATTGGCTACCAGATGCAGCATCATGCTGGGTCTGCAAGCCAATTAGGGGATGTGAATATCACAATGAGTGGTTGTTTCCTCCTCGATGTTTGTTCAGGATCCAGAGACAATCCCAATCTTTGTGTCTATGCCCAGGAGGAAAGATCCTTCTCTGTTTGTTCCAGGGCTTTCATCATAATTAATCTAAAGAATTAGTGCAATGTTCTGCAATGTCTGCCTGGAGTGAAGCTATAACCTCTTGTTCAACAGCAAGTTAATGCTTGATTTGGAATTTAAGGCAAAGGCGATTATTTAAAACACCCAATTACTTTGCAAGGTGCTTACATTTAGATCATGCGCTCGTCACTTAAGTTTATCATACAATTCAGTTCAAACATTTTTGCTCACTTTCAGTTGGGGACACATGCAGCATATCAAGTCGTACTACCAGTTACATAGAACATAGAACAGTACAGCACAGTAATGACCCTTCGGCCCACGATGTTGTACCGGCCACTTATCCTAATCTAAGATCGTCTAACCTACAGCCCTTCAATTTACTGCTGTCCATGTGCCTGTCCAAGAGTAGTTTAAATGTCCTAATGACTCTGACTCCACCGCATCTGCTGGCAGTGCATTCCACGCACTCACCACTCTCTGTGTAAAGAACCTACCTCTGGCATCTCCCCTATACCTTCTTCCAATCACCTTAAAATTATGGCCCCTTGTGACAACCCTGGGAAAAAGTCTCTGGCTATCCACTCTATCCATGCCTCTCATCACCTTGTACACCTCTATCAAATCACCTCTCTTCCTTCTTCGCTCCAGTGAGAAAAGACCTAGCTTACGCAGCCTTTCTTCATAAGACATGCCCTCCAGTCCAGGCAGCATCCTGGTAAATCTCCTCTGCACCCTGATGAATGATGTCAGTAAGTCTCTAAAGCATCGAAAGACGGGCGATGAGAGATTGACAGGAGACTCAAGGAAGAGTCTCAGGTAAGAGTCTGAAGGTGTTTTGTTTCAGCTTTATAAAGGAAGATTACACACTATTAGTTACAAACTTAGAAATGCTGCAACCAAAGAGACAAAGGGAAAAAGCAAGCCAGTCAAAGTGAAACAAAGAAGTGAAGATTACAGTAGGCTTTATTAGCATCTTGTAATTAACTCAATGCTATATAACTTTCACTTCTGACACTGTTTCTTCCATCCACAGAGCTAGCTATTTGTACGATAGTAGGTGAATGAATAATTAATTGAAATCTCCACAAACAAAAGTCTAATTACCTTAAAAAAACTAGAAAAAACCCGTAATTTCCATTCACTGCCAGGTTGAGTCAACAGAGCAAATTCACTTACCCTCTTGTCCCAGCTGTCAAATAAAGACTACTTACACAGGCATTATGGACATCTGTGGCAGCAATAGGAAATGTGGACAATGATACAAACTAACAGATAATGTTAAGTGTCACTAAGAATATCCCACATCTGCAAATACATATTGGGCTAGCTTATGGTAAGAAAATAATAGTGAGCCTAATGGAATTTATCATTACTTCTGAGTATATGGTGCATCAAACTCGGGTGATTGAGCTCAAATATCTAAAAGTTGTTTGGCTCATCACTGAGGCACATTGTACGGTGTGAAATTGCTGCATTAGAGTGAAAAACAGAAATTAATGCCACAGAAAGAGGCAGCACAGTGATTAGCACTACTGCCTCACAGTGCCAGGGACCAGGGTTCAATTCCGACCTTGGGTGACTGTCTGTATGGAGTTTGCTGTCTGTGTGGAGTTTGCCCTTTCTCCCAGTGTGTGCATGGGTTGGTTAGGTGAGGTTACGTGGATGGGGCAGGCCAGTGGGCCTAGGTCGGGTGCGCTTTCAGAAGGTCAGTGCAGACTCTATGAGCCGAATGGCCTCCTTCTGCACTGCAGGAATTCGATGGATCTATGGTAGGTGCACTTTCAACAATGTGATAAGTGATACTAATTGTCAAGTAATCTATCTGGCATTGATAATTACTATTACTGGTGTGGTGTCGCACCCCTTCAGGCATTAATTGTCAGGGATTTTTTTTAAATTGCTTCTCTTTGTCTCTTTTTTTTCCCTCTCTCTAAGTCTAATCTTTTTCTCCACTTTTCCCTTTTCCATACCTGATTCAATATTGAATTCACTACAGTGCCTTCTCTGCTCTGTCTCTTGCTTATTCCTTCATCCTTCAATTTGATTGGTTCAGGAGAAATAGTTTATTTCCCTGTCCACTAAGGTCCCAGCTGACAGTTTCCTTCACTGTCATATTATCACTTTCTAAACTACAGGCAAAACTAAACAACAATGTTGAAAATTGGTCAACTACTGTAAGATGTGGGGCTGAATTCTCACCGTCGGAATGGTCCATTTTGCCAGCAGCCCGGGGGTTTCCCAATGGTGTGGGGCTGCCCCACAATGGGAAACCCCATTGACCAGCCGGCAAAACGAAGAATCCCAACGTTGCGTTGAACCAGAAATCTGGTGCGGCGGGAGGGGAAAACCCGCCCACAGTGCCTTCAGCCCAGCAGTGACAAAGTAGTCTCAAGTATATTCCACCTCCACAATCCCAGCTCCAAGAGGGAGCTCAACAAGCATGATTCAGCAGATTAGTTAACGTCTGCTGAACGTCGTGTTTAGCGAGGTGTTTCTCAGCCCCTGCGGCACAATGGTTAGCACTGCTGCCTCACAGAACCAGGGACTCGGCTTTCATTCCAACCTTGGGTGTGGAGCTTGCACGTTCTCCCTGTGTCTGCATGGGTTTCTTCCGGGTGCTCCGGCTTCCTTCCACAGTCCAAAGAAATGCATGTTAGATGGATTAGCCGTACTAAATTGTCCCATAGTGTCCCAAAGGTCAGGTGGGATTACGGAGATAGGGTGGGGGCATGGACCGTGAAAGGTGCTCTTTCGGAGGTTCGGTGCAGACTCGATGGGCTGAATGGCCTCCTTCTACACTGTAGTGATTCTATTCAATGACATTTTGCCGTTTGTTTTGCCTTCGAGGAGATTTTCTCCGCTGAGATTGCACTTAGAGAGATTTCTTGCTGGCAAGCTGACACCAGCAGGAAAGACTTCTCGCAGACTGGGGTGCCATTTTGTCCGGCAGCCCCAACCTACCCCACCCCACCTTATTTCTGTGACCCTCCCCTCATCCTCCAATCTTAGTGAGTTCCCCAGGAACCCTCCCTCAATCTGGCAAGGCCCCCCAGGACTGATCCCTGGCAGTGCCAACCTGGCACCTGGGCACCCTGACAGTGCCTCTGGCATCCTGACAGTGCCACTCTGGCATGCTGAAAGGACAAGTGTTGGTACCTAGATCCCAGACCGAGTGTCAGGGTGCCACCCTGCCCTGTCCCTGACTACACGCGGGTCTCCAACGGCCTGGAAGACCCCCCCCCCCCCAGGAGCCATTACACCTGGTGCACATTTGTGTGGACCAATACTAAATGGCGCTCTGGTGAGGTTTCCCTCCCAATGGCTCATTTAAATATGCTGATCTGGATTACGCCCAGTGGGGGCATCACAAATCTCGAGAGGCCTCTTATGAGATTTAGCGGTCTTGTCCTGACACTAAGTTGGGCTCGACGAGGCCGCTGAATCGCGCCCAACATCTCCTTGAAGGGCAAGGGACTAAATCACAAACAACTTCTCATTTATCTTGGTACAATTGACCAAAACATGACATCCAAAAAATATCTGAGAAAGACAACAGCAGAGATCAATATATGATTTACTTGGGCCGCTGTCTATGTGGAGTTTGCACGATCTCCATGTGTCTGCATGGGTTTCCTCCGGGTGCTCCGGTTTACTCCCACAGTCCAAAGAAATGCAGGTTAGATGGATTAGCCGTGCTAAATTGCATGGCTAATCCTCAGTAAACATTGCTGAGTCTTCATGGGATGCAGATAATTGCACGTCTGTTCAATCTTTCCTTTCTTCTTCAAACTTTAAGGACTTCAACTCTTGCCATCATCTATTTGACATCAAAAACTCAATTGCAGAGTACTTTTTGTGTGTAGATTGTGCAACAGTATGATACAACTGATCCCAAACCAGTCTCGTACATACCCAGCTCAACATAACAATGCCTATCATCTCGGGCACCCTCCAAATAACTCAACTCTTCTGGCTCTCAGTCCTGAACATCATCCAGAACCCACAAATAAGGAGGAAAGTTGCAAAAAGAAAGCTTCTGGAGAAGGTTTACCTCAACCCAAACCTGCTGCTACACAAGGACCTTACCAATCCACCTGCTGCTCGCTTCTCTCGTACCAGCCTATGCGACTAAGACCACTGTCCAAAGGAATAACAGCAGAGGCCATGTGGCAGCAGGAATGGAACCAACATGCCTCCATTAAAAAACACTTCCTCAACACAGATCCCACAATCTCCCCACTCAGCTTCAACCTGCCATTCAAACACTGGGCATTCCTCAGCCATTTAAGTGGCCAAGGCATTTGTGCAGCAAATAAGTACAATTGGGGCCGTGCGGGGAACCCAGACTGCAGCTGTGGTCCATCCAAATCAATAACTCACATCATTGAAGACTGCCCCCTGACAAAATTCAGCGGAGGGCTCAGTGAGCTCCATTTAACCATTGTGGAGGCTATTGTCTGGATTGGTAATTGTTACACACGCTAAAAATATGTTATCTTCTCACATTTTTCAGTATGTTGCCATGCCAAAAATTTGAAAACTTAAATATGCAAGAATAAATCTGACTAATGATAGATGTTGCTAGATGCCCTGCAATAGTAAAATCTAAGTGGTTGTAGTTATGCATATATACTGAATTCTCTTGAATAGCTTCAACCCAGAGACAGGATAATTGGATGCCAAATTTTCCTACACTACAACATTGACTTCATTTCAGTAGATCTTCATTGGTTGGAGCACTTATAGAATGAGTTTTTGAACGGTGTTGTTTCATTGCACATTTGTTTAATCTTTTCTTTCTTCCTAGCTACATTTGGACTTTCTTTGATATTTCAGACCCTTATTTTTTAAAGGAAATCTGCATTATTTACTAAATATGCCAATAAAGCTTTTTGCCCATGAACAAATACCAAATGTGTGTTCCTTAAGTTCCCTTCACATTCATTTCAACATCTCAAACTCAACCTTCAAGTTTAATTGAAATTAGAAGAACATAAAATGAACTATTGATACTTAATTTTACAAAGGATGAGGCCTACTTTACCGCAAGATTATATTTCAGCTTTGGAAACTACTTTGGGCATCCATTTTCTTTGCGCTTCAAGTCTTTTAAAATCTAGTCACTCTTTAGGTCAGCTCTTTCTGACAGAAAATGATTTCCTCCAGCTCACTGGTTTCTCACCTGACTTTATTTGAGCTCACCTGGTGCAGACACCTCTTCATGCTTCAGCTAGCCCCTCAACCTCCAATGCTGGAGAAGTGTTTTGTTCCAAGCAAATAAAAGAACGGAGTACATCTTTCACAAATGATTGCAGGGTGCGACTTTTCTGGACTTGTTCCTAGCTCTCAATAGCTTGTTACCCAGTCACAATCTGATGACAATTAATTGCAAGGATACTGGGAAGAGGCCAGGATTATAATTACCACTACTCGAAAGGCTTGCTGGTCTCCGAGCATTGTGCGAAACAAACTGTTGCTAAATAATCTGCAGGCAGTCCATACTGCTTGTGTGATAGCAGATTGCCATTACTTACTACAATCTTTGTAATATATGCACAGCAAAAGAGCATATCCGTAATAGCTGGATTAAACTGATAGTTGAATATACTGTATGACCAGGTTTCACCAGCTATTTGCTTTAGGATATGGTCAATAAGATACACGCCATTGTTTTAAAAGGATGTCTCCTGATCAGAAATCTTGGTAAAATTAGCATTAAAATATTTTATTCTTCTGTCTTGTTCTTGGTTTATTTTAAAGTAGTTGCGGATAACACTATTGGCATAGCTGGTGAGGATGTGTTGCTGAGTATAACAAGGTGAAAAGGCAAACACCACTAAAACAACTGAGATAAATGAGCACAAAGGTTTATGGCTATAAAATGGATTACTTGGTGTCATTCCCTGATCAATGGGATTTCAGCATTTAACAGGAATGATTGTTTAGATACATCTGCAGAATAGCCCAATAAACTGTAGGATTTGTATTTTTTTGCCACTTTCAAAACAGCTAAAAATTTCTTGGGAATTCTAGATTACACGCCTTCTCGGAGAATCTCATTGATAATCTTAGAGCGATAATCTTTACTTAAGAAAACAAGTTTGAGTCAGCGAAGGAACGGACTGGAAAACTCACTGAGAGCAAACTCAGATAGAAAACATAAGTCAGATGTGGAACAAAATCATCCGGAACTGATATTATGCTTCTTTTAATTGTAAATATAAAAACAATGTCCTTAATGCCTGCAGAATAATGATTTTAATACACCAACAATGCCACAAACTTCAACCGAATAAAGTAAAGCAATTACAGCTTCCTGTTGCTTCTGCTTTACAACAGGAGGAAATTTCACATCATGCCAACTGAAATTGCATTATAAAATTCACTGATGATACAGCTATCATTGTATACATGAAAACCTACAGGAAAATTATCTCAAAACCCAGGGCAAGGATGGAAAGATGCACTGCTGACAGGAAATCTTATGGGAGCACCACAACAATAATATGGTCCATGCTCAAAGCTTTATTCCTTTAAACACTGCTTGAATTTTACCGAGGAGGGTGCTATTTCACAGAATTATAGGAAGTCCCAGCAGCGAGAACACAGTGCAATATGTCTCCGCATGAGCCACTTACATTAATTCCACTCACCTACTTACTTCCCACACTTTTTAATGGTCTTCAGTGATGAAATTCGAATCCACTGGAGCAGCGAAAGGAGCAGGAGTGGATCAATGTTCCCTTCATACAACCTGTCCGATTTTCCCGTCCATCAACTTCACTAGAAACCTTGATGAGGTGTATAACAGGTGACAGGTTGTCAATGTTGTGCCCGAGCTTCTGTTTTAAACAACTATCCAGTTCCTCTAATTAATGCCTGTCTTTACTCCCTTAAATATTGTTTGCAAATGCTGTGTATGGCAACCTTGCTACTTCTTTTAGAAGTGTCATATCCAGGAACACAAAAAGGCCACAAAAGCAGTCTCAGCTGGACATAAATGAATACACACAGGCCTGAAAGACTTGCAGATTGTGCCCCAGTGAGACAAGATACCTCCCTCAGGAATGATAACCAATGACAGTGACAAGGAGCACAACTCCGGTGTAAAATCATCGGGGTGGGGGAGGGGGCTTTTGGCAGGCCTTGGGGGTAGGGGCTGGTGCAAAGATAGCTTATTACTGGGGCTTTCAAGCATAAAATGACAGGAAATGTTTGGAGGTAAAACCAAAAATGGAGTGTGTTGTATTTGCTTTTATCTCCAACTTTTGTCAGTGTTTAACTATAGTGATTTTCAAATAAAGGATCCATCATGCTTTCTCTCAATCTTGTCTTATATTCAGGTAACTCACAGCGATTATGTCAGGCAAGTGGTGGTTAAAGGAGGTGAGAGAGGAATATTAACAATGTTGATCTGTGGGTTTTCTGTGATGTCATCAGGCAAAGGAAGGTCTGCTCTCTGCGCTCACAGGGTTGGGGGCCACCCAAAGCTATGGGCAAGGAAGTTCTGTGCTGTTGATACCACAGTCTACCATCCCTGGGACATCAGAATAGGGCTGAGACAAAGGAAGAAAACTATCACCTTTAGCTTTTCACATGACACTGCGATACCAGTCTCTGTCAAGGTGACGGTGGCCCTAAACTTTTATGCGACCGGTTCCTTCCAGGCGCCGAGTGGGGACTTATCCGGGATATCACAGGCATCGGTCCACAGGTGCATCAGGGCCGTCACCGACGCCCTGTACGCCATCGCGGACAGGTACATTCAATTCCCCGAGGACCGAGCACAGCAGGAAGCACGGGCACGTGGATTTGCCAAGGTGGCCGAGGTACCGATGGTCCAGGGTGTCATCGATGGTGTGCACGTCCCCATGCGCCCGCCTGCAGACAACAGGGAAGTGTTCATGAACAGAAAGGGCGCATACTCCATGAACATTCAGGTGGTGTGCGACCCCCACATGAAGATCATGCACGTGTGTGCAAAGTACCCCGGCAGTGTGCATGACGCCTACATTCTGGCACAGTCGTTCATCCCCGCAATGTTCGATGGATGCCCCCACCCGTCTGAGGGGCTGGTTGCTGGGCGACAAGGGCTATCCATTGAGGTCATGGCTGCTGACGCCAATACAGAGGCCTTACACCAACGCAGAGAGCCTATACAACGAGGCACATGCAGCAACCAGGGGTGTGGTGGAGCGGTGCTTCGGGCTGCTGAAGATGCGCTTCAGATGCCTGGACCGATCAGGAGGGGCCCTGCAGTACCGGCCCGACAGGGGGATGGGGAAGAGGAGGATGCAGAGGATGAGGATGATGGCGCGCATCAGGGTGGGGGAGGGGCGCAGGACACAGACACTGCCCGGCTGCTCGTTACGACCAGGAGGCTGCACGACGGCACCGCCGCGGACAGCGGGCACACGACACGTTGTTGGCCGCAAGGTTCACGCACTGTGGGGGTGGGATTCGCTGAACACTGCCACTTGCACCGTCACTCTTGTACACGGGCACCACACAGCACCCACCACCTCCCCCCCCCCCCCCCCCCACCCCCGCACCCCCGCACCGCGTTCACGGCAACAATTCCACATCACTTTACCACTGCGGCACTACGGGATTGCACAACATTGATGATTGGGTAAGCGAGTGTGATCAGTGCCATGTTGAATGATGACAGCCCGCTCTGCGATGAGCTGTGTGCTCAGATTCGCCAGCCGAGGTCTGACTCATGGCTATAGCTGAACCATGCACACCGGTGGTTACAGCCTTCGTGACGGATATTTCACCACATGCCCGTGGGGTGGATGGCGTCGGTGTACTGAGGACAACGGTGTCCGATTATGGGAGGCAGGGGTGAAAGGGTCAGCACATCCGGAACAGACCTTGAACGGCTCGTATACCACTACGCCAATCGGGCACCCTCACGAGCCCCCTGGCACCGGACATAGCGCACAGTCTTACATGGCCTAGTTTATTACAGTGAAAAGATTTGAAACTTTTCATTTCTTTTCCACCCTCCTGGATTTCTTCTTTAATCTGAGGTACACTCTCCTTATTATCTCCCATCAGATCACCTTTACTTTTACCACTTGAGGATTTCTCATATCCCCAGTTTCTATCCCTCACAGGCTGAAACTGATGTCGGAAACCAAACTTTGATTTATGAATTAATTCATAATCATCTGCCATTTCTGCTGCTAATCTCGCAGTTTTAACCCTTTGCTTTTCCACATGAGTTCTCACTACATCAGGAATTGAATTTTTAAACTCAACCAAAAGTATAATTTCTCTGAGAGCTTTATACGTTTGGTCTATTTTCAAAGTCCTTATCCACCTATCAATTTACTCTGTTTGATCCTTTCAAACTCCATGTATGTTTGACAAGGTTCTTTCCTTAAATTTCTAAACCTTTGGCTGTAGGCTTCAGTTCATATGCACCTAAGATGGATTTTTTCACCTCCTCATACGACTCAGATACCTCCTCCGGTAGTGATGCAAACACTTCACTAGCCCTACCTATCAGCTTTATTTGAATCAGTAATAACCACATGTCCTGTGGCCATTTCATTTGTTTAGCTACCTTCTCAAATGAAATGAAAAAGGCTTCTCCCTCCTTCTCATCAAACCTTGGCAATGCTTGGACATATTGAAATAGATCCCCACCAAGCCTTCGTCTATGACGCTCTTCCTCACTATCCACATCACTATCATCCAACTGTACGTTTCCCTTTACGCCTGTCAATTTTAACTGACTTTCATGTTTCATGGCCATTTTCTGAAGTTCAAACTCTCTCTCTTTATATTTTTCCCTGATCTGTATCTCCCTTTCTCTTTCTTTTTCCTCTCTTTCTCTTTCTTTTTCGTCTCTATCTCCTTCGTATTCAAGCTGCTTTAATTCTTCCTCATTTTCCATTTGTTTAATTTGTAACTGAATTTTTGCCATTTCCAATGAGTCAAACTGTATCTCAGGCAACTTTAAATGCTTAGCCACCGCCATAATTACCTCATCTTTTCGCATTTTGTCAGGTAATGTTAACTGCAATGTTTTTGCCATATCTAACAGTCTGCTTTTAGTCTCTGTCCGCAAGGTACTGCGTGTAACCGTCTCCACACCCAAAAACGTCAGAGCCTCTGAAAGAGCCATTATCCACAACACACTCCCCACTTAAACTAGAATACCACACCTGAAAAGCAACTACAATATGCTCACCCCTCACTGCCTTTAAGTTCACTAAGCCAATCCAATAGATAGGCTTTCATCCCCCTCGAGCCCCCAATTTGTTATGGGCCAGGGCTTAGAGAACTCCAAAGTGTATCATGGAGTTCACCTGACCCACAACTTCCAATAGATTGTGGTATAGGGAGCACACAGCCCACTCTATAGGTGTGGTACAGCAGAAATGGAAAAGTATTTTTTTTAAAAAACAATGTTTATTCTATGCACTCAAGTTCACCTTTTTAAAACATACAGTGAACATTTTAGCAACCATTAATTCAAATACAACCCCAAAGAATACAACACTAAGTAATCCTTAAGCTGTCCTTTTAACATCTATAAGACTTTTTAAAAAATCCTTTCAACAGAATCACATCAGGTTAAAGTCACTACTGAGAGCAGTTACTAGTGTTTAATCACCAAAGATCGATTTACATTCTTTAGATTACAGAGAGAGATGCATACACCTTCTGGCTGTGACTGCAGCTACCCAGCTCTGAAAACGAAACTAAAACACACCAGCAGCAAATTGCCTAAAACGAAAGAAAAAAGCTGACAGACAGCCCAGCTCCACCCACTCTCTGACACCACTGCAGTAATAACCACCCATTTCTTAAAGGTACTCTCACATGACACCAGTTATTGGAGTGGTGACTTGAACTTCAATGTTTCTGGTGGCAGCCTGACTCTCGTTGTAGCGGGGCTCTCGGTCTGCCATTGGATCGTGGAGGGGAGCCATGAGCCACATGTCAAGTGAGTCGGTCTGGTCACTGAGCAACTGACCTCTAGTTTGTGGTGATGGTTCATGGAAATGGCTGACTGACCCAGAATAAAAGCCTCATGGTTCTTGCCAAGATAGTGGGCATTCAGTGGGCATTCAGCAACATGGAACTCTGTGTATGGTCACACACCAACCAATGTTGATGGTGTGGAACCTTTGAGGTTCCGGTACATATTGCCATTGAGTTGCCCTCAAGCCAAGTGAATGCCATTATCATTCTCTATATCGTTCAGAATCTTGCTACCCTGACAAAGCCAAATGCCTACTCTTCCTGGTTCTCTCTGTTGGTGAGAAGGCAAGTTAGAATCATAGAATCACTACAGTGCAGAAGGAGGCTATTTGGCCCACTGAATGTGCACCGACTCTCTGAAAGGGTACCCTATCTAGGATCAGAACCTTACCCTAGCCCCTTAACCCAGTAACCCCACCTAACCTTTTGGAAACCAAGGGGCAATTGATTATGGCCAATCCACCTAACTTGCACATCTTTGGACTGTAAGAGGAAACCGGAGCACCCGGAAGAAACCCACGCAGACACGGGGAGAAAGAGCAAACTCCACACAGACATTCACCCGAGGTCAGAATCGAACCCGGGTCCCTGGCGCTTTGAGGCAGTAGTGCTAACCACTGTGACACCGTGCTACCCCATAACCTCACCTGGCACAGGAATTGAACCCACGCTGCTGATCTTGCTCTGCATCACAAACTGGACGTCCAGCCAACTGAGCTAAACCAGCTGATAGGTAGCTGAAATTTATCAATGCTGAACTTCATCAGTTAACGCCCGAAAACTAACAAGCCTCCCCTCCACGAACCAGGTCCTCAAAATGATCCAGACACTTCACTTTCCAAGATTTAAATGTTGGGTCCAAACCAGAAGTCAGGAAAAGGTGATTATTACAAATAGGGGCTAGCGAAGACAGGGAAAGGAGCTTAAAGTGTTGTCTAAAATGTTTCCAAATCCTAAGGGAGGCGACCACCACTGCATTTGAGGAAAATCTAGTGGGCGAAAGGGGCAATGGTGGTGATTATGGTAAGAAGACTAGAAGTGGTGCAGGAGCAAGCCTCCATTTGTCCCCAAATAGATTAACCGGGAAACATTCACTCTTGCCCAAGTTGAATTTATACCGAGAGAAGGTGTTCATTATGCTGTTGATGGAGGCAGTTTGGTATATAGAAGTAGGTCATTTGCATAGAGAGATACCTGATGCTTCGCCCCATCTCGGCTAATACCCTTCCGTTTACCAGAGGATCTCACCACTATAGAGAGAAAATTGTCGGCCCTGTCTAGTGCTCCCCTATTAAAGGGAAAATAATCAGAGTATAAAGTGTCCTATGAACACTCGCAATAAGGCATTATGTAAGGCGGCACGGTGGCACAGTGATTAGCACTACTGCTCCACAGCTCTAGGGACACGGGTTCAATTCCGGCCTCGGGTGACTGTCTTTGTGGAGTTTGCACTTTCTCCCCGTGCCTGCGTGGGTTTCCTTCGGGTGCTCTGGTTTCCCCCCACAGTCCAAAGATGTGCAGCTTAGGTGGATTGCCGTGCAAAATTGCCCCTTAATGTCCAAAATGTTAGGTGGGGTTCCTGGGTTATGGGGATAGGTTAGAGACGTGGGACTAAGTAGGGTGCTCTTTCCATGGGCCGACGTAGACTTGATGGGCACAATGGCCTCCTTCTGCACTGTAAATTCTATGATTCGATGATAACTGGCGAATCCAAGAAACAAATTTCTAACCGAATCTAAATCTCCCAAGAATCTCAAATAAATACTCCAATTCCACTCTGCCAAATGCCTTTTTCGCATCCAGAGACACTATCACTTCAGGTTCGGGTATTGGAGAGGGGGAAAGGATGACATTTAGCAGGCGATGTATTTTGGTCGACAATTGTCGGCCCTTCACGAAGCCTGTTTGACCCTCCAAAATTATACTAGGGAGGCAAGTCTCCAACTGGAGCACCAGAACCTTAGCAAGGAGCTTGAAATCTGCATTCAAAAGTGAGATCGGATGGTATGAACCAAATTCTGTTGGGTGCGTGTCCCTCTTAAAGAGCAGGGAAATAGAGGCTTGAGTGAAGGTTGGAGGCAGTGATCGCTGGGATAGGGAATCATTAACATGTCCAATAATAAAAGGTACAAGCTGCTCGGAAAGTCATCTGGACAAGGGGCCATGCCAGACTGCATCAACTAATACATGTTAAAATGTTGTTGGGGCGTAAAGGGGAGTCCAACTCACTTCTCTTTTTCACCTCGATGGGTAAACTGTCCAGAAAATCAGACATCACCAATTTATCTATAGGGGGCTCCAATCTATAAAGACCGTGGTAAAAGGATTTAAAAGCTGCAAAGACCTGGAGCGAGGCAGAAACTAGGTTGTCGTTGTGGTAGTCACCACTGTTGTATTGTATATACCGCATACGAGGGGTATTACGGTAAGGCCCCTGTACTACAGGTACGGGGGTAGATCCCTGCCTGCTGGCTCCGCCCAGTAGGTGGAGTATAAATGTGTGGGCTTCTCCGAGCTGCAGCCATTTCGGCAGCAGCCGCGGGAGGCTATACATCTCTGCGTAATAAAGCCTCAATTACACTCTACTCTCGTCTCGTCGTAAATGATAGTGCATCAATTTATTACACAGAGATTTTACAACGATGGATCACCGCCTCAAGCCGGATCGCCTGCAGCTGCACCCTCAAGCAGACAACGCCAAGTCGGCCTTCGCACATTGGCTAGCTTGCTTTGAAGCATACATCGGATCTGCGACTTCTGCACCCTCAGAGCCACAGAAGCTCCAGATCCTTTACACGCGGCTGAGCTCCAATATCTTTCCCTGCATCCGGGACGCGCCGACCTACGCTGAGGCCATGGTGCTACTGAAGGAGAACTACACTCAGCAGACCAACAAAATCTACGCCAGGCACCTCCTGTCCACGCAGCATCAACTCTCCGGTGAGTCTGTGGAAGATTTCTGGCTTGCCCTGCACGCCCTGGTGAGAGACTGCGATTGCCAGGACGCTTCGGCCCTTGAACATTCTGACCTGCTAGTTAGAGATGCATTCGTTACAGACATAGGGTCGGCCTACATCTGCCAGCGCCTCTTAGAAGGGGCTACCCTCGACCTCGCGGCGACCAAGAAACTAGCGCTCTCGTTCACAGTCGCCTCGCGCAATGTACTGGCGTATGCCCCCGACCGCATGGCCCACCCCTCCTGGGCATCGTGGATCCCGCCAGCGAACACCCCATCGTGGACCCCATCAGCAACCGCCCCCAGCCAACCCCAAACCTGCGCCGCGCGGCAGCCAACCAACCCCGGGGCACCCAAGTGCTACTTCTGCAGACAGATAAAACACCCCCAGCAGCGCTGCCCGCGTGGAGCGCACTCTGCAAGGCCTGCGGGAAGAAAGGACTTTTCGCTGCTGTGTGCCAAGCCCGCTCGATCGCCGCTATTGTCCCTGCACCCCCCACTTGCGACCCATGGGCGCTGCCATCTTCCTCGCCTCAGACCACGTGCGGCCCGTGGGCGCCGCCATCTTGCTCGCCTCACAAAACGTGCAGCCCGTGGTGGCCGCCATCTTGCTCACCATCGTGCTCGCCTCACAACACGCGTGGCCTGTGGGCACCGCCATCTTGCCTGCCTCAGAACACGTGCGGCCCGTGGGCGCCACCATCTTCCCCGCCTCAGGACCCCTGCTCGTCGGCCACCTCATTGGGCCACTCATCGCCTGCAACCGCCGCCGACCAGCCGTGTCTCGCCTCCATCACAATCGATCAGTCCCGACCGCACAATCTCGCGACCGCGTCGACGACAGTGAAGGTCGACGGGCACAAGATATCCTGCCTTCTGGACTCCGGGAGCACTGAGAGCTTAATCCACCCCGATACGGTAAGGCGCTGCTCCCTCAAGGTACACCCCATTAACCAGAATATCTCCCTGTCCTCCGGATCCCACTCCGTGGCGATTCAAGGGTACTGCACCGCTGCCCTCACCATCCAGGGTGTAGAGTTCAGCGGCTTCCGGCTCTACGTCCTCTGCAACCTCTGCACTGCCTTGCTACTCGGCCTGGACTTCCAGTGCAACCTCCAGAGCCTAACCCTGAAATTTGGCGGTCCCCTACCACCCCTTACTGTCTGCGGTCTCACGACCCTTAAGGTTGACCCGCCTTCTCTGTTTGCAAACCTCACCCTGGATTGCAAACCCGTCGCCACCAGGAGCAGACAGTACAGCGCCCAGGACAGGACCTTCATCAGGTCGGAGGTCCAGCGGCTGTCACGGGAAGGTATTATTATATCCAGCAACAGCCCCTGGAGAGTTCAAGTGGTAGTTGTGAAAACTGGGGAGAAAAACAGGATGGTCGTTGACTACAGTCAGACCATCAATCGGTACACACAGCTCGACGCGTACCCCCTCCCATGCATATCTGACATGGTCAATCAGATTGCACAGTACCAGATCTTCTCGACAGTGGACCTGAAATCTGCCGACCACCAGCTCCCTATTCGCAAGGCTGACCGCCCATACACCGCGTTTGAAGCGGACGGCCGCCTTTACCACTTCCTTAGGGTTCCCTTTGGCGTCACTAACGGGGTCTCAGTCTTCCAACGGGAGATGGACCGAATGGTTGACCGGTACGGACTGCGGGCCACCTTCCAATATCTGGATAACATCACCATCTGCGGCCACGACCAGCAGGACCACGACGCTAACCTTTCCAAATTCCTCCACACCGCTAAACTCCTCAACCTAACCAACAACAAGGAGAAGTGCGTGTTCAACACAAACCGATTAGCCATCCTCGGTTATGTGGTTCAGAATGGAGTTCTAGGGCCCGACCCGACCGCATGCGCCCCCTCAAGGAACTCCTCTTTCCCCACTGCCCCAAGGCCCTCAAACGATGCCTGGGCTTCTTCTCGTACTACGCCCAGTGGGTCCCTAACTATGCAGACAAGGCCCGTCCACTCATTCACTCCACCATTTTCCTCCTGACGGCCGAGGCTCACCAGGCCTTCAACCGTATCAAGGCCAACATCGCCAAGGCCGCGATGCACGCGGTCGACGAGATGCTCCCCTTCCAAGTCGACAGCGATGCATCAGACATCGCTCTAGCCGCCACCCTCAACCAGGCAGGCCCGTGGCATTCTTTTCCCGCACCCTCCATGCCTCTGGAATTCAGCACTCCTCCGTCGAAAAGGAGGCCCAAGCTATCGTTGAAGCTGTGCGGCATTGGAGGCATTACCTGGCCGGCAGGAGATTCACTCTCCTCACTGACCAACGGTCAGTTGCCTTCATGTTCAACAACACACAGCGGGGTAAGATCAAAAATGATAAGATCTTGAGGTGGAGGATCGAGCTCTCCACCTACAATTACGAGATTTTGTATCGCCCTGGTAAGCTCAACGAGCCCCCTGATGCCCTATTCCGAGGTACTTGTGCCAGCGCACAAGTGGAATGACTCCAGATCCTGCACGACAATCTCTGTCACCCAGGGGTCACCCGCTTTTATCACTTCATGAAGGCCCGCAATCTACCCTACTCCATCAATAAAGTCAGGGCTATCACCAGAGACTACCAGGTCTGCGCGGAGTGTAAACCGCACTTCTACCGGCCAGACCGAGCGCACCTGGTGAAGGCCTCACGCCCCTTTGAACGCCTCAGCGTGGACTTCAAAGGGCCCCTCCCCTCCACCGACCGAAACACGTACTTTCTGTGGTGTTGGGTGCTCTGGTGCACAGATGAGCCAACACAGTTGTATGTGGTACAACTCTATTTTATTATAACTCTTATAATACAGTTCGTTCTGGATACTCTGCACGTGCTGTCTCCCTGAGTGTCTTTGGCAATAGCTCTGTCCTGGTTCTCCTCTGCAGCTCTTACTAACCACCAGGGGTCGTGTCTGTGCTTTTATATCTTTCTGTCATTGGTTGTGGTGTTGTGTGTTCTGATTTGTCTGTTGGTGTGTCTATCATGATGTGTGTGTTTGAATATCATGACATCCCCCTTTTTACAAAGACAAGTGCCTACGTGGTTATAAATATAATTGTGTCGTGAGTGCATCTAAGAGTGTGCGTTTGTGTTGTGTACAGCGTGTGTTTATGACGTAACTATTTACATGGGGCGATGTCGGGTGCGTCACACTAACAAGGTTGTACCATAACAAAACTTGGATGCGAGAGAAAAAAAAAACTTGAACATTGGTCCGGTCAGACGATATCTGGAACAATAAACAACAACAGGTTATAATACAGAAGTGTTTGACTTTTTGAACGTATTAACAGCGTTATAAGTCCAGTCTAATGGGTGACCGCCTCAAGAATGGGCTGGTCCTCAAGCCGGTTCAGCTGTGGAGATTTGGGGTCACACTGGTTCACCTTGGACTGTTGGAGGTGATGCTGTTGCCGAAGTCTCTACTTTACCATTTGTTGTACTTCATGCAGTGCTTGGTTTTTTTCATTCTTGCAAATATAACATTCAACATCTTTGTTAGTGGTGCCCTGGCTGTGGTTTGGTTCTGGTGGCGATGGAAGGGGCATGATCCGTGGCATCTCCACGAAGTCATCCTTGGGAACCAGTGGAGGATCCGGCGTGTGCGTACGGTGCAGTTGCGAGCGTGGAAGGCGGCACAAAGCCCGCTGATTGCGCCTACGCACCAATCCATCCGCCCTGCATGCCAGGAACAAGGTGGGGTCTGTTTTCTTTTTATGTTTGTGGTGGACGGCATCTTGTAGCCGATGGGTCGTTGCCATCGAAGTAGCACCATCACTAATATCATGCAAGGCGATGACTGTGCCAGATGTGGAAGTTGGCCAAGACCGTGTACGCTGGTTCCGGCCACCTGCTGTGCCGGAAGGGCGACTCCGCAGAGAAACGTCGAAGCATGTCGCCTTGGAGAGAGAATTGTTGCTCGTATCAACGTCTGGCGATGGCGCGAGTTGGTGTGTCCATCTTGGACCGCCGGTGCTGGTTGCCACTGCCGACCCAGTGGGACTGCCACGCGATCCATTCCCTGTCGCCGTGGCATCTGCCGTCACCCTGAGCGTGCCATCACCGAGGCCGCGACACCGGCCGTCCGGAGCAAGGTCTGGCGTGCGCAGATCAGAGTCGGCGCTTGGCTGCTCCCCATCTGGAGTCCGGTCTGCCTTCCGTCGATGCCCCCCGTCCGGAGTCCCAACAGGTTCACTGGAGGCAGCCGAGATTCCCTGAAGCTGCACTTCTGGAGTCGGAACATGCAAGAATGCACCAACCAGTGGAGAAGCTCGAGCCATCGAGGGTGGAAGCGGTGCGCCGCCACCGCAGTCGTCAGTGGTCCCACCGTGATCGTTGAGTGCCTCGGTACGCACTAGGCGAGGTCTGTCACCTTGCACCTTTTGCATGGGAAGTGGGATGCTGTCGTCACTCGTCTCACATCCCGTGGATAGATCGTCATTAGCAGCTTGCTGTTCACTAGGGTTGGGTAAATTGTCAGAGTTTTCATCTGGTGGTGCACACCATGTCGGTGGACTGTCATTGTCTTGCCATTGTCCTTCATTTGGGCTTTTCTTCTTTGGAACTTTAAATCTTCCCCCAGACATTGCAGAACCTTGTTTATTACCCCCAAATTCTCCCATATGTATGGTCTCGAATACAGGATCCACTGTTTCTATCGACATTGTACCATTTTCCAAAGAACATTCCGTTTCACTTTTCTTCTCAGGTACCTCATATGTAACTTTGTTTAATGTACATGCCTTCATGGTCTCTGGGTCTGATTTTGCTGGGACTGGCATGGTCACAGTCTCTCTTTTACTGTTCTCAATTGCCCACATTATACTCCCCATACATAACTGCTTAATCACTGGGGTTAGTGTGGTACAATGGATAATCGGGTCGACCTTATCTGCATCTTCACCATTAGTGGAAAGCACACTTGGTTCACTTGAAACTGCTGTGGGTTTTAAATTCGTTATCTGGCTACTCGATGTCGGTGTCCTCAGGATTCTTGCTCCAATGTTCTGCTCAATAATCAGTGGAGTGTGTATAGGTTCAATGCAATTAATGTTCCCCTCCAGGTTTGAAGAGTCATTACTGACGAACTGCTGGTCTCCGAAGTTGGGATTTTGCGGCATTGTGTTGAAGGGAGACATTTGTCCCTGCTGTAGATATGATTCAGGTTGTGTTATTTCCATTACCTGAGGATCAATGTCTTGTCCATTTTTTCGATCCGTACTAAAACACTGGCAATTCTCATCTGCTCCTTGCAAGCTAAACATTCAATTAATTTCGTTAGCAAATCCTCAGCATCCTTCTGTGGCCGTGCTGCATTATTAATCTCTGTTCGGCTACAATGATCCTGAAGGTCAGCGCATAAACCTTTTTTCTTCGGGCTTGGACGAGGCGATTCCTTTGGCCTGTCTTCAGTTGGGCTTGAACAGTCTTCAGCGCTGTGCCCTTTATTGTAGCATGAGAGACCGTCATGGTCATGCTGCTGTGTAGTGGAGCATGGTAGGCTGTTATAGCCTTCTTGCTGTTCACGGGAGCATGGCAGACTTGCATCGTCTGCCGCTGGTTGGTCAGGAGAGGTTGCTAGACCCTCATGGTCTTGTTCCTGCAAGGACTGCGCTCTGGAGTCTTGCGTTCCTTCCATCGTGGAGTCCGTCCACGAGCTCTCTGTGGAGGCTTGTGACACTGGAGTCACTTCTTGTTCGTGCAAGGACTGCGCTCTGGAGTCTTGCGTTGCTTCTATCGTGGAGGCTGTCCACGAGCTCTCTGTGGAGACTTGTGACACTGGAGTCACTTCTTGTTCGTGCAAGGACTGCGCTCTGGAGTCTTGCGTTGCTTCTATCGTGGAGGCTGTCCACGAGCTTGCTGTGGAAGCTTGTGACACTGGAGTCACTTCTGGTTCATGCGAGGACTGCACTCTGGAGTCTTGCATGTCGTCTTTCATAGAGTCGGGAACGTTGAGCGGGACGTGGACCACGCTCTGTGTGGCAGCAGGGCACTCTCCGTGTGCTTGCACCGCTCCCTGTCTGTTAATGCCAGGCTGCAGCATCATCCGGTACTGATAAGTTGGAACGTCATATCTGCTGGGTTGAAGATCCTCAAATCCGAAAAATGAATCCGCATCTGCGTCGGATTCAATGTGGGGGCCGCCAATGTGCAACACGAAAGGTTCGTCCGAGTCATAGTCATATAGGACCACGGAGCTATCATTGGGCTTGCGAGGTCCGGAAACACTGTAAAAATCGTCATCGAAGTATTCAAGGTCGGAATCATCGGCTTGTGCGTAGGTAACTGCTTGTCGGAGGGTTCTTCGGAGGTAAAATTCATCTCCTGGGTCAATTTGCGGCACTGTGCTGTCATTCCAGGTGAAGGAAGGTTGTTTTACAGCTTTAACAGATTTTTGTTTTTTTGATTTGGGACGTTTCCCTTTTAAATTGGATTTGGGACATTTCCTTTTTAAATTGATCCAGTCTTGGGCCTCTGACATCCTGACGCTCGGTATGTAGCACGTAGGAAGCGACTGCGCATGCTCAGATCGCTGTTCCTTTACCGATGGCCGTTTTCTTAACTGCGCATGCGCACCATATTGCGCATGCGCAAACGAAACTTCCGGTTCTGCGCACTTCTCGCGCAACTGTGCTAGCGTTATACCTTTAGCAAGATGGCCGCCGACCTCGACCCAGCCTTTTCTCAGGCCCGGGATTTCGGGCTCCGGGATCCCAGCCACGAGGTGAGTACTGCAGCTTTTCTTACCTTTAAGTCCCCATTGGATTGCGTATTCTTCACAGTACTTGGCGAATTTGCCCATGACTGCCTGGTAATCGTGCCTTTGCTGCCTCCTGAAGAACCTGAACCTTCTGAACATTGCTCTTGCCCTTGCACCGGCGACGACGAGGAGAAATTCAATTTTTTCCTTATCATCCAGGTCCTTGAGTTCAGCTGCCGCCAGGAACAACTCGAACATTTGCCGGAATCGCCGCCAGTTTTCGTGGAGGTCGCCGTCGCACTGGAGCGCCTGCGGAACCGGGAGCTCGTACATCATGCCTGGGCACTGCTGGTTGTCTGTGTACACTGAGGTATGCCGGCAGGTATCGATCCACTCCTGTACCATGTGGTGTTGGGTGCTCTGGTGCACAGATGAGCCAACACAGTTGTATGTGGTACAACTCTATTTTATTATAACTCTTATAATACAGTTCGTTCTGGATACTCTGCACGTGCTGTCTCCCTGAGTGTCTTTGGCAATAGCTCTGTCCTGGTTCTCCTCTGCAGCTCTTACTAACCACCAGGGGTCGTGTCTGTGCTTTTATATCTTTCTGTCATTGGTTGTGGTGTTGTGTGTTCTGATTTGTCTGTTGGTGTGTCTATCATGATGTGTGTGTTTGAATATCATGACACTTTCTTAATGTGGTCGACGAATATTCCAGATTCCCCTTCGCCGTCCCATGCCCCGACATGACGTCTGCCACCATCATCAAAGCCCTCAACACCATCTTCGTCCTGTTCAGTTTCCCCGCCTACGTCCACAGCCAGTACCTGCTCAACAGGGGCATTGCCTCGAGCAGGACGACCAGCTACAACCCCCGGGTAAACAGGCAGGTGGAGCGGGAGAATGGGACGGTCTGGAAGGCTGTCCAGCTGGCCCTACGGTCCAGAAATCTCCCGGCCTCCCACTGGCAGGCGATCCTCCCCGACGTCCTTTACTCCATCCGATCGCTCCTTTGCACTGCGACTAACGAAACTCCCCATTAACGTCTCCTTGCCTCCCCAGGACGTCCACCTCCGGGGTTTCGCTCCCAACGTGGCTGGCAGCTCCAGGACCCGTCCTCCTCTGCAAGCACGTGCGGATCCACAAGGCGGACCCGTTGGTTGAGAGGGTACAGCTACTTCACGCGAACCTGCAGTACGCCTACGTAGCGTACCCCAGTGGCCACCAAGACACAGTTTCCCTCAGAGACCTGGCACTAGCTAGGTCCCCCCCCCCCCCCGCCTGCCCCGGCGCCACCCCAAGCGCACCCCACCACAGCCCCCGCTTCAGGATGATCTGTCCTCCCCTTAGTCCCACCCGGGGATGAAGATGAGGTCGACACGCTCCCGGAGTCACCGACGACCGAACCGACGCCGAAATCTCCACCAGAACTGCGGTGCTCGCAACGACGGATTAAGGCACCCGATCGTCTGAATTTGTAAACTTTTCCGTAAAATGTTAAACACCTGAATGTAAATAGTTTTCCACAATCCCCGCTGGACTTTTTTTTAACAGGGGGTGAATGTGGTAGTCACCACTGTTGTATTGTATATACCGCATACGAGGGGTATTACCGTAAGGCCCTGTACTACAGGTACGGGGATAGATACCTGCCTTCTGGCTCCGCCCAGTAGGCGGAGTATAAATGTGTGGGCTCTCCGAGCTGCAGCCATTTCGGCAGCAGCTGCAGGAGGCTACGCATCTCTGCGTAATAAAGCCTCGATTACACTCTACTCTCATCTCGTCGTAATTGATAGTGCATCAGTCGTCTCAGGGGAGGCTGCTTGATGTTGAAGTTGATGAGCCAGGAGATGACTGGCCTTTTCCCCGTACTCATAAAAAAGTGCCCCTGGAGCACTGTAGCTGACTTACCGCCCTGTAGACAGTAGCTTGAACTGGGTCTGTTTGCCAATAGCTCTGGAGTAAGATCAAGAGAGTACTGGTGATCCACCTCTAGAATGGAATCCACCAGTCTCTGCTGCTCCAACTTCACTGTCTTCAATATATATGCTCTGTAAGAGATAACTTCATCCCCCTCTCTCTCTCCGCCCCCCCCTACACACACACACACACACACACTCCCCCCCTACACACACTCCCCCAGCATGGAAGGTGAGATTGAGTCAGGCCCGTTCGACTTTATAAAGTCATCTAGGGAGGTGGACAAACGCTCATTAATTTTTTTATCCGCCAACAATGTAGTATTTAATCTCCAGGGTGGATATTGGTTGAGGCCAGACTCTAGCAACAAATCAATAAAGGGCATGGCCTGGTCAGAAATAACAATTGCTGAGTACTCAGAGTACACACTGGAGGCAGGAGAACATTATACAAAAAAAAAAAATCAATACTGGAATATACATGGTGGATGTGTGAAAAAAGAGAGAAGTCTCGATCGTTCAATTGCAGAAAATGCAAGGGATCCCCCCCCCCCCCCCCCCACCACTCCCCCCCCCCACACCATCTGAGTCATAACAGAAGACAAAGCCCTGGCTATCCCAGATGAAATTGGAGATTTAGGCTTGAAACGGACCAATCCACAATTCAGGTCATCACCTAAAATAAGCTGATATAAGTTGAGGTTTGGGAGGGAGGCTGACGGGGATTTAATAGAATTTGTATCATCTCAGCTGGGGGCATTGACCATGAATACCGGGGTGTTCGGCAAGGAGCCACAAACAATAACATATCGACCATTGGGGTCAGTTATAATCTGAAAGGAGGAAAACTGAACTCTTTTATTAATTAAAATCACCGTGCCATCGAAAACCGGAATGAAAAACCTGCCCAACCCACCCCTTGCGTAGTCTGGTCTGATCACTGGTCTGCAAGTGTGTCTCCTGCAAGAAAACAACGTCGGAGTTTAAGCTCTTAAAATGGGCAAATGCCTTCGACAGTTTTATTGGGCCATTCAAACCTCTAACATTTCACGTGAGATGTAACCAAACGGGTTGGAAGTCTCACACCACCCCTTACTCTGGAGTCAACCATTCCCACCAAGAGTGTTCACCAAGTGACACTGACAAGATAAAGGAAAAATATCCTCCCAAGATGGTCACCAAGCGAAGACTGGACAAAGGAAAAGTAGCAGACACCGACAGCAGATTAAACCCAATTCCCACCCCGCCATCCCCCCCCCCCCCCCCCCAGAAAAACCATCACAATTGAAGGTAACTACACCTGATAGCAAATAAAACTGTGGCAAACAAAGACTTATTCTAAAACTAAAACCTACATATAATAGAACCACACCAAACAAAAACTCTAAGCTCATTTTCTAAAAATTATTATAATGAGCTACCGCAAACCTCCCAAAACTACTCCCTAACTAACTCCCTAGTTAGCAGGGAGACCCCCAAGAAGAAATTTTAAAAACATTTAACTGGCAAATTCCCCACTGGCGACTAAATGTCAAGCCAAACTATAACATTGAAAAGAGAAAGGAAACAATATATTACTGTAAAAAAAACAAATATTAAAGAATCTCAAACCTAATCAAAGGCATTAAGAACACAACCCAATCGAAGAAAAGTACAAACAATACAAAATACCCATCAACAGAGCCATCAACAAAATTATACATTGCACAACTTGTGTCTTTTGAATCCGCAACTCCTGGCGTGTGAAAACAATAATATTTTTCTTCAAGCGTGACCCTAAGACGAGCTGGATAGACCATCCCAAACCTGACTCCCCTGTTGTACAAGACGGCCTTCACTCCATTAAACGTGGCTCTTTGTTTCACTAACTCCACATTCATGTCCTGATACAGCCTAATGGAGTGGCATTCCCACTTGAGATTGGGGTACTCCTTGCCCATCGCAGAAGGCTCTCTTTTTCTTTACAAGCAAGGCTTCAGTCAAAGTGAGTGATGGGCCGGTTTAATTCAGGCGTGGATGCATATCCATCTCACCCACCATTTTGAGGAACATGTCCGAGAAATATTCCATGGGGGTATAGCACTTGATCCCCTCCAGTAACCCCACAATCCGGATGCTCTGCCTCCTGGACCTGTCTCCCAGACCATTCAGCTTGGTTCTTAACGATTTATTGGGTTAAACCACTAAAGTCAGATCAGTCTCCAGAGCAGCAATCCAATCACAATGATCTGCAACTGCCGCCTCCATGCTCTTAATTGTGACTCCATGGACTTTGACGGTCTTGCTAGTTTTTTTCAGAAACACACGAATGGGAGCCAAGGCCTCTTCAATTGATCTTTTAAGATCCTCCGGCATGTTTTGTCAGTGTTTCTCGAACTCCTTTAACAAAATACTAGTGACAGTCTCGGCCGTTAGTGGAGTGGATTGAGAGGAAGAAGCCGACTCCGCCATCTTATCTCTCATTGAGCCCTGTGAGGCTTCAGACTCCCTCGATGAGTTTCTGCTCAAAACCTTCTTGGCTTTGTTTCCTCTGGGCATCTCATCAGAGAGAAAACTCGACCATGATAACTTTCATGCGTTTCCAACCCGTGGTTCCAAGAAGAAGGGCAAAAAGATCAGTTGTAACATGGTGGCCACCTCGTGCACATCTTCCCCTAACATTGCACCGCCAGAGGTCTGAGAGCAGATTTGTTAGCAGTGTTCAAATTCATGAGGTGGGCCGAGACAGACTAAGTTCAGAGAAGCTGTTCCCATTGGCGGAAGGACCAAGAACCAGTTGACGCTGATTTAAGGCAGTGGCAAAGAAACTAACAGTGACTTGAGGGAGCGAGATATGCAGTGAATGGTAAGGAGCTGTGCTGAAGGGAGAGTCAACTGGGGCTTTCAAAAGTGAATTGGATAAGAACCTGGGGCGAGATTCTCCGACCCCCCCCCCCCCCCCCCCCCCCCCCCCCGCCGGGTCGGAGAATCGCCGGGGGCTGGCGTGAATCCCGCCCCCGCCGGTTGCCGAATTCTCCGACACCGGAGATTCAGCGGGGGCGCGAATCATGCCGCGCCGGTTGGCGGGCCCTCCCCCCGCGATTCTCCGGCCCGGATGGGCCGAAGTCCCGCTGCTAGGATGCCTGTCCCGCCGACGTGGATTTAACCACCTACCTTACCGGCGGGACAAGGCAGCGCGGGCAGGCTCCGGGGTCCTGGGGGGGGCGATCTGGCCCCGGGGGGTGCCGCCCACGGTGGCCTGGCCCGCAATTGGGGCCCACCGATCCGCGGGCGGGCCTGTGCTGTGGGGGCACTCTTTTCCTTCCGCCTTCCGCCTTCGCCACAGTCTCCACCATGGCGGAGGCGGAAGAGACTCCCTCCACAGCGCATGCGTGGGGATGCCGTGAGCGGCCGCTCACGCTCCCCGCATGCGCCGCCCGGCATTGTCATTTCCGCGCCAGCTGGCGGGGCGGAAATCAGTCCGGCGCGGGCCTAGCCCCTCAAGGTTAGGGCTGGGCCCCCCAAGATGCGGAGGATTCCGCACCTTTGGGGCGGCGCGATGCCCGACTGATTTGCGCCGTTTTTGTCGCCGGTCGGCGGACATCGCGCCGATACCGGAGAATTTCGCCCCTGAAGAGAAAAACAAATTGTGGGGTTACGGGGAAATGGCGGGGGACAAGCTAAGTGGTTCCTGCAAAAGGCCAGTACAAACGTGATGGGCCAAATGGCCTCCTTCTATGCTGTAACCATTCTATCTAATGCCATTTGAACCACGGCTATGTGAAAGGCGTAGCAAAGGTTTATTCTATAAGATCACTATTTTCAACCAAATCTCAGCACTTACATTTACATTTTCTGTGTCCGAAAAAACTTGCATTTAATATAAAAATGTGAACAGTTATGTGTAAGTAAATAGGAACACCATAGACATTTGAAGAGCCCTACAGGGCAAATAAAGGCCTGTTTTATTTCATTTAATCCTGAAGAGGAACATGAAAGTGGTAATCTGTTGTTGCGCCATTATGTTCAGATAGCGCTGAGTTGAGAAATGTAATTTGCATTGGCTCCCCGATTGATTTTCAGTGGGGCATTAGATGTGATCTTGAGGCCTAATAGATATTTTCTGCATAATGCATGACTGGAATGGGCACCTTCACCAGCAAGGAGCAATTTGCAATCACCTGAAGCCTCATTCCTTCTGCCTGTTAATAGGCATTCTCAGTTCTGAATGTAAAAGGCTGGAGTCCTCCATGTGTACTAGGCTGCCCGGGTGAAATAATCAAGTCATATTTTTTTCCCATTTCATCAAATCATTGTGCCACATTCTTCCTTGCTTGCCTCATGGTTAATTAACAACTTTTCCAAACACTCGCCAGGCCCCACATTATATAATTTTTCTCATCATAATCAGCCTAATCGCTTTCAAAAACTCCAAATTTGTCATTCTGCTTGTCCAACAAATTTTCAACCAACATCACTCAAATTCCTTCTGTCTTCATCTTACTTGAACTTTCAATATCCAATTTGGGCATTGACGTGATACTGTCACAATTTTTGATTTATTTGAGCTGGGATTCACGGAGTTCACTTGTTTGCAACGGTCCCCCAATTGTAAATTACACCAGATTCTGGAGACTTAACCACATGATGAGAAAGAACACTTTAAATGGTGAAGTGAATTTGGAAAGTTTATTAACAAGTCGAAAAGATAGATGGCAAAGTACCAATTAACTGTAATTAAGCGTAATTAGCAATAAGAGAAGAACGCTAAACTTCAACACTTCTCACCATTGTTCTCAGAGCAGGAGGTGAAGTGATAGCTCCATAAATGTGAATTATATGTAAAATCAATACCTTTCAACACGGCTCTGTAAACATCTCTCTCTCCACCAAAATGGTTTCTCAAGACCTCTCTTTTATATCTTAAAGATGTTGAAAGGCCACCCTAGTCAATTGTTGGGAAATAGTCAACTGGTCTATAACTCATATAGGGTAGAGTGGAGGTGTGGACTTAAGTGGGGTGCTCATTCCAAGGGCCAGTGCAGACTCGATGGGCCAAATGGCCTCCTTCTGCATTGTAAATTCTATGATTCTATGAACTTGTCAATAATGATATCTGTGGAATTCGCTACCCCAGAGTGCAGAGGTTGCTGGGACAATGAGTAAATTTAAGAGGGAGTTAGTCAGATTTTAAATTGGTAATGGGTTGGAGGGTTATGGAGAACGGGCAGGACGGTGGAGTTAAGGCCAGGCTGAGATCAGCCGTGATTGAATGCGGAGCAGACACGATGGGCCTAATTCTGCTCCTATATCTTATGAAAAGCCCATTGGCTTTGAACTAATTACAGACCTTGGGCGAGATTCTCCGACCCCCCCGCGCCGTTTTGGGCGCCAGTTGGCGGACATCGTGCCGTTTCCGGAGAATTTCGCCCCTGGTCTCAGCTTTAAGACGTCATCGATGACGTGTTGAAGGCTGCGAAGAAGATGTCGTAGTTTCTCTGCTCCGGGGAAGTACTGGACTAATCACTGAAACGACGACACGATGACGTCAATAAGTTCCATCCCACCATCAGACTCACCATGGACTACTCTCCAAAATCGGTTGCATTCTTGGACACATTCATCTCCATCAAGGACCGTAACCTCAGCACTTCGCTTTACCGCAAGCCCACGGATAACCTCACGATGCTCCACTTCTCCAGCTTCCACCCTAAACACATTAAAGAAGCCATCCCCTATGGACAAGCCCTCCGTATACACAGGATCTGCTCAGACAAGAAGGAGCATAACAGACATCTGCAGACACTGAAAGATGCCGTCGTATGAACAGGATATGGCGCTCGACTCATCGATCGACAGTTCCAATCCGCCACAGCAAAAAACCGCACTGACCTCCTCAGAAGACAAACATGGGACATAACCAACAGAGTACCCTTCGTCGTCCAGTACTCCCCCAGAGCGGTGAAACTACGACATCTTCTTCGCAGCCTTCAACACATCATCGATGAAGATGAACATCTTGCCAAGGTCATCCCCACACCCCCACTACTTGCCTTCAAACAACCGCGTAACCTCAAACAACCATTGTTTGCAGCAAACTACCCAGCCTTCAGAACAGCGACCACGACACCACACAACCCTGCCATGGCAATCTCTGCAAGACGTGCCAGATCATCAACATGGGTACCACCATTACACGTGAGAACACCACCCACCAGGTACGCGGTACATACTTGTGCGACTCGGCCAACGTTGTCTACCTTATACGTTGCAGGAAAGGATGTCCCGAAGCGTGGTACATTGGCGAGACCATGCAGATGCTGTGACAACGGATGAACGTACATCGCACGATAATTGCCAGGCAGGAATGTTCCCTTCCAGTCAGGGAACACTTCAGCAGTCAAGGGCATTCAGCCTCTGATCTCCGGGTAAGCGTTCTCCAAGGCGGCCTTCAGGACGCGCGACAACGCAGAATCGCCGAGCAGAAATTTATAGCCAAGTTCCGCACACATGAGTGCGGCCTCAACCGGGACCTGGGATTCATGTCGCATTACATTCATCCCCCACCATCTGGCCTGGGCTTGCGAAATCCTATTAACTGTCCTGGCTTGCGACAATTCACACCTCTTTAACCTGGGGTTACCCCATCTCTGGATCTGTAAAGACTTAATTACCTGCAATTGCTCGCATTCAAGGCATTGTCTTGCACCTTTGACTTTGTCTATATATATGTTTCTGGAACATACCTCTTCATTCACCTGAGGAAGGAGCAGTGCTCTGAAAGCTAGTGATTTGAAACAAACCTGTTGGACTTTAACCTGGTGTTGTAAGACTTCTTATTGTACAAAATGATAGTCACACTAAATCTATTGATTTTAAAACTATTGACAACACGCACACAAAATATCTAAACTTTGCACTTGTTATCTCAAGCTTGGCTTTACAATTCCACAGAAACGCTTATGTTAAACATTTATTTTCCAATAGCCACCCCATGGCTCATATGATGATGTAGCTGAGAGCAACAGGGAAAGAAATGGGAGTGTTACAGCAAGGTGCAGGAACAAATATCTCCAAGGTTAGAACATGAATTTTGAATAAATTTGGTGGAACTATAATTATTCTGATTAAGACTGGCTGAGATAATATTTGAAAAATGCGTGGCATGAGGTGTGCGTTATGTGGAAATCAGGTATTATTTGTGAGTAGCTAGACAAATGCAGAGACACTGGAAGCTAAATGATCTACATGCATGCCATCTTGTGGACAATATTAAGAATTACACACGTGTCCAGGGTCATTGATTCCAATGAGAGTTATGTAGTATCTATTTAATACAGCTCAATTTTAATTTTCAGTAGTCAACTCTAGATCTGACAAGCAATTGACAAGTTTAATCATATCCATATAACTGTACGTGTGAAGTCTAAAAGCATTATCGAATAGTGGAGTTAAAATGTCATGATTTTGAATTGAGGAAGGCATTAAATATTAGAAGCAAGTGAGTAATTATTGGTCAGGATGTGGTGATATAGGTCGAAGTGGTTTCTTGAAGATCAGCAAAGGCTAAAGTTATCCCAAACCTTTTTGTTTAACTACTTTCTCCTTGGCATTTGCTTTACAAAGAATTATGGCTATGCTTCAGAGACTTCAAGCTTAATATTTGTTATATTTTAGGGCGTTCCTTTTACACAATTAATTTGTAGGTTTGAACAGAAATGGTTGCAACATGGAATATCCTTTTATATACATATGTATATATGTTCTATATTTTAGGAGAAGATGCTAAACAAGAGTAGCCACATGAATTGGTCAGCATTTGTGAAGGAACAGGCTGTCATAACCCACCTCATGGGATTTAAGGGGTGGGAATGATTGTCTTCCCCATGTCCCGTGCGGAGTATGAGCTCCCTCACTGAGGGGGCAGGGGAAACTCCATCTATGTTGTATATAAGGTCGGCCATTTCAGCACCAATCATGAAGACAGTTTGGAACTACCTGGAGCTGTGTATTATAGCCTTGTAAATAAAGTTACGTTTCTTTGAAGCAACTCAGTGTAACTCTCCGAGACTTCATACAAGAGTCTCCTGACCTCGTTGCCCCTTTTCCAACATATTGGAATTCATCGCTGGTGTTTTTAGTTTACCCTTGAAACCCTGGAGGAACTTTATTCCCTCCTACAAGATGAGCTGCAGACTACACCAAGGGTGCAGATGACCCTCATAGTGCAGGAGAAAATAACAACTGCCCCGATTGTTTTTGCCACAATACCCCGGAGGGTCTGTGGCAATTTCCACCAAATTAGTCAATTTGTTGTACAGTTCTTTGTGAGGCAGGTTACAAATAGCCTCATGTTCCAGAATAGTCTCAGTTCCATTTCTTCAGACAATGGAGACAGGCAGGTGGGTGAGTGGGCAGCCAGTTTTGCTCTTTGAAAGCCTTGACAGGCAGATTCTGAAGAGCAGGGGTATGAAGAAAATTCTGCAGCTTCACAGTCAGCTGTAGGTCAACATTTGCACACTTTATTTGCCAAGCCTTCAATCATGCATCATGCATTTCTTGCCAGTACACCTCCGCATACATGAGGCTACTCGAAATCTCAGGATCCTTTTGAAGTCTCCCCACTTCGACTGCCATATTTGCATCATTGAAAGAATCAAGTCAATAACAGCAACTGCAGTTGCCATTCATTTTGGAAGAAAGGAATGCATGACAAGTTAAAGCTACCCAACACATCATTATGTGGCTTGAATAAAATTCACAAAAAAAAACCAAGACTCACAACCATGCACATCACTGATAGAGTTATTACCTGACTCCTTGCATTTCTAAATGCTCTCCCAGAATAGGACTCTTGGGATGAAAGTTGTCTGACTTACAGGGCTACTGAACCCTGGGATTGACATGAGGCAGGTTGCGACTTTCAGTTTGTATATGCAGCTATCTACATTTCCCATTTTGGACGGTATCTGAGGATACAGGCCAGAGAATAGCCCTGTGTTTTCATCACATTGAACAGTAGGTTCCTCAGAAAATTGTGCCTTTTCAGTTTTCATCTTTCTCCACTTCAATGCATACGTGGGAGTCCTGCAAAACAGGGGGTAGGATTCTCCAATAATGGGGCTATGTCCCCACTCCAGCATCAAAAGGCAGATTCTTCTACCTGAAGGTGGCCAGCAGGGCCACAGAGTACTCCTCGCAGCTCTGGCTGCCAATTCGGGGCTCTGCACCTCCGGTCGGGAGTCCGCACACGCGCACGGCGGCGGCTTTCGGCGGCCACCCTGTGCGACATGGTGGACTCACACTGCAGACCGGCCCCGCAAGTATAGACCCCCCCCCACCCCCACCCCCCCTGAGATTGCTTGCGCCCCCGGATCGTTGGCCCACGATCACGAGCCTCGCCGCCCGTGAGGCCCACCCGGTGAAGGATCCCCCCACCCCCCCAGCAGGGCGGTCGTGGACTGACTCCGCAGCCGGCACTGGCCGTTCCCGATAGGCAAGATGTGGTTAGAACCACGCCGTCGGGAATTCGGCAAGTTTTCATCAAAGAATTGCCACGGGGGCCTCTGTCAATGGTCCCCTACCCGCGCCGTGTAGACTGCGCACGTGCAATTCGTGGCGATTCTCCTGGTACCGGAGAATCGCGGGAACGGCATCAGACCGGATTTCGGGTTTGACACCCATTCTCCGCCCAAGCGCCGATCGCGATTTTGGTGCAGATGCTCAGAGAATCCCGCCCAGGCTTTTTCAAGCATGATGGAGATCTCAATATTTGGCAAAGTAGTTAGTTGGCTGAATTTGGCTGTGTGGTGGTATGTATTAGGGGTAATATGGTACCTGTGAAGCCGAGAGGCTATTGGCTGACAGGTCCCGGGTCCTGGTTGGATCTGGCGACTTCTGGCTCTGCCCTGAAGGCGGAGTATAAGAGCACAAGTTCTCCCCGCAGTCTCATTCTGTTACTGAGCTGCTGGGGAACAAGTCTCGCTTAATAAAGCCTAGATAGACTTCATCGCTTCTCACCTCGCGTAAGTCATTGTGAGCTACAATTTATTAAGCGAGCTTAAAAGACTATGGAGCTCCGGATCGCCCCGGAGTGCCTGCGGATCAGCCCCCATGCAGCAAACTCAGCGGCCGTGTTCAAACACTGGCTAGCATGCTTCGAAGGCTACCTTCGAATGGTCCCCGGCCGGATCACGGAAGAGCAGAAAATGCAGGTCCTGCATTCGAGGGTAAGCCTGGAGATTTACTCGCTTATAGAAGACGCGGAGGATTTCCCGACGGCGCTCGCGTTGCTGAAGGGCATCTACATTCGGCCCGTAAACCAGGTCTACGCACGCCACCAACTCACGACGAGACGGCAAATTCCCGGAGAATCGCTCGACGAATTCTACGGCGCGCTGCTGATTTTGGGATGAAACTGCAACTGCCCGCCGGTGAACGCGATCGAGCACACGGACCTGCTAATTCGAGATGCATTCGTGGCAGGTATGAACTCTCCCCAAATTCGTCAGAGACTTTTAGAAAGAGAGTCGCTAGGACTCTCAGAGGCACGGGCCCTTGCGGCCTCCCTTGACATGGCCTCCCAAAATGCCCGCGCCTACGGCCCCGACCGCGCGGCAGCCCCTTGGGCTCCGTGGACTCCCGTCACGACCGACTCCCCGGCACCCCCCACCCCCCCGCAAGCTTGCGCGGTTAGAGCGCCAGACCATCCCGGGGGGGCCTGCTGCTACTTTTGCGGGCAGGCGAAACACCCCCGGCAGCACTGCCCGGCCCGCGCAGCGACTTGTAAAAGCTGCGGCAAAAAGGGCCATTACGTGGCAGTGTGCCGGTCCCTGGGGGTCGCCGCAATCCCCGGAGAAGAACGAGGACAACACATCCCAAACACCCCCCAACCCCTCCCAGTGTCCCATGTGCGACCCGCGGGCGCCGCCATTTTGGGTCTCAGACACCACGAGGGGAGGATGGGCGCCACCATCTTGTGACCCCCCAGCCATGTGCGATTCATGGGGGTGGCCATTTTGTCCACCCCTGACCGCGTGCAATTCATGGGGACGGCCATCTTGTCCACCCCCGACCGCGTGCGATTCATGGACGCCGCCATCTTGGTTGACAACAAAGGACAACAAAGACGGCTCCACGGGGTCCGAAGAAAACGCCGCGACACTACTGCCACGACTGACTTCGGTGACACTGGATCAATCGCGGCCCCGGACGCTCCAAACGACGACAACAACGGTGCTGGTCAACGGATACGAGACGCCATGCTTGATCGACTGCGGGAGCACGGAAAGTTTTATTCACCCAGATACTTTAAGACGCTGTTTTCTGTCCATCCTTCCAAGCACGCAAAAGATTTCCCTAGCTGCAGGATCCCACTCAGTGGAGATCAAAGAGTTCTGCATTGCGAACCTAACAGTGCAAGGGAGGGAGTTTAAGAACTACAGGCTCTACGTCCTTCCCCAACTCTGCGCACCCACATTACTGGGATTAGACTTCCAGTGTAACCTCCAGAGCCTAACATTCCAATTCGGCGGCCCAATACCACCCACTCACTATCTGCGGCCTCGCAACCCTCAAGGTTGAACCGCCGTCCTTGTTTGCAAACCTCACCCCGGATTGCAAATCCGTCGCCACTAGGAGCAGACGGTACAGCGCCCAGGACTGGACGTTTATCCGGTCTGAAGTCCAGCGGTTGCTGAAGGAAGGCACAATCCAGGCCAGCAATAGTCCCTGGAGAGCCCAGGTGGTAGTCGTGAAGACCGGGGAGAAGCAAAGGATGGTCGTAGACTATAGTCAGACCATCAACAGGTACACGCAGCCACGTACCCTCTCCCCCGCATATCCAACATGGTCAATCGGATTGCCCAGTACAAGGTCTTTTCCACCGTGGACCTCAAGTCCGCGTACCACCAGCTCCCCATCCGCCCAGGTGACCGCAAGTACACCTCCTTCGAGGCAGACGGGCGGCTATACCATTTCCGAAGGGTCCCATTTGGCGTCACGAACGGGGTCTCGGTCTTCCAACGGGAGACGGACCGAATGGTTGACCAGCACGGGTTGCAGGCCGCGTTCCCGTATCTCGACAACGTAACCATTTGCGGCCACGATCAGCAGGACCACGACGCCAACCTCCAAAGGTTCCTCAAGACCGCTAACGCCCTGAACCTCACATATAACGAGGAAAAATGCGTTTTTAGCACAAACCGTTTAGCCATCCTGGGATACGTAGTGCGCAATGGAGTGATAGGCCCCGACCCCGAACGCCTGCGCCCCCTTATGGAATTTCCCCTCTCCCACTGCTCCAAAGCCCTGAAATGTTGCCTGGGCTTCTTTTCATATTACACCCAGTGGGTCCCCCAGTGCGCAGACAAGGCCCGCCTGCTAATACAGTCCACTACCTTCCCCCTGTTGACAGAGGCCCGCCAGGCCTTCAGCCGCATCAAAGCGGATATCGCAAAGGCCACGATGCACGCCATCGACAAGTCCCTCCCCTTCCAGATCGAGAGCAACGCATCCGACGTAGCTCTGGCGGCCACTCTTAACCAAGCGGGCAGACCCATGGCCTTTTTCACCCGGACCCTCCACGCCTCAGAAATCCGCCACTCCTCAGTGGAAAAGGAAGCCCAAGTCATAGTGGAAGCTGTGCGACATTGGAGGCATTACCTGGCTGGCAGGAGATTCACTCTCCTCACCGACCAACGGTCGGTAGCCTTTATGTTCGATAATGCACAGCGGGGCACAATTAAGAATGACAAGATCTTAAGGTGGTGGATCGAGCTCTCCACCTATAACTATGAGATCTTGTATCGTCCCGGAAAGCTGAATGAGCCGTCCGATGCCCTATCCCGCGGCACATGTGCCAACGCACAAATAGACCGCCTCCAAGCCCTCCACGAGGACCTCTGCCACCCGGTGGTCACTCGATTCTACCATTTCGTAAAGTCCCGCAACCTCCCCTACACTGTTGAGGAGGTCCGTACAGTCACCAGGAACTGCCACATCTGCGCAGAGTGCAAACCGCACTTTTTCAGGCCGGATAGAGTGCACCTGATAAAGGCTTCCCGTCCCTTTGAACACCTCAGTTTGGATTTCAAAAAGCCCCTCCCCTCCACCGACCGCAACGCATACTTCCTAAACGTGGTGGACGAGTACTCCTGTTTCCCCTTCGCCATCCCCTGCCCCGACATAACAGCGGCCATGGTCATTAAAGCCCTGGGCAACATCTTTACACTGTTCAGCTTCCCCGCATACATCCATAGCGACAGGGGGTCCTCCTTCATGAGTGACGAGCTGCGTCAGTTCCGGCTCAGCAAGGGCATTGCCTCGAGCAGGACGACCAGCTACAACCCCCGGGGGAACGGGCAGATAGAGAGGGAGAACGGCACGGTCTGGAAGACTGTCCTACTGGCCCTACGGTCCAGAGATCTCCCAGTTTCCCAGTGGCAGGAAGTCCTCCCGGATGCTCTCACTTCATCCGGTTGCTGCTGTGTAACACCACTAACCAAACACCTCACGAGCGCCTCCTTGTCTTCCCTAGGAAGTCCTCCTCAAGGAACTTCGCTGCCGACCTGGCTGGCAGCCCCAGGACCCAGCTTGCTCCGGAAACATGTGCAGGCGCACAAATCGGACCCGTTGGTCGAGAGGGTTCACCTTCTCCACGCGAACCCGCAGTACGCCTATGTGGCGTACCCCGACGGCCGACAGGACACGGTCTCCCTGCGGGACCTGGTGCCCGCCGGCAACACACCCCCCCTCCCGACACCGATCATCCCCTCCTTGCCACCGGCGCACCCCGCGACCGCCCCCTTCCCGGGGGGATCGGTCCTCCTCCCGTGCCCGCCCAGGAGTAAAACAGGAACAAACACCGAAACGCTCCCGGAGACGACAACGCCTGAACAAGCACCTGCACCACCACCGGGGCTGAGGCGATCGATGAGGAAGACCAGACCGCCCGCTCGACTCGTGGAATCCGCGTGACACTAAGAAAGCAAGAATTTTGTTGTAAAATAATTTTTTTTACCTTCTTGTAAATAGTTCTGACAAACTTGTACATAGCTAAATGTTGGGCTAAATATGTATAGCCACAGTTTGAAATTTGTTCCAGGGCCAGTCTTGTAAACCCCTACCACCATGCGAATCACCACCCCGCCGGGTTCCTTTTTAACAAGGGGTGAATGTGGTGGTATGTATTAGGGGTAATATGGTACCTGTAAAGCCGAGAGGCTATTGGCTGACAGGTCCCAGGTCCTGGTTGGATCTGCTGACTTCTGGCTCCGCCCTGAAGGCGGAGTATAAGAGCTCGACTTCTCCCCACAGCCTCATTCTGTTACTGAGCTGCTGGGGAACAAGTCTCGCTTAATAAAGCCTAGATAGACTTCATCACTTCTCGTCTCGCGTAAGTCATTGTGCGCTACAGGCTGAATGTTGCTTCATGAGTTTTATTTGGTGATCTGGTGTTTGTCTTTCTTTCTTCCTGATAATGCTTTGCTTCAGTATTCTTGCTGCTGTTGGTACTCACACTGAATGGTACAAAGTGATGAGAATAGGAAGTTCCTTCTGTGCTACCTGATTTAGGTGTTGAGTGGGGAGCTTATGAGAGCACAGCAATCCACGTACAACAACATCTCATGTATTTTACACTCTTTTCAGTTTACTGCATATGTCAGGGTTTTTTTGTGACATTCCCTCTCCGTTGACTTAATGTAATTGTTCTGTTTTGGTGATGTTGGTTGAGGAAGGGATGTTGTTCAGCAGGCAGCTGTTCATCAAATAGTGCCAGGATTTTTTTTTAAAGGTAAAATTAGAACAAAATACCACGGATGCTGGAAATCTGAAATAAAAAAAGAAAGTGTTGGAAACACTCAGCAGGTCTGGCAGCATCTATGGAGAGAGAAACAGTGCAACGCTGAAGAAGATTGGATACAACTCGTTAACTTTGGCCAGGATTCTCCATTCGGAAAACTGTGGGCGTGATTCAGCTGAATGGCACATTCAACAATGGGAAACATCTCGTGACTCAATGCTGCTTTTTTTGGCCATAGGGAGATTATTCTGCCAAGGCCACACTCAGCGGGCAGGAAATGCTCCTCGTAGATCTGGGCATCATTTTAGTAGGGTGCTCTGATCTCTCCCCCCCCCCCCCCCTCCAAACCCCCAACCTTGGGGGAGGGGGGGCAAGAACTCCCCAGACCCCGCCCGACCTGGTAAAATCCACCCCAGTGTCAACCTAGCACCAGGGAACACTGGCACTGCCAGGCTGGCAGCGCCAAGGTGCCTAAATTCCAGAGGGAGAGCCAGGGTGCCACTACCCTATCCCTGAGCTTTCCAGAGCCGCCAATGATCTGGGAAAGTCCCCCAAGTACGACTCCACGTTTGTGTGAACCAGTACTAAACGGCGCTCTGACAATGTTTCCCAAGTGCAGCCGTTGAGTCCCGGTGAATCCAGCAAAGATAAATTTAAACGAGCCATGTGGTTCACGTAAACACGCTGATCTGGATCACACCCAGTGAGCGTGAGATCTAGATTGTGATGTCTCGCGAGATTCAGCGGCCTTGTCCCGACACCAAGTCGGGCACGACGAGGCTGCTTAACCGAGCCCCATGTTCTCCGGCTGGAGTTGAATCGCTACTGGTCTATGCTGGCGCTAGGAGCAACATCCAGTAGCAATTCACTCTCCTTTGCCATGCTAATCTATGCATTGCAGTGAGCTCCCAGGATTCTGTTCTGAATCCAGCTATCAGGCCATCATTTTGAGTGGGTAAACTAATACCGAGGTCCAATGGCTGGTCCCCTCCACAATGAAAGTCTTTCCCCCCTTGTCCCCAATCAGAGACTCCCCGATATCAGAGCCCTCTGCATATCAGAGACCCCTAAATATCATATGGGGGTCTCTGATAGCGGGAGGTCTCTGATATGGGGATGTCACTGATGGGGTCTCTGATGGGTGGGTTTCAGATATGGGGGGTCTTTAATATTGGGGGGTCTCTGAAAGAAGCAGAGGTCTCCGATATGGGGGATCTCTGATATTAGGTTATCTGATGGGGATGGGGTGGGAAGAATTTGCATTTTGGGGGGAGGGGGTCCTCTGATGGAATTTGGAGGCATCTACATTACATACTTACCCCCTTGACCCTTCGCGATGTTCACAACGTAAGGGCGACGCTTAAAAATACTTGCACCAATCCACGCCCACGTAGATCCCGGCCGAGGGCCAGAGTCTCACAAAGGCATGGAGAATTGGGTTTCCAGCCTATTAATTGGATTTAAATAGTTTAAAATGAATAATTTTCATCTTTTTTTGGTGCAGGGCATGTCGCTCGCTGCCACTGTCAGTGGGGGACCAGAGCATCGGATCAGAGTCAGCACCGATCCCGTTTTCGCCCGCCGCACAATTCTCCGATACACCGTGAACTACCCTACCGGCGGTGGGTGGCGAGAATTTACCCCTTTGTTTCATTCCACAGATGCTTCCAGACTGCTGATTTTTTTCCGGTAAATTTTTTTAAGTGTCAGCGTTAGTTCCGTAATAGCATTCATTCTCACCTGAGACTGAAAGCCATGTGTTCAAGTCCCGTTCCAAAGGGTTGGGCCTATAATCCAGATTGACATTCCAGTGCAGTATTGAGGAACCACCTGTCTGGTGAAACATTAAAATGAAGCCATGATTGTCTGCCCTCTCGTATGTGAAAGATCCCACTGCAGTATTTTAAAGATGAACAGGAGAATTCTCTCTTAATGCTTATCACTCATACAATTTGAGTGCTTGGTTATTTATCTCCATGGTGTTTATGGGATGTGAGCTGTGTATTTCCCATACCTGAGCAGCCAAATGTCTCAAAAGGCCACCATTGATGAGCTGATCCAACACCAACTCGGCCACTCCAGTTCAGCCTTCAGCAAACTACGGCACCGGGTCTCTGACACCAAAGACCTCCGCAAGTCACCAGAAATCCTAGTGTACAGAGTTATCCCCACCCTCCTCTACAGCATGATGTGGAGATGCCGGCGTTGGACTGGGGTGAGCACAGTACGAAGTCTTACAACACCAGGTTAAAGTCCAACAGGTTTGTTTCGATGTCACTAGCTTTCGGAGCGCTGCTCCTTTCTCAGGTGAATGAAGAGGTATGTTCCAGAAACACATATATAGACAAATTCAAAGATGCCAAACAATGCTTGGAATGCGAGCATTAGCAAGTGATTAAATCTTTACAGATCCAGAGATGGGGTAACCCCAGGTTAAAGAGATGTGAATTGTACCAAGCCAGGACAGTTGGTAGGATTTTGCAGGCCAGATGGTGGGGGATGAATGTAATGCGACATGAATTCCAGGTCCCGGTTGAGGCCGCACTCATGTGTGCGGAACTTGGCTATAAGTTTCTGCTCGGCGATTCTGCGTTGTCGCGGGTCCTGAAGGCCGCCTTGGAGAACGCTTACCCGGAGATCAGAGGCTGAATGCCCTTGACTGCTGAAGTGTTCCCCGACTGGAAGGGAACATTCCTGCCTGGTGATTGTTGCGCGATGTCCGTTCATTCGTTGTCGCAGCGTCTGCATGGTCTCGCCAATGTACCACGCTTCGGGACATCCTTTCCTGCAGCGTATGAGGTAGACAACGTTGGCCGAGTCGCACAGAATACCCTTCGTCGTCCAGTACTTCCCCGGAGCGGAGAAACTACGTCATCTTCTTCACAGCCTTCAACACGTCATTGATGACGATGAACATCTTGCCAAGGTCATCCCCACACCCCCACTACTTGCCTTCAAACAACCGCGCAGCCTCAAACGAACCATTGTTTGCAGCAAACTACCCAGTCTTCAGAACAGTGACCACGACACCACACAACCCTGTCATGGCAATCTCTGCAAGACGTGCCAGATCATCGACATGGATACCACTATTACACGTGAGAACACCACCCACCAGGTACGCGGTACATACTCGTGCGACTCGGCCAACGTTGTCTACCTCATACGCTGCAGGAAAAGATGTCCCGAAGCGTGGTACATTGGCGAGACCATGCAGACGCTGCGACAACGAATGAACGGACATCGCGCAACAATCACCAGGCAGGAATGTTCCCTTCCAGTCGGGGAACACTTCAGCAGTCAAAGGCATTCAGCCTCTGATCTCCGGGTAAGCGTTCTCCAAGGTGGCCTTCAGGACCCGCGACAACGCAGAATCGCCGAGCAGAAACTTATAGCCAAGTTCCGCACACATGAGTGCGGCCTCAACCGGGACCTGGGATTCATGTCGCATTACATTCATCCCCCACCATCTGGCCTGCGAAATCCTACCAACTGTCCTGGCTTGACACAATTCACACCTCTTTAACCTTCATCTCTGGATCTGTAAAGATTTAATCACCTGCTAATGGTCGCATTCTAAGCATTGTTTGGCATCTTTGAATTTGTCTATATATGTGTTTCTGGAACAGACCTCTGCATTCACCTGAGGAAGGAGCAGCGCTCCGAAAGCTAGTGACATCGAAACAAACCTGTTGGACTTTAACCTGGTGTTGTAAGACTTCGTACTGTCCTCTACAGCAGTGAGACCTCGACTGTGTATCAGCGACACGTAAGAGCGCTCGAGAAATTGCATTCACCGTTTTGGAGGCTAAGTGCCGACGCTGGCGTGGGAACTGTGGCGTTTTACGACGGCAAAATTGGCGGCAAACCCTCACCGATCCTGCATCCAGTGAGGGGCAACAACCGTACCGAGTAAAACTCCTGGCTCCCACGATATAAATGCCTGGAGAATGGCCGGGTCCGTGGCCATGCATGCTCACAACGACGACCTGCAGCGGTCACGCCGTAAACATGGCACCGGCAGTGCACGGACCAGACCTGCCAAATAGTGCCCTCCTGGCCACCGCCTGGCCATTCCCCACCAGTCCCCCTAGCCCTCGCGGAAGCCCCCTCCCCCACCTGCCCCCCACCCCCCCCCCCCCCCCCCCCTCCCCCCACCCCCAGCCAGAAGCATGGCTCCCGCCCGAGTGTGGCGCCGCTGGACACAGTCCACAGCCACCAGGCCGGGTTCCCGACCGCTGAGACCACGTGTCCCGCGCAGTCGGTTACTCGGCCCATCGGGGGTGATACACCGGGAGAAGTCCTTTAGGTGATGCGCCAACGCCATGCCAACGGCGTGCGACATGCAGCGCGTTGATGCCATTTCGGAGGGGAGGGGAAGATAGAAAATCGACGTCAAACCGCTGCCGCCCCGATTTGGGCATCAGAAGGGATTCTCCGCCCAATTGCCAATTCTGATATCGGCGTCGGGGAACAGTGAATCCCACCAATGTTTCTTCAGTCTTGCATTGGTGTGTTAGCTTAAAATATGGTAAATTTTCTGGAATAAGAGGGTCTTAACCCAAAACCTTCAGACTAATACATGAGAGCAGTATGCACTGAACCAGGTGATACAAATGTGCAGGTAAATCTATTGGCAAAAACACATAAAATCAGAAAGCCATAAAGCTATCCACCAGTCAGAGATTGGTGAAATCGGAGATTTTATTCTTAAAATGGGATAACTAAGGGGTGTACAAGGTAGGTACCAATATGGAAAAGTAAAAGTGGAAGAGTACTTAAAACTGAACCATGGCAATAGGAATTCACAAAGGGAATGGGGAATTTAGTGATGACAAACAGAAGTTCTTCACTCGGAGAAGGATTAACTTATGGAATGGGTTCTTTCTAAACGATCAGGGAAAGTAACAGTGGAATCACATGATGTGATTGTGGAATTGTGTTTTTCTTCTGTATGGATGAGCTGAGATGGACTGAATGACCTCCCGCATTAGTCATGTTGTGCAACGCTGTGTGATCCTCCAGTTGCCATCCCTGCATAGGGTTTCAGGACTTTATTTCATCCCGGCTTGTCAAGTTTCATAACTTGGGGGAAATGTTTAATCTTTAATAGAATCTTTCAGTAAACATGGCCCTAAACACCTGTCTTTTCTTCCTCCTTTTTCTAGAAACTTCTGTTCCTTTACTCTCATGTAGTCTGGGTTCTGTGAGTGCCGGCCCATGGTGGCTCTCCAAGGCATCAGTCTCCATGTGTAAATCTAGATAATGAAGGTCACTCAACAGGAGGAAGTGTGCAATTCCAGCCCAACCTTACCTTCACTGATTGGCCATGCACATTATGTTTGCACACAGTACTGGAGACAGATGGAATATGGACCTTAGCTGATTTCTTCCCACAACAATACAGGGGGTTTGAGGTCAACAGGCATCCCTCACATGTACCCCCCCCCCCCACCCCCACTGTCAGTATTCATCAACAAACTTAGCAGAAGCGAGGCATTGGTTTTGGACTGTACCAGTTCTCTGTGGGTAAGATATTCCGAACTTTAACCTGCTGCTCAGCGAATCACGTAAGCATTATCTTTAATTTCAAAACTGATATTGGACTCATGTTCAAAGTCTATCGCCATTTGGTGACATGGCTTTATTTTAGCTGTTAGTTTCCATCTAATTTATGCAATTCTCATACAGCTTATTGGCACTGTATGCAGAAACTTATGTCATAGCGCCACCATGAGGCTACATTAGGTACAGCAGGATGCAAAGTGGTTCAGCATAAACTAAACGCAGACTGGGTGACCATTTTGCAGAACACCTCCGGTCCGACCGCAAACAAGACCCAGATCTTCGTGACTATCCTGTCACTTGCCATTCAACTCACTGTCCTGCTCTCACATCCACATGTCCGTCCTTGACCTGCTGCAATGTTCCAGTGAAGCCCAGCGCAAACTGGAGGAACAGCATCTCGGGCGGGATTCTCTCAGCCCACACCAGGATGGAGAATCGGCGGGCTGGGCATGAATCGCGTGACGCGGCCCCGATGTCGGTCTACCGATTCTCCAGTGAGCAGAGAATCGGAGCCATTGGCGCTGGTGCGGTGCCGGTCGGGGGCCGCTCTACATGCCCCGCCCCCCCGGCGATTCTCCACCCGGGATGGGCTGAGCGGCCGCAAAAAATATCCGAGTCCCGCCGGCACCGTCCACGTGTAGTCACACCCGGCGGGACCTCGGTGTGTATCCTTTCGGGGGCAGCTTGGTGGGGGAGGGGGGGGAGGGAGGGGGGTGTCCAACCCCGGAGGGGGCCTCCGCTGTGGCCTGGCCCGCGATCGGGGCCTACCGATCGGTGGGCCGGCCTCTTGGGCTGGGGGCCACTTTTGCTCTGCGCCAGCCCCTGTAGCCCTACGCCATGTTGTGTCGGGGCCAGCGCGGACAAAGAAGCCACTGTGCTTGCGCGCAATCGCGCCGGTCGGGGTGCGCGTCTGCAGACCCGCGGCGCCCATTTGAGGCCGGTATCGGCAGCTGCAGCGGCGTGGGTCGCCCCAGTGCCGTGCTGGCCCACTGAAGGGCTCGGAATCGCTGCTCCTGGGGGCCTGTTGACGCCGCTGTAAAACGCGACGGCATTTACGATGACGTCAACACTTAGCCTCAGGATCAGAGAATCCCACCCCTCATCTTCCGATTAGGCACATTGTAGCCTTCCAGACGTAACATTGAGTTCAACAACTTCAGACTGTGAACTCTCTCCTCCACCTTCACCCCATTTTTATTCCTGTGAATTTATTTTCATTTCTTTCATTGATCTGTTTCTCCCTCACCATTATTTCCCCTCCTTCCACCCAACTTGGGCCATCTGTTTCCTGTTCCTAGTTGCCCTTTGACCCACTGCTTACCTTTGTTCTGCCATTCACACATTCTAATCTCTTTATGTGCCACTATCAGCACCCTTCTTAGCCTTTTCACCCCCATTTACATTCCTTTGTCTTCTGTCCACGACATCTATCTCCATCTATTGCTGGCCCCTATCCAGCCCGACCGCTCCACGCTCCACCCCCCACTACAGTATAAATCTGACCCTATTTCCAGTTCTCTCCAGCTTTGCAGGAGTCATCCAGACTCAAAACATTAGCTCCCTTCTCTCTCCACAGATGTTGTCAGACCTGCTGGGAATGTTCAGCATTTTCTGTTTTTGTTTCAGATTCCAGCATCTGCAGTAATTTGCTTTTATAACCACATAATTGGGCAAATCAGGTGCTGACTCTCACAGGGACAGGGGTTTCACGACTGCTGCACTTCAGTGAGCAGCATCACACTCCAAGTGTGAGAAGCACCAGAGTCAAACCTAATTCTATCGTCTTTCTAACATCTACACACATTCAACTCCCAACCAGGTCATTGGAAAATGAGGGGCAGGAACTGGAGAATCAGGAGGAACATCGACTGACTATCTCTGTCACTGAAGGGTTTTGTAGAGCTCATCTCTGCAATGATGCCCTTCAAAAAACATGAGGTTCAGGTGATGTGAGCGCGGGAGCTGTTCCATTTTCATGAGCTCCGGCTCTGCTTGGCTTCTAATCCTTCATTTTGTCCCAGTGCACAGTTCATGTTTACATTTTCTTGGGCTACATTTCTTGCACTATGGCCCGGGAAGTTCCCAATCAGTTTTTTTGTGAGCCGAGATAAAATGCTAAAAACCTTGTTTGTTAGCGGCGGTCAGAGTGGGTTGGTGGGGCCCTGCTTGCAGAGGTGCCGTTGCTGCTAAACGGGTTCTCACCTCTGCGCTAAGGTGTACATTAGATAATGGGCACCATCGAAGATGTTGTTTCGGCTGAGAATTGTGGCTCTGCGTTGCAAATCATTCGAGCTCACTTAAAAGGACTGCGGGGCACCTTTAGAAGAGCGGTGGAGGCATATGAGAGGGTTCTTGTACTCGAAAGGGAACTGTCCGTGATTAAGGGGCCACCTTCGTATCATCAAAATCCTGCTGCATGGTGGTCCGGTTATCCTGATGGGTTCATGAGGGGGGAGTGGGGGGGGCCGGGCAGGAATGCCGCCGGGGTCGGTGCCCAGCAAGGGATGGGAGAACCGTTTCCAATTGAGTTTGAGAATTGGCTGCCATGCTTTGACATAGAAGATGTCTTTATCCTGCAATTTACTCCGCGGTTCCTCTATAATCCTGAATGTTAGCCTGTTGATCATGTTATTGATTGTTCATTATTGTCCTTTTTCCTGAGGGGAATGCGAAATGCCAGTGTCAGGGCCTGTGCCGTTGATTATCGGGGACGGGATTCTGTGATCCTGAGGCTAAGTGTTGATGCCATCGGAAACGCCGTTGTGTCTCTCGACGGCGTCAAGACGGCCTCAGGATCAGCAATTCTGGCCCCTACAGGGGACCAGCACACCACTGGAGCGGTTCACGCTGCTCCAGCTGCTGATCCCGGCGTCAAATGGGCGCCCTGGGATCCGCGCATGCGCAGTGGCACCGGTATCAACGCGCGCATGCGCAGTGGCTTCCTTCAACACGCCGGCCCCGACGCAACATGGCGCAGGACTACAGGGGCCGACGCGGAAGAAAGGAGGCCACCAGCCAGTGAGGCCGGCCCGCCGATCGGTGGGCCCCGATCGCGGGCCAGGCCACATCGGGGGTCCCTCCCGGGGCCGGACACCCCCCCCCCCCCCAAAAGGCCCCCCCCCGACCCTTCCACGCCGAGTTCCCGCCGGCTGAGAGCAGGTGTGGACGGCGCAGGCGGGATTCGCCGTTTTTACGACGGCCGCTCGGCCCACCCGGGCCGAGAATCGGCGGGCCAACCGCGTAGAGCGACCCCCGGCCTGTGCCACGCCAACCACGCCGGCACCAATGGCGTTGATTCTCCACTCTGTGGAGAATCGCATGCCGGCATTGGGGAAGAGTGGTGCGATTCACGCCGGTCGCGGGGATTCTCCGTCCCGACCCCGGGCTGAGAGAATCCCGCCCCTATTTTAGAAAAATAATTTTGAGTCACTTACGTGAAGTGTGATTTGTGCACAGTTTTTCTTCTTCTGGTTATTCTGTCTTATAATCCTTGGAGTCGGCGGGTGGGGGGGTTTTGTGACTCCCTGCCTCGTTTATGAAGAGGATGAGTGGAGCCGGGAAAAGGTGAAGGGTGGGTGGAAATGGTTGGTAGGTTTAATTCAGTCCTTACTGAAATTGAGGATAGCTCAGTTAGAGCTAATCCGTTTCAAGTTTTTTGGGGGATTTGTGTTTCTTTTATGTTCTTTGAATCAAGAATCTCTGTCATTATTCTCCTTTGACCTGAATGGAGTTTGTAACCTAAGGAGGACAGATTTCTTTCTGTCTCCTTCTCGGGCTTGAGTTTTTCCTTTCCTCCATTTGGGTCTCTCTTTGTGTTCCTCTCCTGGGCTATTGTGGTGGTTCGGTTGTTGAGAAGGGAGGTAGCTCTAGATATCCTTGGCTGGATTCCCCCCACCCCTCCCCCCGACGCCGAAATCATGTTCAGCGGTGGGGCGGAGAATCAGTTTTGACACCAAAATCGGGAGCGGTGCCGGTTTTTTGATTCTCTGCTCCCTGAAAATTGGCATACTCTAGGAGTACGCCGCGCCAAGTATCCATGGCCTCAGGCCACTGCCTGAGACCCGCCCCGAGATGCTCCGTCCCCGACCGGCCGAGTTACCGACGGCGTGGATTACGTGTGCTCACACATCGCGTGGTGGCTGCGGACTCAGTCCAGCGCCGCCACAATCGCTCCATCCAGTTCAAGCTTGACACAGGTGCTTCTGCCAACCTCCTCTCACAGGCAGACTTCAAACGCATCAAGAAGCCCCCCAAGGTCCTTCCAGCAGCTTGCCAGCTCCGGGACTATAACGGTAATGCCAGCACGGCACTGGGGTCCTGCCATCTACTCATCTCCAACCAGAGCACCCATGCACGGCTAAGGTTCGAAATTGTCAAGCCGGACAGGGCATCCCGACTGGGCGCGCATGCCTGCAAAAAGCTAAACCTGGTGCAGCGGGTTTATTCGACAACATCCTCCAACGTGGATCTTCAAGCTGGCATTGACGACATCCTCGCTCTGTATCCAGATGTGTTTGCCATAGCGGTACAAGATCCTACTGTGACCTGATGCCAAGCCAGTGGTCCATGCACCACGCCGGGTTCCGGCTCCACTGAAGGAGTGCCTGAAGGAACAGCTCAAGGAGCTGCAGCAGCAGGGGATCATTTCCAGGGTAACCGAACCGACTGACTGGGTCAGCTCGATGGTGGTGGTTAAAAAACCCTCTGGAGACCTGCGCATCTGCATTGATCCGAAGGATCTCAACCAGAATATAATGCGTGAACACTACCCCATCCCGAAGTCGGAGGAACTCACCAATGAGATGGCACATGCACAGTTTTTCACGAAGTTAGATGCGTCACATGGATTCTGGCAAATCCAGCTGGATGAGTCCAACAGAAGACTCTGCATCTTCAACACACTGTTTGGCAGGTACTGCTATAACCGTATGCCGTTCGGCATTGTCTCGGCATTGGAGATATTTCATCGCATCATGGAGCAGATGATGGAGGGCATCGAAGGGGTTTGTGTGTACGTGGACGACGTCATCACATGGTCCACAACCCCCGAGGAGCATGTTTCCCGTCTCCAGCAGGTATTCTGCCGTGTCCGCGCCAATGGCCTGAAGCTGAACAGGGCCAAATGTTGCTTTGGCATGTCGACGCTCAAGTTCCTAGGAGACCAGATCTCCCAGCAGGGCATGTGCCTCGACACAGACAAGGTCAAGGCCATTGCAGCCGTGAAGGTCCCGGAAGACAAGAAGGTGGCATTGCGCTTCCTGGGCTTGGTCAATTTTCTGGGCAAGTTCATCCCAAACATGGCCTCACACACCACGGTCCTACGAAACCTAGTGAAGAGGTCCACTGCCTTCGAGTGGAAGGCGGCCCATCAGGCAGAGTGGTTGGAGCTGAAAGCCAAGGTGACCACTGCACACGTATTGGCATTTTTCGACCCAGACAGGGAAACAAAAATCTCGACAGATGAGAGCCAGGATGGCATTGGCGCAGTCCTGCTGCAATGCGATGACACTTCATCCTCGGCACCGGTTGCCTACGCATCAAGGGCAATGACGCCCACCAAACAAAGGTATGCACAACTCGAGAAGGAATGCCTGGGCCTTCTCACTGGCATTCTCAAGTTTCACGACTATGTCTACGGCCTGCCGACATTCACAGTCGAGGCGGATCACAGGCCCCTGGTCCACATTATTCACAAGGACTTTAATGACATGACGCCTCGTTTGCAGCGCATCCTCCTCAAACTCAGAAGGTACGACTTTGACCTGGTCTGCATGCCTGGCAAGGAGCTCATCATCGCCGATACACTGTCCTGCTCCATCACCGTGCCTAGTGAACCATCGAATGTCATCCGGCAAATTGAGTCACAGGTTGAATCACAGGTGCAGCTATGTGCTAGCACCCTCCCAGCATCTGATGAGAAGGTGATTCGTATCCGTGAGGAGACAGCCAAAGACCCCCCTCTTGCAGCGTGTTATGCAACACCTAGCCAATGGCTGGCAAAAAAGGGCAGTGCCCTCAATTTTTCAATGTAAAGGACGGCCTGACGATGGTTGATGGTATCCTCCTCAAACTGGGCCGGATTGTAATTCCACAGAGTCTCCAGAGCTTGGTGCTCCGTCAAATCCATGTGGGCCACCTGGGTGTGGAAAAGTGCAGACGCAGAGCCAGGCAGGCTGTCTACTGGCCCGGGATCAGCCAGGACATCGTGAGCATGGTCCTTAACTGTGCGACCTGTCAACGTTTCCAGCCAGCGTAGAGTAAGGAGACACTTCAGCAGCATGAAATCGAAACCTCTCCGTGGTCCAAGGTTGGCATCGACCTCTTTCATGCAAATGGTCGTGATTATGTGTTAATCATCGATTACTTTTTCAATTACCCTGAAGTCGTGAAGCTCTCAGACCTCACATCTCGGACCGTCATCAAGGCCTGTAAGGAGACGTTCTCCAGGCATGGTATCCCACTCACTGTCATGAGTGACAATGGCCCGTGCTTCAGCAGCCATGAATGGTCTCTGTTTGCCCAGTCGTATCAGTTCAAACGCGTCACTTCCAGCCCACACTATCCGCAGTCAAACGGAAAAGTTGAGAAAGGGGTGCACATAGTGAAGCAGCTCATCTGCAAGGCCGCGGATTCTGCGTCTGACATTCACCTTGCGCTGCTTGCGTACAGGGCGACCCGACTGTCCACTGGCATGTCGCCGGCTCAACTCCTGATGAACAGGGACCTGTGAACGACACTTCCAGCCATACACGTGCTGCAGAAGGTGCAGCAACTCCGAGACCGGCAAAAACATGGCTATGATGCTCATGCCACCGATTTGCCCGTGCTATCCCTGTCACACACTGTTCGGTCAAGATCCCTGCTGGAGGCTGGTCAGCTCCAACTGTCATTGTTCAACAGGCTGACCCCCGCTCGTATGCTGTGCGTCTGGCTGATGGTTCTGTTGTGCGATGAAACAGACGGGCACTGTGCAAAGTTGTCGACCCACAACCACATTCTTCTCCGTTTCCTTCTGTTGTTTTGCCACCTCCTGATACCTCGACTCACGAGGCCACCAGTCAGGCTTCAATCCTGCCCATCAAGGCACTGTCGTCCCCACCACCACCTCTCCGGCGGTCGACCAGGATCAGATGCAAGCCACAGAGGCTGGACTTATGAACATTTGTTCTGTTGCTATGTTCTGTGTTCTCGCATTAGACAGCTGTTTTCACATGTACATATGTTCACATTCACTGCATGTATATATATTAATATTGGCCTATTCTTGTAAATACGCTCACATATGTCACCCAAACATTTTTTAAAAAGGGGAGATATGCCTCTGTCCCGATTAAGTCCAGCACGGCAGGTTAATGGATAGTCTTCCCAACCCAATGTTAATTGAGGCCCTTAACTGGGAAATTAATGCCCACTGAAAGGCCTAATCCTGACACTACTGGTATTCAACAAGGAGCAGGTGGGATAGTCATCTTGCAGGGAGCTCGAAAAGCAAACACTGTCCTGTTTATTAGTGGGCTCCCAGGAGGGGTCACTCATTCGTCAGGCACTCCGCACCCCAGGGACCTTACTTCGGAGTAAGGAGCAGTGCTCTGACAGCTAGTGATTTGAAACAAACCTGTTGGACTTTAACCTGGTGTTGTAAGACTTCTTACATGGCAAAAGCATTAAGCACAAAATAAATCACTTTAAACACAAATAAACAGACAGATGATTCAAGAATTCAGGAACAAAGAACCTTGACCACGAGGTTCTCTTTTTAACGGAATTCTTGGCCGGGATTCTCCCTTCTGGGGACTGAGTCCCCACGCCGGCGGGAGAACCGGCGCCAACCACTTCGGCATCAACAGGTGGCTAGGTGGACGCCGGAGGGGTTAGCGCCACACAAGCTGGCGCCGAAGGGATGGTGCGAGTTGGCGTATGCGCCAAAGGGCCGGCGTGATCTCGCGTATGCGCGGAACCGCCGGCGTGGACCGGGCGGCGTATTTTGGTGCATTCGCGGGGGGTTCTCTTCGCGCCGGCCATGGTGGAGCCCTACAGGGGTTGGCGTGGAAGTAAGAAGTGCCCCCATAGAACAGGCCCGTCCGCAGATCGGTGGGCCCTGATCGCGGGCCAGGCCACCTTGGGGGCCCCCCGGGGTGGGATCCCCCGCGCCCCCCCAAGGACTGCCCCCGCTGACTTACCTGCCAGGTCCCGCCGGTACGTGAGTTCAGTGATTCACGCCGGCAGGACTGGCCAAAAACGGATGGCCGCTCGGCCCAACGGGGCCCGGAGAATTGCCGGGGGGCCGCTACCAACGGCCCACGACCGGCATGGCATGAATCCCGTCCTCGCCTGAAAAACGGCGCCGGAGAATACGGCAGCTGGCGTCAGGGTGGCGGGGCGGTATTCACGCCATGCCCACGGGGATTCTCCGTCCCGGCGGGGGGTCAGAGAATCCCGCCCCTTATGTCTAGTTTAACCCCTCATTTACTTTCATTGGCTTCTAATTCTCAATTGAGACATTCTGATTTGTTCAAATGCATGTCTGTTACTTGGAGGATGACTTGATAATCAAACATTGGACATTATTTAAGATTGACTGGTGCCTATCAACACTAGCTTAGTGTCTGCATGCGCAGTCTTAGGAAAAGTACTGGATATGTTTTCTTACACCTGCCATGTTCCACAGCTTGGCAAAGACCTAGCTAAAATTGATTAGTTGATGAGACAGAGAACAATTGTTATCAGTACTGAATACACTGGAATACAATGATTAATTAATTGTATGCAAAAATGACTGGGTTCCCACAGTCAAGACACTTTTAATATCTTTACCTATTAGCTATATGCATTCAACTAGCCTCTATATGAATAAAACTATGAATAAAACTATACTCTATCAGTTGCTAAAATGTAAGAGCAATACAACTTTTGTAAACCGAGCTGGTTGTTTGCTCAGAACTGTTAACAATTGTACACAGCTTTCTTTTGGAAAATGTTACTGGGGGTTGAGCCTGTTCCTTTTGGCCTTTTCACTTGTTATAAATAATATTGAAATTTCAGACAATGGGCTACTTTAGTAGATTTAACTTTTGATAATCCTAAAATCCAATTTGTTATAAAGAGATAGGATTGTCATAGACGTCTCTACACACGTGGTTTATTCAAAACTAATTGGCATGTTTTAATAGGAAAGCATTGAAGACCATTCTAATATATTTGAATAAATGTAATTAAAGAGACAAAAAAAAATATCCTTTAGATAAGGAAATCTGCCGTCTTTATCTGGTCTGGCCTACATGTGACTCTGGATCTACAGCAATGTGGCTGACTCTTAAAAGCCCTCAAAATGGCCCAACAGGATAATTAGGGATAAGCAACAAATGCTGGAGCAGGCAGCGATTCCCACCACCCATGAACGAATGAAAAAAGCCCCCATTGCAGGTAGAGTGACAGAGCATGGTTGGAGTTGTCGGCAATGCATCCACCAGAGGCTCCGAATCAGCAAGTGACTCAAGCCGCAGGTGAGTGAGGGCAGACTGAAGGGTCATGAGGGGGGTTTAGCTGGCTGGGGATGTAAGGTCCCTGGGGTGCGGAGTGCCTGACAAATGAGTGACCCCTCCTGGGAGCCCACTAATAAACAGGACAGTGTTTGCTTTTCGAGCTCCCTGCAAGGTGACTATCCCACCTGCTCCTTGTTGAATACCAGTAGTGTCAGGATTAGGCCTTTCAGTGGGCATTAATTTCCCAGTTAAGGGCCTCAATTAACATTGGGTTGGGAAGACTATCCATTAACCTGCCGTGCTGGACCTAATCGGGACAGAGGCATGCAAATGGTGGGGCACCCCACCCCACACAGGCTAGCCCAATCAAATGCCCCCCCCCCCCCACCCCACCTCCAAACACTCCTTGGGGTAGGTCATTAAATTCCACCCACTAAGGCCATTCAGCCCATTGTTTTCAAACTGGCTTTATGCAAGGGCAAGTACTAGTCACCCATCATTTCTCCATAACCCTGCATTTTGTTGTCTCTCTGGAGTCTTGTCCAATTGCCTTTTGAAAGACAGAGTTGAAACTCCCTGCATCACACCCACAGGCAATGCATTCTAGATCATAAAAACGCTTTCCTCATCTCATCGTTGCTTCCTTTCCCAATCACCTTAAATAGGTATCGTCTGGTCCTTGACCCTTCTACCAATGAGCCAATTTTTCCTTATCAACACTGTCTAGACACCTTAAACAACCCTCCTTTTAAATTTCTCTGTGGAGAACATTCCCAACCTAAGGTGATTATGTGATCTGTTGAGTAAGTGCACAGTTGTTGCTTCTGCGACTCCACCCAGAACCAAATTCAGATGTTGATCGTTCTTTCTATGAAATGCCTCTTGATATCTATCCTAGTTTTAATCTCTCTTTGCAGCAGTTTCCAGCAATGCCCCTGTGTCCCAGGCCTGCCTTGTAAATGATTTATGTTCAAGATGAGTTTCTCCTCATCATCTTTCGTTGTCATTCCTTTCTTATACAGTTGGTACTAACGCATGGCATCACTGACTCTTCAAATGCAGCAGGAAATCAGGATCAGGACTTGAACATCTGAATGAAGATGAGACAGAGCCATGCGGGCTAGTATTGGTACTAATTATCAGGAAATTTCTGGATTTTGTGAAAACACATCTGGTTGTCCGTCAGGGAAAGAAATGTGCTGACCTTACCCAGCCTGGTCTTTGTGTGACTGCCTCCAAGCTCATAGCAATCTGGTTGATTCTTAGCTGCCCTCTGAAATATCCCAGCAAGTTACTCAGCTGTCTCAAAATACTGCAGAAAACACTGTGGAATAAGAATAAAAATGGATGGACCACTCGGTACTGACTGAGGCATTGAAAATGATAGAAACGCAGGCTCCCAGTCAACACTGTAGTGTCATCCTCACAGGCATTTGGGTTCATCCGCCAACTTTGGGAGAGCTGTTTCACACACTAGGCAAACTACAGCCTGACCCGTAGTAATGTTCACAGTATGTTTGACCAATACAGGCTTGGAGCGACGAAGGGCCTGTTCCTGTGCTGTATTGTTCTTTGTTCTTTGATATCTTTCTGACAATCTCCCTGACTCGGCCGTCACCATCCCTGAGTATGTCCTGTCCCACTGGCAGGGCACATTCACCAGTGGTGGTAGCATCGTGATGTACATTCAAGAAAGAGTGGCCCTGGGAGTATTTGATTGACTCTGGACCTCATGAAGTTGTATGGACACATGAAACCTGCTGATCACCACCTACTTCCCTCCCTCAACTGGTGGGTCATTGTGGAACACCACTTGGAAGAAGTACTGGGGGTAGCAAAGGGCCAGAATGTACTCTTGATGGGGAAATCAATTTTAATCACCAAGAATAGCAGCACCCAAGCTGGGTGAGTACTGAGATTAAAATACTTAAAAGCGTTTAATCTGTAATCGAGTTGAAGGCAGAACTCAAATGATTTATCTTCAGCTTGTGCTTTCAAAGGTGGTGCGGTTCACTGGAATTGTCCTTTGCCCCTAGACCACACCTCACCAATGGATACACACGGCAGGTGGGAGAGCAAGTTCCCGCTGTACAACTTACGAGGAAAGTGAAAAGTTTTAAACTTTAGCCAGTGGCATGCGTCTCTGCTTCACCGCTTGTAAATTAAGCCAGTTGCCGGCCAGGAGTGGGAAAAAGACATTTCTAATTAAGCCCTGCAATCAAGATCTGCAGGACCTCCCCAGTCTTGGTTGCTTTCTCCTCTGCTCACCACACCTTCCCTATTGTTTTTGTGTGTGAATGGAATTGGATCATTAATGTCTGCAGTACTGCTTTGTGACCAGATGGCGGAAAAAGCAACCAAGACTGAGGCACAAGCCCAAAGTAATTAGAAGCATTTTACCAATGCATACACACAGATATGGGTTGCTGAACGTATTTATCTAAATTTTTTAAATATTAGACAAAATTTGCCTTTTAGCAGTTTTTCAAAATCTTCCCCAAGATAGGTTAAGAGGTACAATAAATTTATTTGTCCCTGAAATGTAAAATTGTTTCCGTTTACAAGGGAGAAAAATTGCGAAATTACTGAAAACTAGATCTGAAGATAATTGAATATGGCTATAGTTACTGGAAGCCTATTTATTTAAATCACATGTACATTTTGTTAAATGCATTCACTGAATTTCTGCGCTTGTTGCTGTTTGTACTCATCTGTCATCAGAAGGAATGTTCAAATAGGGCAAGGCTGCGTGCAATTTTACATCGAGACAGTGAAACACTCTGATACTGTAGGCCATATTCTCTAGCCACAAACTTGCCCATAAAAGACAACTGAGTTTAAATCCAAGCGCCTGGAGTGATATTCAGTCGGGCTCTCTGATTAAGAGAGATTTGGCTTCATGGAGACCAGGCCAGAGGGAGGCAGGCTCCAAACCACCAGATACAAGACCGCCATTTTTGTTTGTCATCGTGTACTAAGCAAGTGATTTGTGTGCTTGAGATCCTAATTCATAGAAACATAGATAGAAATTAGAAGCAGGAGGAGGCCATTCGACCCTCTGAGCCTGCTCCATTATTAATTTTGATTATGGCTAATCAAATCCAATACTCTGATCCAGTTTCCCCCCCCCACCCCATATCCCTTGACCCCTTTAGCTCCAAGAGCTGTATCAAGTTCCATTTTGAAATAATAATAAAAATCTTTATTGTCACAAGTAGGCTTACATTAACACTGCAATGAAGTTACTGTGAAAAGCCCCTAGTCGCCACATTCCGGCACCTGTTCGGGTACACTGAGGGAGAATTCAGAATGTCCAATTTACCTAACAGCATGTCTTTCGGGACTTGTGGGAGGAAACCGGAGCACCCGGAGGAAACCCACGCAGACACAGGAGAACTTGCAGACTCCGCACAGACAGTGACCCAAGCCGGGTATTGAACCTGGGACCCTGGTGTTGTGAAGCACAGTGCTAACCACTGTGCTACCGTGCTGCCCCACAATGTTTACACAATGTTTTCGCCTGAACTATGTTCTGTGGTAGTGAATTCCACAAATTCACTGCTCTCTGGGTGAAGAAATTTCTCCTCACCTCAGTCCTAAAACGTTTACCCCATATCCTCAAACTATGTCCCCTAGTTCTGGACTCCCCCTACCATCAGGAATATTCTTTCTGAATCCACCCTGTCTAATCCTGTGAGAATTTTACAAGTTTCTATGAAATCCCTCCTCGCTCCTCTAACCTCCAATCCCAGGTATCAGCCTGGTAAGCCTTCTCTGCATTCCCTCCATAGCAAGAACACCCTTCCTCAGATAAAGACACCAAAACTACACTCCAATATTCCTTCTTTACTCCCTGATATACCTGCGCACTTACTTTCAAAGACTGATGCTTGAGGACATCAATGTCTCGCTGAGTATCCACCTCTCTCAATTTACGCCCATTCCAATAATAATCTGCCTTCCTATTTTTCCTACCAAACTGGATAACCTCACATTTATCCATGTTATACTACATCTGCCATGCATATGCCCACTCACTCCACCTGCCCAAATCCCACTGAAGCATCGCTGCAGTCTCCTCACAGATCACCCTCCCACCCAAATTTGTATCATCTGCAAATTTGCAGATAGTTCACGTGGAGCTTAAGTTAGTTTGAGAGGAAGGAGACAGGGGGCCTAATCTCAAATTTGTGTATATTACAGAAATTTGAGCAGACATTTCTTCTACTATCGACTAAGACGTTTAATTTGGCAGGAACGGCTTCAACCTTGATACTTGCAATAAATGGAAACATGAGTATGGAACATTTTATTATGGGATCTTAACTAAATTAATCTGAAAGCATTTGTCTTCCCATCAGCCATACAGCTGAGAGTCAGGAGTGACAGATCAAATTACTAACGCCCCCAGTCTGAAGGAGCTGAATTAACATGAAAAGCAAACAGTAACTAATGTAGAGATACATGAACATTGCTCTGCTTTTTAATTTACACACTGTGAGGTCAGGACGCTGAGTAAATCATTACTCTGAGATCCAATATTTAAAAACAAGTATTAACCAAACTGGTAACGCAAAAGACGTTAGTATTCTACGATTGTAATGATTTGATTTATAATGAATCCCTGAGGGTAGGTTCACTGTTTAAACATTATTACTGCGTTTGTAAAGTGAGACAAGATTGTGTTTTTTTATTTTTAAAGAAAGCAATTAATTCGATTTTTCACCATGAACAGGGAATTGTATCCTTCAAAGGAGTTTCCAACAACTGAAAATGACTGCTAGCCTTTTAATCCAGCTATCACCTGAAAGTAAATGATGGTTGTGGAGATTTGAGTGTTCTATCGGACCTCGAGACAATCAATTGTGTCAGAATCCACTCAAACCCGTTTGACAAGTGGTGTATAAAAGTTCCCAAATCTATCATGAGTTCTGGAATGTGTGGAACACTAGTGTGGTTGTGGAAATGAAAAACAGGTGTGCGGTTAAAAATAAACGCTTTGTTACTTAACCTTTCAAAGATATGCCATTCAAAAAAAAATGTCCCTGTGGAAAGTTTTAAAAAATGGCACCAAGTCAAACAATCTGATTGAAACGAAGTCCCTGGGTGAGGTTTGTTTTCTATGTAATTAGATAAACTGATAGCTTTCAAGCTCCCTTGCTGTGTTATTTAATACCAGCGTTTACTGTCTATTTCAGAACCGTCTCCTTTGCCAAGTATTAGCTTCCCAACAGACAGCTCTCTGGACAGATGGCAGCAGGTGGGACTCTGAACTCTTGCGATTAGTTTTCTAAGAGCAGCTGCCTGGGCTGCTTCGACAGCCAGTGGCAGGGTGGCTCTAGCACGTCACTGGCCCTTATTTCTCTCTGGGTCTCTAGTGGGAGTGGAGGCAAAAGTGCTACTATCAGCATAATTGGAGCGATGGAGTTTGCTGAGATCTGTCCCATTGAGTCAGGCGACATGTCCATTCAAAATGCAAATTGGGTTCCTACAATGCACAAGTTGGAATTACAGGGCGAGATCTAACGGAAACGTTTCTGAGTGTGGTAGCAAGCGGGAAAAGCCAATTGTTTTCTGACGGCCGACCCAGCGAGGCCGTCACTGGTATCAAACGTTAATTGGGTCACTTAATGATGCCCTTAGGGCTTCACACCAGAAAGGACCGTCCTGCCAGCTGATTCACCGGGACCATGCTAGGCAGCTCCCCGCTAACGAGAGAGAGCAGCTCTGAAACCGATCCCGCAGAGCAAACCGCAGATAGCTATAACCATGCCACCGTGTAGAGCAGCTCCACGATTCGGGGAGATTGATGGACGCAGTGGAGTCCAGACGTTCCCACGAGAGGATCGGAGGGTCAGCCGCAGGACAGCCAGTGGCTATCAGCTCGGTGAGTGTCATCAGGAGGACTGCTACCCATTGCTGCCAGAAGCTAAACAACCTCCACTGGGTCGCATGGGTGAGTTGGCATCGGCCCCATGACACCGGTCCCGCCTGCCATTCCCCAGACACCCCCGCCTCCCCCGATGACCCCCCAGTACGATACACCCAGCACACCCTGGCACCCACCAGCACACCCCACCCTCCAAGGAGCGTAGGGGCAAACACCTTGGTTGGTGACAGTCGTGGACAGCCTTCTGGGGTACGATCTGATGAGTACCACACAGTTGCTGATGCACATCAGCTGGAGGCAAGAATGTCCAGGGGAGAGAGCAGTCAGAGGTCTCTGCATCCAAGGACCCAGCTGGGTCCCAGTCAGGTGTCGAGCCTCTGGATCAAGCTATCCCGGAGCTGGTGCAGTCGCTTGGGTGATGCCGTGAAATTCAAAGGGGAACGTCAACGACACTTCAGTGGTCCACAGCCAATTGGAAGAGTCTCAGAGGCTATGGGTGCAGGAGATGGCACTGGCAATGCAGTACACTGAGGACAACACTGCAAGGTTGGCAATCGTAGTGGAGAGCTTGGAGCACGATGTCAGCATCATGAGTGGTGGTGTCCAAGGCGTTGCTCAATCAGTAATGGCCGTGGCTGAATGCCACGACAGCTGGTCCTGGTCGCTGGAGGAACGTATCCCTGACACAGGTGGACCTTGCAGAAGCACTGCGGAGCATGTTCCAGTCTCAGGTGGGTATTGCCGGAGCGCTTCACAGCATGTCCTGGTTCGCTGAGGATTGTGTCCCAGATGCAGGTGGGCATTGGCGAAGCGCTGCAGAGCATGGCCCGGTCACAGCTGAGGGCACCAACACCATGGTGCAGGCAAAGGGAAGCTGCCAGGGGTACAGAACCAGATGACGCAGGGACATCCGGAGGTCAATCCAGCTGGCCCTCCATCCTGAGGTGAACGCCAGGGCCCTATGGTCACCGATCGGGAGGAGAGAGCGTGGGAGGCCAACCCTGAGCCACCCTACAGATAGACAACGGCGATCAACCGCTCTCCCGATTCCTCTCTCACCCCCCTTGACAACGGCACGTCTCAGAGTCAGCATGTGGAACAGGATGGCACGTCGAAGCTAGTGACACTGGCAAATCGAGGGGGGGGCCTCCATCCCAGACCCCCCTCCCAGAGGCCAACTTCCAGGGGCATCAAAGACCACAGGACATGGTAAGCAGCAGGCTGCCTCCATTTCTGATGTGCATCCTGGGGACACACCTACACATGACGGCAGAGCACAACAGAGATCCAGGGATACTGAGAAGACATCGCGGGGGGGGGGGGGGGGAGGCATTATCGGGGGCCAAGGACAGTTGGGGTCACGATTGTACACCATTAAAATACATTACACCTGAGACATGTGAAGCCTCCGTCACGTTATTCCACACTGCAGACCGGTCTGCAGCCCCCTCCCCCGGTTGTCTCTGCCATCCCCTGGCCCCATCTTCTGACTCACTGGTCCTAGACCCTTCCTGGTTTGACTCCTCCTCTTCCTCCTCCACATGTTTCTGCTCCTCCACCTCCAACACGTCGCAACACTGCTGTGCCAGGTTGTGGAGGGCACAGCAGACCACCACACAGTGGGCCACCCTCTGTGGGGGGTACTGCAGTGCACCACCAGAACAGTTGAGGCACCAGATCTGCATTTTCAGCAGTCTGATGCACTGCTCATGACAGCCTGAGTGGCCACATAGGCCTTGTTATATCGAGTCTCCACATCGGCCTCCGGCCTCTGTACTGGCGTCATGAGCCAGAATCAAAGCCGGTATCCCTTACCAGCCCCCCACCCCCCCACAAAGAGCCAACTGGTCATCCTAGGGTGTTACCGACGACACCACTGTAGCTGTCATGCACACTCCTGGGGAAGCGTGCACAGATGTGTATGATCTTGAGGTGGTGGGCGCATACAAGCTGGACATAAAGGGAGTGGAACCGCTTCCCGTTGATGAGGGGTGCTCCCAGCCACTTGGTGCGTGCATGGCAATATGTGTGCCATCTATTACTCCCTGGACCTGGGACATCCTGGCGATGGTGGATAATCCTGCTGCCCAGGCATCTTGTTGGTCTTGGTTCAGATCACATTTATATCGTCAGCTGCCCTGGTAAACAGAGCATTCATGACTTTATGAATGCACTTATGGGCTGTTGGCTGGGAAATGCCACACAAGTCACCGGTCGCATCCTGGAATGATCCTGAGGCATAAAAGTGTAGGGCTGTAGTGACCATTACAGCCCCCGGAATCGGGTGTCCTCTTCTCCCACATGGTGCCAAGTCTGCAAAGACATGGCACAGGTACAACATCGTCTCTTTGTTGAGGCGGAGCTCCTGCGGCACATGCTGTCTGACATCTGGTCGAAAGGCCAGCGACGCCTGTAGACATTCGGCTGTCGCCGGCCTCCCCCTCTGGGTTCCTCCCTGGCCTGATGGGTGACTAGGTCCTCAGGATGTGGGGTGAGCCTCTGCACATGGGCCACCACCCCGAACCTCTGTCAATGCTGCTGTCACTGCCTTTTCCAGTGTCCCCTCTTGGACTGCCAAAGCCACCATGAGGACAGTTTCTGCAGGGTCCACGATATCATCTATCATATATCTGTGAGAAATTGGAGAGGGTAAGAGACGGACAATCAGTTATGGCTTCCACCCCAGGACCCGCACATCCTCTATGCCTCTCCACCCTCATATCCCCTACCATCCCTCAGGGTGCCATCCAATACTCCATGCAAATGCACCTCCGGCCGCAGCAGGGCTCCTGGGCACCGGACCCTAGACCCTGTACCCCAGACACCCGCTGGTAACGTTATCGGGACCGGGTATCTGGTCGCAGGGATGTCCCCATTGCTGCGGCCCAACTCTTGGATGTTTGAATGTTAGCTGCTGCCTCTGTGGTGTAGATGCCTCTAGAGTTCTGGCAGTGTCCAGGCCTCACTGGGATGTTAGGCAGTAACACTTGCCTGTGACATGGCATGTCTGCCACAGGAATTCACTTGGGAGCTATGAAGTGCTCACATTACTAGAATTGCCAATTCTCTATTAGCAATAGCCTTCAGCTGTGCGGCCAGAGGCCGCCAGTCAGTGGGGGTTAAAGTGACCTCCGCCAGATGATCATGGATGGAGCTCTGCCCTGGGAGTGTTCATTGGGATGGATAGGCAGCAACTGGAGCTGCCCCCGGTATAGGTATTCATTTTCCAGAGGGGTGAAAATGCTGGACCCAGAGGTGCTGGACCATCACCCCGCCCCGCCACCCCCCCCCCCCCCCCCCCCCGCCCCCAGCCCAGGGGCAAACCTCCACCGATGGCAGCCGACCTCCCCGACATCGAGTATGGATCCATCTTCCTTACCCCCTGAATTATGTCAGTAACTGTCTTTGAGCTGGTACCTATAATTTTTCGCTTCATTCTTCGCTCCCCTCTTGCACTGCTCCCTTAAGGTTCTGTTCAGCTTGTGCACTAAGATGGGAGATAGGGCCAAGGGTCAGCACTTAGTGGTAAGGGAAGGCAATTGAGTGGCTGCATAAAGCAACTGCACTTTTCCAAACAAGGGTGTGTGACATTGAGATGGCAGCAGTGAGCTCTGAATGCTTTCCCCTCCACCCCTGCCAGTCACCATAATCCTGATGTGACCTCTGCCTATGATTTCAAGCATCTCTCAGTAACAGGCGATGCAGGTCTGATCTCCTTCCGTCTTCTGGCATGGATTGTGCAAGAAAGAATATGACGGTGGGAGGCTAATAAGGTGTCCTGAGAATAAATGACATGGATCTCTAATGAAAGATAGCAGAAGTGTAGGGAAGTGAGGGAAGTAATAATGAGGATTATAGTCGATGCAGATTATGAAATTAGCAATAGAGAGGGTCACAGTAGTGATTCGAGGAGAGTGATGGGAGCAGGCATGTGCATGGTGGGGTTTCAGCTGCGAACATCCTAGATCAGATTTAGATGATTTGCCTTAACAGCCTGCAAGCTACTTCTACATTGCTTTATGGTCCTGGCTGAAAGACTCCTGGCATTTCTTTCTCTTTCACTGCGGCCAGAACATTAGGTTGGAAGACCCTGAATCTCAGTGGGGTGAGCCGCTCTCTCCTCCTATTGCCCCCTGCACCATAACATCCAATGTATCATTGGGGGATCCAGGACCCTTGCAGCAACTCCTCCTTCTGCCATTTTGACTATTATAAAGCAAATTCCAGTTGTCTGCAGCCAAAGACCATCATCCAATCACCTCCAGCAGACCCACTTCCCATAAAGTGAGCCCACTATCAAGCACATGTGCAGGCAGCTGCTGCTCACCTGTTTGTTGCAAATGACACACAAGCATGAACATTCATATTCCCCAATTAAAAATGCAGGTTAAACTGTATTCACCCCTTTATCTTTACAAATAATCATGGACCCGTGTTTCTCCACTATTTTATTTTTTTGTTAGTTTGACGAGTGAATCTTTTCAGGTCAGTTGTCTCAATTGAGAGATCAGTTACCAGATAACCAACCTCTGTTCCTCCAATGAGTTTCAAGTGATTTTGATATGTTGTGGTTTTCCTACAGGTAGGCCCCCACTTTATTACAAAATGCTGAGCCGGAGACGTGAGGGCTAATTTTGCACTCCCAGTGTGGATCTTTGCTATCAGGAAGCATAGATTGTGGAGCTAGTTCTCGGACCACTACATGCAGTAACTTATGGAGTTACTGTTAATTTTAAACCTCGACTGATAATACTTCAGATGTTTATTTATTTTATTAAGCCGAAAGTGTGATGCTAGTAGGGTATATTTATTGCTTGTTCCTCATTGCCATGAGAATGTGGTGATGGGCCAGGCCTCCTCCTTGTACTGTGATAATTTCTATTCATGGCACTCCCACAATGGAATAACAGCATCTGACTCAGCGATACATAAAAAATATAATTGACATGCTTACATATATCCTTTTTTTGTAGATGGGGGAAATATGAATAACCTTTCGTATTAGTGGATAGATGTCAGTGTCATGGTTATACTAAAATCTGGCTAAAAGGCTAACTAGAATTGGTATCCATGTCTCCGGCCCAAAAATATACAAATGTAGGGCATGGTAAAAATAACTCAGATTTTTTCCCCCTCCCACAGAATGAGGACGTCATTGAGCTTCACTATTAATTGCCAAAAGAATTCTGTATTATAAAACTTGGCTGAATATTTTCATACGTCATGATTAAAAACTGAAATTGCATAAGTTGTTAAAGAGAAAACCAGAATTTCCATTTTTGTTTTCAGATGGTCACCATAGATATTTCCAAATTGGCACAAAATAAATAATTGCATTGACCATCTTTCTTGTGCGATGATGGTTTGCACTATGATTTTGAACTCTGTGTTAAGCTCAGGTGCCCCACTCTGACATGGCAGTCTTTGCTGCATTTGCTAGAGGAAGGTACTAGGTTGAGAAGGTATACAATAGGATGGCCTGGTTTATCTGAGCATTCTTCTAGGCCAACTGAGCTTTCTGTTTCTACTCACCTTTTCCAATGCCCATTCAGTCAACCTCCAGAAGTCACGGTTATCTGTAATTGTCTCCCAGCTGTTAGCGTCAATGTTCGCCGTATTTCTATCTTGCTTGAAACGGAGATATGGGCACCCAGGAGATTGTGACCTGATGGCCAGTTCACTGTACAGGAAGGTTTTGGGTACATGTCCATTCAATGAATGGGGCTGTGCCAACACAGACATTGTTGATTTAGTACTGAGCTTGATGGAATTAGCTTGCTCCAGGCTTGCTGAGTTGGTAACCTTGGGCGGGATTCTCCCCTACCCGGCGGGGCAGGAGGTCCCAGCGGGATGGAGTGGTGTGAACCACTCCAGCGTCGGGCCGTCCCAAAGGTGCGGATTCCTCCACAACTTTAGGGGCCAAGCCCGCACCTTAAGGGGCTAGGCCCACCCCGGAGTGGTTGGCGCCACGCCGGCTGGCGTGAAAGGCCTTTGGTGCCACGCCAACCAGGGCCAAAGGGACTCCACCGGCAGGCGGGAATCCGCGCATGCGCGGGAGCGTCAACGGCTGCTGACCTCATCCCCGCGCATGCGTAGGGGGTCACCTACGCGTTGGCCATCACGGAGACCTACACGGCCGAAGCGTAGTAAAAGAGTGCCCCCACTGCACAGGCCCGCCCACGGATCGGTGGCCCCAATCGCAGGCCAGGCCACCGTGGATGCATTCCCCGGGGCCAGATCGCCTCGTGCCGCCAGGTCCCGCCGGTTAGGGACCTGGTTCAATTCACGCCGGCTTAGCAGCAGCGGGACTTCGGCCCATCGCGGCCGGAGAATCGCCGGGGGGGTGGGGCCCGCCGACCTGCACGATTCCCACCCCCGCCGAATCTACGGTGCCGGAGAATTCGGCGGCCGATGGGGGCGGGATTCACGCCGCCCGCCGGCGATTCTCCGACTCGACGGGGTGTCGGAGAATCCCGCCCCAGGTCTTGCCAAGTGGTGCCAAGGATACATCTGACGCTGCGAAGGTGGAAATTGTTCAGCCTTTTCTTCTACAAAGAATGTGTTGTCCAGGTCTCATTCCTATAGAGTTGTTGTTCAACACTCTTAGCTTGGACATGACAGCTGCAGTGAAATTAAGTTAAGTAACTTCATTACAGTGTTAATGTAAGCCTACTTGTGACAATAAAGGTTATTTATTTATGTTGGTCTTTATTTCACTGGGGGTTGGAGTGCAGATGTGCAAGTGATGCTTCAATGTTACAAATCTTTGGTCAGGCCTCCAAATGGAGCACTGCATTCAGTTTTCCAATTTTCATCACTCCACCATTGGTATATGTGCTGTCACGTACCTACGTCTTAAGCTCTGGAATTCTCTCAATACCTCTCTCATTTTTTTTATGATACTCCTTAAAATCTACCTCTTTGACCAAGTATTTGATCACCTGTTTTAATATAACTTGGTGTCAAAGTTTGTTTAAGAATGGTCCTGTGAATCACTTGAGATGTTTTACTGTATTAAAGGGGTGATAAAAATGCAAGTTACTGTATTTTCTTTTGGGTGGGGTATCCAATAAATTTATGTTTTTCTTGTAGAGGCTACAGTGCAGATTCAGAAAAGCATTGACTTGGATTTGGCTATATTAATGCTGGTGGCCCTCTGCTACTTATACCTCACCATTATTTAGGTGTGAGTTTGACAGGGTGATCAACTATTTGACTGTGGAAGGGGTATGCTAAGGCTACATCAATCCTCACTCACAGCCCACATGCACTTCTGGAAGGGAATCGCTGGGTAGTAAATAGCAATGAGAATCCTGACCAGTTTCCCCCTCAGTCCTTCTCTTGGGGATGCTGAATCTATTTATATTCATTTGCTGTCATCCTGCCCGAGATCAGTTAACTCAGCAGACTGCTATTTGAAAATTTTGAACAAATTGATCAATACAAAGAAACCAAAGAATGAAAAATATGTTTATTTAAAAGCAACAGTGAAGAGAAAATGTATGTCAGAGTATGAAAAGAAAAAATATTATCACCATAAAGTAAACCAACAAGATCATAGCTTTAGCTTTGTACAGTGTTTACAGTGCTCATACCATCTCAGTAGTCTGTAGAGATGTAATTGTGGCTTATTTTTCATCTGGAGGTTTGCTAATGCAACATGATTGGACTGTGGGTCATACAGCAATTAGACTTCCAATTGTGTTTCAATGCATACACATACATATATCAGCAAAATAACTATATGTTTGAAGTGTGAAGTTACTACAAATATAAAATTACATGTGCTATTCAGCAACCTCACCTTTTAATAGGGGAAATTTGAGGTGAAGTCCCAATTTTGGCATAATTTCTCCTTTTGCATTCCATACAGCCTTCTCAGTAACTGATCGCAGACTGCTCAAATACATGCGGCAATATCAATATCCTAGCGAGTGCTGAACTGTAGGATCCAGGTATATCCTATCAAACATTAAGAAAAATCCTCTGGAAATTGAAACTGTTCTGTCACATCTAATTAAGTTCAGTGTGATGCAATGCTGATCTGGTCAAATTTACACATGTTGCTTCATTGGCTTTCTTCCAAAAATCTACAAATATCTTCAATGTAGTAAGGATGAGCAAATAGCTTTCAATCAAATCTGACCCAGGTCTGAACCAATAACATATCTCCCTCCAGCTCAATAATAGTGTAAACTTGATGTAGCTCCAAGTTTCCATTCAGCCAAAGGACAATTAATCTAGGATTTTTCAACTCGACCGCTACCAAGTTTCAATCTTTGGAAGTCTAACTACCCAGGTACTAATATGGTCACTTCTCAGGTTCAGATAAAAAGTTGTTCCTACTTGTTGGTTATTTTGTTAAAGACACAATTGTTCTGAAGAAAATTTCATATTAATAAAATTAATTCATTACAAGAAATTAATATGTTTAATTAACCTCAGAATTTCCAACAACTTACACATACAATTATCTATTTCAGTCATCCATAGAAATTGAAACTGAAAATGTTGGTAACCCTAGCTATTCATCAAAGAATACATGCAAGTCAACCACAGAATATTAAGTCCATGTTAATATTTGTAAATGGTCACAGGTTGTGCTCTATGGAATGAGGACAGTAAGAAGTCTTACAACACCAGGTTAAAGTCCAACAGGTTTGTTTCAAATCACTAGCTTTCGGGGCACTGCTCCTTCCTCAGGTGAATGAAGAGGTAGGTTCCAGAAACATTTATATAGACAAAGTTAAAGATGCATCTTTGACTTTGTCTATATAAATGTTTCTGGAACCTACCTCTTCATTCACCTGAGGAAGGAGCAGTGCTCCGAAAGCTAGTGATTTGAAACAAACCTGTTGGACTTTAACCTGGTGTTGTAAGACCTCTTACTGTGCTCACCTCAGTCCAACGGCAGCATCTCCAGTCCATGGAATGAAGCGTTATACCACTGCAGTTTTTAACCAGGTGAAAACAGAAACACACATTGCTGCTGTCTGAAGCAAAGAACAAACTGGTATTGGACTCCTTGGAATTTTTTACATATCAAGAAAAAGAAACACTTAGAACACTGATTGTTACTTTCAATTTAACTGCTGTGTCTCATGGTTTCTGTACGGGTGACAGTGAAAACAGATTTGAAACATGAATAAAGTTAATGACCAGGTCAAACATAAGTGTGATGTGGACCAAGTGTAGTTTTTGTTTCATGTACTGTAACGGTAACTGAAAAGAGAGAATGAGGTTTAATTGCACAGTCATACCATTATATTCTAAACGCATCTAAATGACAAATGGATTCTGTTGTACATTAACACGGTTACATTTATAATAGTACAGCAATTTTTCTGCTGAGTTTGAGAAGACTATCCAACAGCAAGTAAATAGATGGTTGAGTTTGCAAACTACATAAAATAAACGTATAGACTTCCACATTGCTGGAGGAGGTGCTGACAACAGGGGGACTGGACAAGGGGGTAGTTTTGGTAGTTTACGGGGCTATTTTGGAAGAGAAGGGCTGCTGGAAGGGATCAAGGCAAAGTGGGAGGAAGAGTTGGGAGAGGGTATGGAGGAGGGGTTCTGGTGTGAGGTGCTCCGAAGGGTGAACGCCTCCACCTCGTGTGCGAGGTTGGGGCTGACACAGCTGAAGGTGGTGTATAGAGCGCACCTTACAAGGGCGAGAATGAGCCGGCTCTTTGAGGGGGTAGTAGATGTGTGAACGTTGCGGGGGGGGGGGGTTGGTCCTGTCCAAAGCTGGAGGATTACTGGAAGGAGGTTTTCAGGGTAATCTCTAAACCCAGGCCATATTTGGGGTGTTGAACCAGCCGGGGTTGGAAACGGGAGCGGAGTCAGATGTTGTAACCTTTGCCTCGTTGATCGCCCAAAGGCGGATCCTGTTACTATGGAGATCAACCTCTCCACCCTGTGCCCTGGCATGGCGGGGGACCTGCTCGAATTCTTGACGCTTGAAAAGGTCAAATTTGAACTGAGGGGAAGGATGGAGGGGTTCTACAATTCATGGGCGTTATTATTTTGAGAATTGAATTACATCGAAAATCAGGAGGGTACTGGGAGGGTTGGGGGGAGAGGGACTGTATGTGTTAATGGTGACTGTGGGTGATTTCTGATTCCTTTTTGTCATTTGTTTCTGTTAACATGCGGGCTAATGTTTGGGGGTTTGGTGGGAGGATGGTATCATTGTCATTGATATGGGGATGGACATTGCATTCATTACTGATTATTGTTTATTGTTGGGTGTAAATTTGGGCGAAAATATGAAAAAGGAGAATATTAATTGTATGTTCGTAAGCATTAAGAAGTTATATGAAACCATTTGACCAACAGTATCAACCAAATACTTTAGATTTAAGATTCTCTTTTTGCACGGTGCTTCTAATTATATTTTAAAGTGACATATATTGACTGCAACAGACCCACTGCAGCAAGATCGACGTTTATGTCATACATTACATTGAGTTAAATATATCTCATTTCAAGAAAATACAAAATAATCTTTAGTTCCATGTTCTGTGGTCTAATCTGATAGTGTTGATAGAAGCCACACGTTCTTGTAAAGACGTAGGACACATAAAAATCATTGGAACATATTTATAGAATTGCTATCTCGAATTCATATATTTTCTATTTTACAAGCAAAACTAACTTCAATATCATTTAAGAAGAAGAATTTTACCGGGATTTTCAAATCAGTTAGTATGGATTACCACTGGCGCGAAAATGTTGATCAAAATATCTCAGCTGATATGTTGTGATGGAATCTGTGGTTTCAAAAGTTATATTTTTTAAAACCGCATTAATAAAAAGGGAAAGTAAAAAAGGAAACTGAAAATGGAAATAGAAAATATACACAAAGGAAACTGACACTCCAGTTTCTGAGGAAACCAAAATTTTGGGCAGAGAAAACCGGTTAAGGCTACAGAAAGGGACACAGAATCATCCAAGCTCGGTAGTTGAAGTTGATGAATCTAGTGATGTGGTAGAGGCAAGCTGAAGACAGAGGTCAGATCCAGAAGCTGAGGATAAGCAAAGAGATAGTTGTTGCAGTTATTTCTGTTACTTGAAGATAAAATTGTGGATCTGCTATCATGGACAGAGTTGAGGCAGTTCTGCAGAAATGAACCAGTTTGGTGAAGACTACGCCTGTGGAACTGGTTGGCTGTGCGCTGCTGTTGGCTGGGGATCAAGTCATTCTTCGGAATGAAGACAAAGCTTCGAAGGACTTTGTGATTGAGTTTGATGACTATTAATTGAGTAGCTGGCTGAGCTATTTTGTAAGATCTGTCTTAGTTGTATCTGCCATTTGACTTATAATTTATCATTTATAATCGACCACAATTTATGTGCTAATTCATGTTTAACTTAGGTTGATTCTGGGTGTCAGAGCATAGGTGGTTAGCTAAGATAGTATTGTGTTTGCTGTGTTTGATATGATAAAAAAAACCTTGTTTCAAATTGTGTAATCTTACGGCTCCCTTCTTTTACAAAATAACTGGAATTTTGTTTTATTTTAAACTGAGATCATAAAATCTCATTAAAAACATTCAAATGGGTCATAATTCATGGAAAATTAATAGTAAGCCTAATTGTATAGCAACTCAAGATGAAGGGAAGCCGCTTTATTAAATTTGGAGATCAAAAGGTCAATATCTAAGATACGCCACTCTGCCAATGGCTTGGTAAAATGGTACCTCACTGTCTGGTTCACCATTAACATGTATTGAATGGTGCGAAGTGTCTGCATGGTGGATATGAACTAAACTCGGCACAGGCAGTTAAGTCTTGCCCATTCAGTTAGGATGTGAATTACTTCTGATGAACCTCGCTGGTAGTGAGATTTAACAATAATAAGTGTGGAATCTTATTCCATCGGGTTTTAATTTTTTTAAAAAATTTTAAATGTAAAATCGTATTTTACTTTTTCCCCCTCACTTTTAATCAAATCTTTCTTTCCAGCTCTTCATTTCTCTTTCCGTACTTGATATGACACTGAATTTGCCCACTTTCTGTTGCACTTCCTTCTCCGCTCATGCACAATGTATTTCATAATCCGTCAAACTAATTGGAGAAGAAGGTACATTGTTGCTTGCCCTGTTCACTGAAACCATACTGACGGAGGTTTACAATAAGTTGGGCCAGGCGTGAGGAAGTCGAGGGGATCCCTCTGGGGGTGCAGAATAAGTGTAGCCCTCGGGGATGGTAGAGGGACATGCCGCCCGGCACAGGTTAACACTGCCACGTTGGTTTGATGTGTGGTTGGCGGGAGAGTGGAGATTGGAGTGGTGAAGCTGGTGATTAATGTCACCGTGGGGAGGGGGTTTGCTGGGAATTAATGCTGGTGGGGGTACGGACAGCTATCAAGATCTCCATTATGTGTGCTGGGGGCTATTGCATTGCAGCGTTGGTCAGGCGGCCGTTTAAAGATGGCACCCCAATCTGCATGAAGCCAATTCCCGACTCTCAGAGTTCCCACCAAGCCAGAGTGACATTGTAAACCATGCACACTCACTTTTCTTTGGCAAAGAGGCCGAAGATTCAGTGAGAAAACTGTCTGTGGAGCTGGAGAGTTCCATACCAGTTTTCTGTGAGAGCCTGACACTTTGCCAAATTCTGGTAAGATACCCACCAGGAAGTATATTTTCTTTGAAATATTCCAGCTAAACTGCTTTAAAATTTTTAAGTAGATAGAATCATGGTTTAAACTCGAGGGTGATATCTTCCGGCAGTTCACACTGGCGGGATCTATGGGTCCCACCGTCGTCACACCCCGCCACTGCTTTCCTGGCGATGGGGGGTGGAGTCAATGGAAAATCGCGTTGACAGTGGCGGTACCAGAAAATACAACCATCAGTCAATGATGGGTCACCTCCCACTGACTGACAAGAAACATTCCAGAGGGAGACCAGATAGTCTCACCCTTAGACTGTTTCATTCTCTTTCTAACAGCCTGTGTCTGTTCTTAATTCTGTATATTGCTTAATGCAAAGGATTTAGATAACTTATTAGAAATTCCTCTATTTCTCCCAGAAAACACATCATATATTCAATTACAGTTTAAAAGAAAAGCACTTTAAAAATTAGATTCCATATTTAGAAACTGTTTTCAGTTGCAAAGAAAAATCTGCGTGCAATATTTATATCAATCATAGCAACATTTACAGGATGGTTTGGCAAATATTTTTAACACTTGACCTTTATTAATCAGGACAATTTTGAGCTTTAATGAGTGCAGAAAATCAGTGGTGGCAGATTTATTTTCAAAACTGATGGCATAAACCTTAAGTTTAATCTTTGCATCATTTGAAAAATGCTTCTTGAAAAGAAAGTAAAGGGTCAAAGTAGTAGGTTTTAAATCTTAGTCAGCTGGTAGTGGCATAGCCATTGATACCTTCTCTCCATGCCCAATGGCTGCTCATACCCTCCATACTAATCCATGACATCCATCCACCCCCATGAACAGTCCCTATCCAAACTCACAACCCCCCCCCCCCCCCCCCCCAACCACTCCCTTGGCAACTTAGTGCAAACTCATGCTAAACCATGTCCCCCACGTACCCTCAAACATCCTTTGTCTTTACAACCCCTGCATGCCAACTCACTCAGAATCTATTGTGGGCAGACCTCAGACTCCATGCCGAGACTAAATAAAATAAAGTTCTAAATATCTTTTACAGGCTTAACTATATAAAACATAGTCCCATCCACAGAAGACCATTCAATACACCTAAATATCCTCAAGTACTTAATCCCGCATATTAAAAAAATTCAAAACTCCACATCAAAGACAGCTAATGCACTAATCGCCTCTTTGATCTATCAATCAAACTGTAAACTTACAAACATCCCCCCACTGTGATGTTGTGGAAAGCAATCAATCATTAATAACGATAGCACTTACAGCTATTGAAACTGCTAGAACATATCTTATTTTCAACTCTCAGATGTGGAGACAGTTGTTTTCAATTTTTAAAAGGCTGGCCATTTCAATAACTAGACAGTTTGGAAGTTCTACATAAATGATACTCTTCAAGAGCATTTACGACCTCACTAGATTTCTAACTTCCACACTTGCCTGCAGTGAAAATTGGGTCTATTTGAACTCAGAACTAAGATCAAATGGTCCAGTTGATTTTGGGTTTCCCTCATGTGTGAGTCATGTCCCTTGCTGGCGAAAATGGGATTTACTGGGAAATATGAGCTGGACTTCCAGATGTGGGTGCCATCCACCATTTTTAAAGGTCCATGGATGCATTACTCTGCAGAATTTCATCTGCAGGTGTTTTATACACGGAAACTGAAGACTCTGAATGGGTGTCCTACTGCAGCTTGCTAGTTCTGGGGCTGCACAGTGGTTGGGTGGTTGCGATTTCCTGGGGGAAGATGGAGGCAAGTGAGTGAAGTGAATCCAGGCCAACAACAGTCTGCAATATTCTTCTGAAGCTATGAGGGAACAATCTCCTGTCTTTGCACTAATCCAACTTGGAAACGGTTTTCGTGTTGTGTCTGGAGTTTACAGATTACACCTTAAATTGCTGAACAGCAAGAGACATGAGTCAACAGTGTGCAATGTATGCTCTCACCATGTCACATTAACATTATAATCAGCTTCCTAACTAGGTCATAGCATCCTGATTTGCATAACTAAGAGGCTATTGTCTAAAATTGGCAGGTGCTTTTGTACTGATGGGAAGGTCCTTTAGAAATGGCACAGTGTTATAGTGCCAGTGGACCAAAGAATCTACCAAACCCAATTTGAGGCCATTATCTCATCACTAATGCCAATATAAATTGAGAAAATAAATATTCAAGAAAGGACCATGCATTGTAGAGCTTCGGGGTCTGCTGAGTTCAAACTATAGTTTATAACCTTTATCAGATAGTAACTTCCTGGGAAATGCACTATTTCAGGTTTTATCATGTGATTTCCTGTATCGTATGATTGATTCTAGGACTTAAAATGAGGCACATCATCCAATACAGAGCTTTGAAATTCAATCAACATCAGCAATAAGAATATGAAAATTTGCTATCTGAAGTGTTTTTATCTGTGATAACAAATATCTGTAATTAAGGCACTAATCCTCATGGTTCTGATAATAAATGTAACTGAATTTAGCTTTCCTCCCTTGGTATACAATGTCAAAACTGCTCGATGCAACAACGGTCTTTCAGATCAGTTACTTAAATTTCTATTAATTTCACTTCAGTTCATTGTCTCATCATGAGGCAGTGTAAAAACACTCAGAATAATATATCATTTTTGGATATTCAAATTATGAAAGTTTCTTAAATACTACATGCTGTAAGTTATAAATACATTTTACTTTACTTGACCACATTCCACAAAATCCTTCATGTGGTAAAACCGAACAAGGACATATTTAGTAATGCTTATTTATAGAAATGAATAAATATCTGGAAGATAGGTGTTCAGTGTGGCTGGTGAAATTTTTCACATTGTAATAAGACCTGAAAATACCAAATAAGCATTTTAATCAAACTTTTGGAGAAGCATGCATCTCTGAGGTAAGTTTATCTTTTTATATATAAATCTTACAAGGTTAAAACAGTCCTGAATATATATCCACACAAAAGCATACATACCTTGTTATATGGAAAAACAAAATTTTAAACTATCTATGCTATTGTTCTACAAAGTGCACACATGCAGAGCAAAGGAAGAAAAACAGCTCAAGAGAGTTTTTACTTCAGCACAAAAATGGAAAGATTATACTCTGAAAGCAATCTAAGTAGCAAGTATTGTGTGTCATTGCTTGTTTAAGCTGACTAAAGTACTTTTAATGGATTGACAGAAATCTGGTAGGCATTTTTTTTAAATTCTGAAAACAGAACAACGTCTGTGACTTAAAGATGTACAGCTACTCAAAATGCCAAAAGTTCTTGTCAAAAATATATGGTTACAAACTGCAGGTATACAATTTTTCTAAACTAATATGGCCTTCAAAATTTAAAGTAGTATTAAATTTTTTGCAAAGAAGTGTTGGTCTTCCTTGAATTTTTAATCAATTTAATTCTGAAAGCACTGTGATGTTAAGAGCAGATTTGTGCATTCCCTTTTCACTTAGCTTATTACAGCATTGATCAAAAAATTAATACTGACTGTATATAAGTATGGTAGGTTGGCATAATTAGTCTTAAAATGTGATTAAAAACAGCTCATTGACAAACATGCAACAAACATGAATCATAATTCTCTTGCTCATCTGATTAAGACGATAATGCAGAGAGAGAGAAAAATATGCTAAAAATTCACAGTAGACCAATATTCCACTTCATGACATATAAAAAGCCCTATGAATGCAGTGCAAAGCATCCGTGTTCTCTTTTCCCAAAAGACAACCTCCAAGGAAGTATTGTCCTCTGTTAGGTATTTTTAGTGGAAAAAGATGTGCATAAAATGGGGAATGCCACTTTACTTTCTTTCACCAGCAATAATGAACAGAGGAAAATATAACCCGAAATCTTTTAGACTTAAGAGTTAAGTACATACAGTAATACCCATGTTTCATTGTACTCAGTTTAACCGAAAATGTCATCAAGCTACAAAAATATGTGAGCAAGATCTCCTTGAACTAACTCAACTTTTTCTTGTTTATGAAATAGAACCAAAAGAAGTTTTTTTTCTCTCCATCTCCCCTCCCTTTGTACAATATAATAATTCAAGCTTTCAAGCACAATCCTTGGCAGCTAGTACTGTATAATATAAACACAGGCAAAAGGTAAGGCAGCTGTTAGTTTCTACAAATAAATTCAGGTCAGATGTACATCTTCGAATGTTGTCTTTTCCAAAATTGTAGGGCACAGACTGGTGACAGAAAACAAATAAGGGAATTCTTCAAAAGGGGCCACTGAAATCATACTCTGCAGTGTCTCTGAGTGTCAAGTCTTGCAGGATGTATAACTTTCCAAAGATCTTCTTCCTTATTCTCAACAGGAAAAGTAGCGCAAGAGCTTCTGCAATAACCACAAAGTATTTGAGTGACATCACTCTTGTTTTAAGTGTAAAATTCTACAAATATTACAAGAAAACTGTAAGCTTCTATTTTTGCTGCTGTATTAAATGAAGATCTTTAAAGGATCAGAAATGTTATGGTGTTTAAACCCCTCTCCCCTGTCCCCTCAGCTCTAACACTAACTGTGAGAAATTCATGAACTTCTTTGTCACTGAGATCAAGACCATCTCACCAGCTACCTCTGATGCATTCCTCACTTCCACTGACTTACCGAGCTAATGACCTTTAAAGCTCCCCTCTGCCGAGTCCAGAACTCACATCTTTCTCTAGTTTCTTTCTCATCTCTCCTCATGCCCTCTTTGGCTCCTTGTGTCTGTGAGACCCAGCTCCTGCTCCATCGATCCTATTCCCACTAAACTGTTGATCACCCTCCTTTCCCTCCTGGTCCCATTTTGGCAGATATTGTTAACAGTGCTCTTTCTTCAGGTACTGTTTCTCTTTCCTTTAAACCTGACCTCTTCAAAAGAAAAAACAACCATTGACAACACTATCCCATTTCCAGACTCCCAAACCTGCTCTCACCTTTTCTGGAACTCATGCTTGAATTCCTCCAATTGGGGTTATTTCCCTGCCACAACACTCATTAAAGTTATAAATGACATCCTATTTAACTGTAACAAAAGTAAACTATTCCTCCTTGGCCTTCTTGGTGTGTCTGCAGTCTTTAACATGGTTGATCACAGCATCCTCCTCCAATGTCTCTCCACTGTTGCCCAGCTGAGCAGGACACCTCTCACCTTGTTCCATCCTTATCTCATGAATCATGTCCAGAGTAACACCTGCGAATGGCCTCTCTTCCTGCTCCCACACTTACCTCTGGTGTCTGTCAAAGATCTATCATTGGCTTCATCCTATTTCTCATCTACCTGCTGCCCCACAGTGATACTATCCAAAAACACAATAGTTTTCACATTTATGTTGATGACACCCAGCTCTACCTCACCACCATCACCTCTCTTGACTCTTCCACTTTTGTTATATTATAAGACTGCCTATCTGACATCCAGTATTTACTGAGCAAACATTTTCTCCAATTAAAAATTGGCTCTCCACTCCAGACTCTGATCCCTAGTTACCAAATGCATTTCTCTCCCTGACAAGTCTGAGAAGCCAGTCTCTTTTGTAACCTTGATTTCATATTTGACCTGTCCAGATTCACACCATCACTACTAAGACTACCTTTTTCCACCTCCTTAACTTTGACCAGCCGCCCCGCCTCTGTTCATCTGCTGCTGAAATCCTCCTTCATATCTACGTTACCCCTCAACCTGACTATTACAACATCCTCCTGTCTGGCCTTCTATTTCCTCCCCTCCATAATCTTAAGGTCATCCAAAACTCTGCTGCACCTTGCCTTAACTTGCACCAAGTCCAGTTCACCATCAAGCCTCTGCTCACTAACTTACAGTAGCACCTGGTCAAGTAACATCTTGATTTTAAAATTCCTATCCTTGCTTCAAATTGGCTTCCTCATCTCTGTAATCTTCGCCAGCCTATCAAGCCTCCAGGATACCCGTATCCCTCTAATTCTGGACTCTTAAGCATCCCCGATTTTAACTGCTTCACCTCCAGCTGCCTGGACCCTAAGTTCTGGAATTCTCTCACTGCACCTCTCCCGACCTATTTACTTTTCTTTCCTCCTCTAAGATACTCCTTAAAACCTACCTTTCTGACCTAATATCTTCTTATGTGGCTTGGTGTCATATTTTGTTTTATAATGCATGCTGCTGTGAAATGTCTTGGAATGTTATATTATGTTAAAATTGCTGAGTTGTTTTTACTGCTCGGATAACTGAATGAAAATTTGCTTCTTACCTCAGAAACAAATCATGTGAGGAAATGGACAAACAAGATGGCTAGGCCGATGTTCAGCAGAATGACCATGGCAATCATAACGGTATTAGGTCCCTGAAATAAACATAAATCATTTGTCAACATGCAGCTGCTAGAGAGTAACATTCTATTTGACTAATCATTTAGCGCAGGTGCAAATAAGATTTTTGTAATTTTTACATTCTGTAAGTGTCTGATTTTTCCAATAACTTTTAGAATTGAATAGTATTTTAGAATTGCAGCATGAAACTTGTAATAATGGGCATGATTTTATCAGCCGCGCCGTGACAAGGCTGTTGAATACGGTGAGAGACCTCTCCAGAGATCGGAGAAGCTTGAGACGTCTCACGAGATTCTGCCGAACCTCACGAAATGTCTCAATCTGGATCTCGCCCTCGCATGTGCTGCAGGAGACTGCATCTCAACAAAGACACAGCGCGGCACCACCATGGAGGAGGGCACCTGCTCCTGGTGATTGTGAAGGTCACCGCAACCCCGAACGTTTTTACAACCAGTTAATTTCAGGGCTCGAACAAGGACCTGTGTGCCATCTCTCAAGCTACAGCCCACAGGTGCATCCAGGAGATCATGGATGCCCTGTATTCCTGGGCATCCAACTACACCACCTTCAACCTAGACCAAGCCCACCAAGATGCCGAGCTGCAGGATTCTCCGCCATCACCAGGAAGCCCAGGTCCAGGGGGCAATAAATGGACGCATGTCACCTTGCACGCACTAGGGTATCAAGGAGTGCCCTTTATTAACAGGAAGGGGTTCCACTCCCTGAATGTTCATATTGTGTGCGACTACCACCGCCATATCGTGCACTGTGTATACGCTATCCAGGGAGCATGCATGACAGCTAGATCCTGGGTCACCGGGAGATCCCCGACATCTTCGAGGGCCACCTCAAGATGATGGTTTGGCTCTTGAGGGACAAGGGGTACCCTCGGAGGTCCTGGCTGATGGCACCGGTGCGGAGGTCTGAGACCGAGGTGGAGACCCAATATAATGAGGCCCATATTGCCACACGTGCTGTCATTGAGCGGTGCATCATACTGCTCAAAATGCGGTTCTGATGCCTGGTCTGCTCTAGTGGTGTCCTGCAGTATACCCCCCCCCCCAGAGGGACTCCCGCTTTGTGGCCCTCCACAAGTTGGCACAGCAACGTGGTGACAAACTGGAGGAGGAGAGACATGCAGCCTTGTCTGTAGAAGACTTCCAGGAGATGATGGAGGACGAGCACAGGGAGGAGCCGCAGGAGGAGCCAACGAATGGAAGACAGGCATGCCCGGAGGACCAGGGAGCCCCTCATCCTCATCAGATTCACATATGAGGCTCTGTCCGTCAGCTCAAACTCTCTCCCTATTTTCCTTTCGCCTCAATTCCCTTTACCCACAAATCCCCCCCTTCACCAGTTTCCCTCCTTGCCCTCAATCTCCCATCCCCCCATTTCCCTCCTTCCTCCCTCTTCCCCCAATCATCCCTCTCCCCATCACGCCATCCCTTTCCCGACCACCCTATTCCACCTGCCACGCCCTGTGGCCTTTGATGTCTTTGACAGATGTCCTCTGGAGAGCCTGGAGCTGGAGCCCCCTGGCCAATTTACCACTGTTACTGGTGTTATTGTGCTACACTGTTCTGTCCACTGCCCTTGAGATGCACCAGTGTCAGGAGGGGGGATTTTGGAGAACTGGAGACCCCACTTGTCTCTCCTTGGTAGGAGGCCCCGGGTTGGCCTGCAACGTTTCTACCTCTCTAATGGTGCATGTAGGGACCTGGGGGTCTCCATGGGACAGAGGGGCAACTGGAGTGAGCTCCAGAGACATCGGAGTCATCTGGCTTTGCCAGCACTGGCGGCTCCCCATTGTCTGTGTCATGGTGTCAACACCCTTAGTGATGCTCCTCTGTGATTGAGCCAAGCTCTGGAGTGCCTCGACAATGTCCATCTGCATCTGGAACACGTCCCTCAGCAATGTCCACCTGCACCTGTGACACGTCCCTCAGCAACTGGGACTTGATGTTGAGGCCCTCCATCATGGTCGTCACCATTGGACACCATTCAAGGCACGGATGTCGTGCTCCAGGTTTTTCCACTGTGGTCGCCACCCTAGAGGTGTGGACATTGGTGCCATGTATGGTCGGCAACATCTCCTTCTACCAAAGCCTTTGGGACTCCTCCAAATGGCTATGCAGTCGCTGGAATGTACCTGACATCCTCTCCTGAATGTTTTGGCTGTGTCCTATCATCTGCATCAGCTCCGGGAGAACCTTGTCCAAAGGCTCGGTATCTGACTGGCATCCTACTGAGTCCTGAGATCCTCTGAATGCTGCCTCCCTTGGATGTTCCTTCCTCCACCTGATGTGCATCAGCAACTGTGTGGTGTTCATCACATTGTGCCACTTTGTCCACTAATGTGCCCACCGAGGTGTGTGTATCTGGTGGACTGGGGGGGGGGGGGGGGTGCAATGACAGCTGTAACGCCTCACTGATGGTCTCCTCGAAACTCTCCTCCAAGATGGTCTCTTGGGTGGCATGGAGGGGAACGACTCTGGATGGCCTGGCCTCATCAGATGGAGATCCTGCGAGATGGACATCTGGTCATTGAGAGGGAAGGATCATTTTGTCTGACATGAACAATTCACTTGAGGCAGGTCATCTGAATGAAGGAGCAGTGAATCCTCACCACTGTGGCGCAGGTCAATCTCGCTGTTGGTGACTGCTCTCTCCTTGGTCAACCCCAACGATCACCAGGGCCCATTCCCCCTAGAGGGTGAGGACTCAAATCTCTGGGAATTCACCCCCACCTCCTGCCTTGGTCCTTTCTCAATTATTATGGGCCATCTTCTCCTGTGGAGACAATGAAAGGGCTTTGTTAGCGGCACACTTGATGGGTCAGGGGTTTCTATAGCAGGTGGCATGTGTGGACACCGCACCTGGACATGAAGGGGTTATGCTGATGGGTGCCAGGGGGTGCTGAAGAACAAGCACGAAAATGGATATTGGGAGGGTGCAAGGTCTTAACTAGTGATCTGTGGGGTGGGGAGAAGGTTGACTGGTTTAATGCCAGGAGCGAGGTTGTAACTTACCCTTGCAGCTGAGTGGGGTCATTGGTTTTCTTCCAACATTGGATGGCGGTCCTCCTGGTCATGCTGCCCACACTGACAGCCTCTACCACTGCCTCCCAGGTGCCATTGCTGACCCTGCTGCTGGGCCTCTCACAGTTTTGAGAAGCCTGGCCAGGTCAGCATTGCCAAAGTGAGGAGGAGCAGGTCTCCTCACTGCCATGCTTGTGGGTTGACTGAGGGTAAGTGGTGAGGGAGCGTTTAAAAGTCACTCCCCTTGTTAGCGGCGAGACGATAAGGTACAAATCTGGCGAATCAGACGGCGAGACAGCCAGTAATCCCAAGACGCATGTGGGGGATCATTTTCGACACTAAGTGACATTGAATACAGGCCGCCGTCTCACCAACATGGCTGCCGAAGAACAACCCACCAAATGCGCCCAGAATGACACTTAGAAATGTTTCCATTGAATCGTGCCCCTTGTGTGAAAATAATTCCACTGTCAACTTTGATAGCATGGTGTTGCTAAATATAATACTTTAATATTCTATTACTTCCCATGTTGGATGGGATTTATACAGATTGAGATGAAGCACTATTGAAGAGGACATGAAGTATCCAGACTGTAATCAGGAGGATAGTGGCAAGGCCATCACGCACCTGTTGTTGCCCACCATGCCATAAGTCATGAGTTTCTAGCACTTCAGTCCACCCATAAAGGGCACAATCTCATGTGTGTCTGATGTCCAATATTTTCTATTCTTCTTGAGGAAAAGGTATTTTTGAATATGAAACAACTGCAGGATAACCTGCCTGGCGATCGTAGCTTAGAATCAAGTCAAATCTCGGTACAGATTTAGTCATCTTACCTGGGCAAGTCCACACAAACACCAAGGCGCTGTTGGCTCATTAATGTACATTAGATCTGTTATCAGGGACTGAGGTTTTTCCTAGTAAACTCCAAATAATTGGATGAACAAAGCTTAAATGGATACCATGGTCAGAACTTGAAACAATACCCGAATGTTTACCATTCATTTGAACTGCTCAAACTTCAGTGGTACTACTGCATAAACCTGAGCTTCTCCCAAGACTTGATTCTCACAACTTGTATCTACATTATCTGGATGAGATAAATGGTGGATGAGTCTATACTAAATATTGAGCAAGCAGAAGTTCGGCAGTCAGGTGTAAATTTGGGAATGCAGGAAACATTTAAAAAAAGTTTTAACCAAATTTTTGTGAGTAAGTTTCATCTTTGTTACAACCAACATTCTAGAGATAAAAATTCTCATCAGGATTCTTTTCTTTTTATACTGGCATCAGAGTTTGAGATGGTAATGATGGTACAAGTGGCAACCTTTGCTGTCCTTACTCCAGTGAAACCGATGGCAAGTTTGGGAGTTTGCAAATGCACAAAATAACATGGAAATCCACAAGTTTCTCTCAATGATTCAATGTTCTCCAGAGTGTGTTATTGTGACATCCCAGACTCAAACCTTGAGCCAGCAATTAATTGATGAAAGCTTTCACTGCTACATTGTTAGTCTCGCTGTAAAAACCTTTGATAAAGTTACACCCTGTTGAATTAGGCATAACTAGATTTTTAAATACTAGACTAACTTCATAATTCTTGCTACATAACTGGATTAGCCCTGATTTTATATTTTCATGAACAACTATTTTATAAGTATATCACAAATATTTATATTTTTTATAATTTTATATTTGTCGATTGTCTAATTTCTCCACTATGGTAATAAATTCCATACTTTCCAAATTCTTTTTAAAAAGTTGATATTGATATTTTAGCTTCTATCTAAATCAAATCATGATTGTATTTAATTTTTTCAATAACAAAATAAATTAAGTGAAGGATATCCAGTGGTTTAATTTCCTGCTTTGCTGTGTTTTGAGAGTACTTCAAATATGATTGACTGCTTACCCTGCTTGTTAACATAACTGCTGCTGCATATCCAGAGATCCCCTTAACTTGGGAACCAGAAATAAACTCACATCAGGAAAGAGAGATCACTAGATTTTTGTGTACAGCTTTCTTCAAGTTGCAGTGAGGGTTGTTACCTCACCAAAAAATCTTGCCCAATATTTGGGGAACAGGAACAGAGTGAAATAAAGAATGAAAATGAGGTGCCAGAAGGACTGCCCTTATCCATTCATACATAGTTCACAGTAACTTCATTGCAGTGTTAATGTATGCCTACTTGTGACACTAATAAAGGTTATTATAAAGATTATTTTTTAAAAAAAATTTAGAGTACCCAATTATTATTTTTTCCCCAATCAAGGGGCAATTTAGCGTGGCCAATCCACCTAACCTGCACATCTTTGGGTTGTGGGGGTGAAACCCACACAGACATGGGTAGAATGTGCAAACTCCACACGGACAGTGACCCAGGGCCAGAATTCGAACCCGGGTCCTCAGCGCCGCAGTCCCAGTGCTAACCACTGCACCACATGCCGCCCTACAAAGATTATTATTAGTTGCGTCAAGAGACACTGACACCTGAGAATGACTGATGAAGCATGCCTTCACAATCTCCACTTCATGAGGGAGGCAGTGGCAGAGCATTGAGACAGACAAGTATATCCTTGGCATTTCTGAACAAATTTGCTCCATCTCGCTGCAGCTTACTTTCCCTCTTCCACCTCTTGGCCAAGATGGGCCCCTATGCTATAGATGTAATAAACCAATAACTCTCATCAAATTCCACCATTTCAGGGTAGAGACACCACATATGGGGGAACTTTAATCCTCAAAATGAATGAGTTTGGGTCAGGTGAGATGTGAAAGTTTTTAAAAGGTCTCAAACCTGATTGCAACCTGCCTATTTACAGTATAATGTAGGCAAGATGGGAGCTTTAAGAAGGCAGGTTTGTTGTTTAACGTTATAATGAAGCTGTATGGCATGCCACTGAAATTAAAAGGTTCATGGCAGAGAGCAAGGGTTAACGTAGGGCTGGAACAGCACTGCCCATGGTATGATGTATAGAATCACATGGTTTTAAACTCAGAACACCTTGGAAGCAACCTATATGGAGAAGCAGCTCAGTGACTGACAATATCTGGGATTTAAAAATAGTTCAAAATCAACAATAAATAGTTTGGGTTTAAACATATAAGCATCAAGTTCCTCATCAATGAGACTCCACAGGTAAACCCATAATGAAACCTGGTGCACAGCAGCACTACCTTATAACATCATGTTTGGCAGCAATAAGAGCAGTACGGTAGCCCAGTGGTTAGCACTGCTGCCTACGGCACTGAGAACCCGGGTTCGATCCTGGCCCCGGGTCACTCGCTGTGTGGAGTTTGCACTTTCTTCCTGTGTCTGCGTGCGCTTCACCCCCACAACCCAAAGATGTGCAGAGTAGATGGGTTGGCCACACTAAATTTCCCTTTAATTGGAGAAAAAAAATTGGGTACTCTAAATTTATTTTTTAAAATGTTTGGCCGCAATGGGAGTTCCTAAAAGATATCACATCAGCTGTGGAACATGCTGAACATCAGAAGTGATATGAAAGGTGACATTTGAAACAAACTCATAAAAAGTATCCCAATGTATGAAAAATTAAAAACAGCTGAAGCCGGATCAGAGAGATGTGTGTCTAAGAGAAAAATTGAAGAAACAATTGAAGAAGCTTCATTTCCACCAGACAGAGTGAAAATCCATTGCAAGGCTCCCCAAGTGTCGCAGAGTAAAACAAAATGAAATTCTTGGTCAGATCATGAAGACAGCTGAGCAAGACTACAAAAATTGCCAGATCCTGAGTAAAAGAACCTGGGGTGGGATTCTCCCCTACCCGGCGGGCAGGCGGTCCCAGCGCCGAGAAGTGGCGTGAAGCACTTCAGCGTCAGATAGCTCGGAAGGTGCGGTGGGGTTGGCGCCACACCAATCTGTGCGGAAGGGGCTTGGTGCCACGCCAACCGGCGCCGAAGGACTGGCCGGCGCGAGTTGGCACATGCGCGGGAGGGCTAGCGTATGCCGGCATCATCCCAGCGCATGCGCAGGGGGGTTTGCCTCTGCACCGGCCACGGAGGAGGTCCACAGCAGCCGGTGCGGAGGGAAAGAGTGCCCCCACGGACCGGCCCGCCCGTGGATCGGTGGGCCCCGATCGCGGGCCAGGCCACTGTGGGGGCACCTTCCGGGCCAGATCCTCCCGTGCCCCCCCCCCCCCCCCCCCCGAGGACTCCGCCCGCAGAGCCAGGTCCCGCCGGTAAGTACCAGGTCTCATTTACGCCGGCGGGACCAGCCTAAAACGGGCCGTCGCGCGCCGGAGAATCGCCAGGGGAGCCGCTGCCAGCGGCCGCCAACCGGCACGGCATGATTCCCGCCCCTGTCAAAACCCCAGCACCGGGGAATTCGGCAGCCTGGGGGGGGGGGGGGGGGGCGGGGCTCACGCCGCCCCCCAGCTATTCTCCGGCCCGGCGGGGGGGTCAGAGAATCTCGCCCCTGGTCACTTTACAAGATGGTTAGTAAGTTACAAAAAAGAAGTGGTACCTACATTGTAGAATAGGTGGCGGTCCCAGGGCTCAGCAGATTACAGCAGTGGGGAAGCAGTGGTGTGGTGGTATTGTTACAGGACTAGTAACCCAGGATAATGCTGTGGGGACCCGGGCTCAAATCCCACCATGGCAGATGGTGAAATTTAAATTCAATAAAACATCTGAAATCAAAAGTCTAATGATGAACAACAAGCCACTGTTAATTGTTGCAAAAACCCATCTGGTTCACCAATGTCCTTTATGGAAGGAAATCTACCATCCTTACCTGGTCTGGCCTACATGTGACTCCAGATCCACAGCAATGTGGTTGCCTCTGAAATGCCTCTGAAATGGCCTAGCAACATCCAATTCATTGGAAATAAATGGTGTTGCCCGCTCACATCCCTTGAATGAATTTTTAAAAAAGGTTGTGGATATACTGCACTGAAGTTAAAAAATAAGCTCAATAAAAATTGGCTGGCAGAGTCAAAGGTTTAAGAAAAAAACTGCAGAGTAAAGAGAAAGGCCGACAGGGTTTGGAGAGAATTTGTGCCCCTGGCTTCCTCTGTAGAAGAGAAAAGTGCTGTTGAATTTGTAACAGCTTGTAACTTTGAAAAAGCACACACCTGCCAAAACTCTCAAAGCATAGGCTGTCCAACATCAAACATCTGGAATAGCACCGCCCATGGTATGATGTAAAGAATCATTATTACTTTGGCTACTTAAGGGACTCAAGTGGAGGTGGGGCAGGAAGGTCAACCATGGACTTCACAGCCCAGGACTCACTTCCAATGGTATCGGTCCAGATACCAATCCACTAAGTTTTCAGGCCTTTCTAATTCCTTCTTTGCTTCCTGATGCCAAAATTTACTTTTTCTTATTCTAATGTAACTTTCTTGGTGCCAGGCTGTCAATCTGAGCTGTTTGGAACATATTGCAGATCTCTTTCACAACATCTTTAAATCACTTGGAACTTCTTTAAGCTCTGCTCTTCCATTCAAGGAACCTATATGTTCAGGAAGACTATTATGCTCATTTCTGCAGAACCAACTGAAGTCTCGATCACAGTATCCAGTAATCTCAAAAGAATCCAGGAAGTCAGTTTCACTAAACAGAAGATTCTTATACATGTTGAACTTTACCTTCTTGTTTTGTAGTAATTAGTTGGCACAATGGTATTCCTACTGCGCCTTGTATTCTTCACCAAATCAGGCATAGGAAACTTTCTCTGACTTACATGCATATAGGAAAATATAGGGGTGCATGTTTGTGTCTTAAGCCAATAATGTTCTGATATATTATTTAAGCCTGTGTTTAAACACATCAAACAACCGATGACATGGCACGTGTGTCCTATTCCAGAAATCCAGTTGGTGAAGGATAGCACTGGGGTCAATCTTTAAACACTGTTATGTATATTTAGAGATACCCATACACCTCTTAACACAACCATCACAATTTCAGTCTCTGTCTATTTATAGTAGCTCAAGTGAATCCCAAGTTCATGCCTGCCACCTGTGTACAATGAGCATACAATTAACAATGTGGCCTTGTCCCTTTAACATGCCAGGATTTTAATGGCAATGTACAAATATACTAGGAGGATATTTATAAAGTAGAATCATAGAATCTACGGTGCAGAAGGAAGCCATTCGGCCCAGCGAGTCTGCACCGTCCCTTGCAAAGAGCACCCTACCCAAGCCCACGCCCCCACCCTATCCCAGTAACCCACCTAACCTTTATTTTTGGTCACTAAGGGCAATTTATCATAGCCAATCCACCTAACCTGCACATCTTTGGACTGTGGGAGGAAACCGGAGCACCTGGAGGAATCCCACGCAGATACAGGTAGAGCATGCAGACTCTACACAGACAGTGGCCCAAGCCAGGAAGCGAACCTGGGACCCTGGAGCTGTCAAGCAACTGTGCTAACCACTGTGCTACCATACTGCCCTTATCTGTGGCACATTTCCCATATGCAACAAACAGTACCATGAGACACTACTCAAAATGCACCCTCTGTTTTTTCCCTCTTCCTCTGAAGGAAGGGCCTTTTGTCTGTTCCCAATACCTCTCCCATTAACAGCTTGGTGAGATCAGCACTTCAGAATATTTATCTGACTGTGCTAAAATCTACTTTGTGTCATCAAAGGCAACTGTTTGTAAATCCATGCATAATCTATGGTCAAAGGATAAACTCACCTGATCAAATGGTGCCACCTCTGCAACCTCCTTTCTTTCTACTTCAGGTTGTGTTACTAATTTAGGTACTGGTTTTGTGACTGGCTTAAGCCCAGGCTTAGGCTCAGGCTTGGACTTAGGTCTGGATTCTGGCCGGGGTTGTGGCTGCTTTTCCTGTTTGGGATGTGGTGCAGTTATTTGCACCTGTGCTGGCTTTGGTTCTGGCTCTTTTACTTTGACCTGTGGTTTTGGCTCGGGTGTTAAAGGTTTTGTTGGGATTGCTTCTTTCTTGACTGGCAATAATTTGACAGGAGCTTCATCATGCACTAAGTCTAAAGGAGGAGGTCCTACTTCTGTCCGCACAGCATAACTGTGATAGCTTTCGTGGAATTTGGCATCATGCAGCTGGTGGGGTGGGATAGGTTCTCTTGACTTGATCTTTTGATTTGCACTAGGCTTGTTTTCAATTCTTTCTAGAGGCTTTATATCTAAATCATAGTTATTCGGTAGTTGCTCCTCCAGTTTTGTTGGTGTTCTTCTGTTGTTCTGATGACTGGAGGTCCTGGGTAGATTTTGATTGTTGGCAGCTGATCTGTTCTCAACTTGCAAGGTCAGTAAACCAGAAGGTGTTCCAGGATGGCTACTGGACCGGTTACTTTTATTTTGCTCCCCGTTCCAGTTTCCAGGACTCAAGTGGCTGGAGTCCTCCATGTTAGAATTTGATCCTCTAACTTTCCTGACCTCTGGCGGTGTCTCCAAAGGACTTGGTGAAGGTGTACCAGCAGGAGATGACTCAAATGGGGTTCTGACTTTCTCATGGAGTCCAGGACTCTCTGGAGGGGTAGGTGGAGGCTCTTCTATTGATGGAGGTTCCTGCTCTGTATTTTCCACATAACCCCCATTCTCTATCAGTTCCTGAAGGAATCTTCTCTTCTGATATTCAGGACCTGAAAAAGAATACTTAGCTGGTTAGTAAAATTTCAGGATATGCAGACTTCTCTACATTATTTCATTATAGTCACAATGCAAACAAACCTGATCATTTCCTTTTCACCAAAGTAGCTCAACAAGGGCACCAACAAATAGTTATCAATGATATATCTGCACCAAAAGGATTTTTTTTCTTTTTTTTAATCCAGTTAAGGGATGTGGGCGTCGTTAGTTAGGTCAGCATTTATTGCCCATCCCTAGTTGCCCTACAGAAGGTGGTGGCGAGTTGCCTTCTTGAACCGCTGCAGTCCTTGAGGTGTAGGTACACCCATTGTGCTGTTAGGGAGGGAGTTCCAGGATTTTGCCTCAGCGACAATGAAGGAACGACGATATATTTCCAAGTCAGGGTGGTGAATGATTTGGAGGGGGACACCAGGAGGACCGCCACCCAGTGCCTAAAGAAGTTAAACGACCTCCACCGGGCCACACGGATGAGTTGGTATCGGTCCCCTGGCACCGGTCCCGCCTGTCACCCTCCCCTGCCCAACGACCGTGAGACTGGCACCGCCCCCGCCCAGCACCATATCGTGCCCCAGCCCGTCCATGCCCAGCAGTCGTGTCCACACCTGTCCCATCCTCCCATGACCCATCTCCCCCAAGATGCATGAAACGTGGGGCTCACGATGCCCTCTCTGAGTCCCCGCAGGAGAAGTTGGTCCACAACAGACGGGAGAGGGCCCAGCTAGGTGGCGGGGCGTCGAGCATGAGTCTCCTCACCCCCTACGAGGATTGGGCCCTGGAGGTCGCGAGGGTGGGCGAAGACAGATCCGATACCAACAGATCTGGATGTCAACCCAGAGCCTTCTACCGGGTGGCGATAGCACCCACCAGCACTCCAGAGTACCAGCCTCCACCGACAACTGCGCATCTCAGAGTCTGCATCCGGAACATGGTGGCATCTCAGGGCAAGTGCCGCCGGCAGGTGGGCTGGAGTCCTCCGGATGCAGGGCCCCCAGAGGACACATGCCAGGGCCATCAAAGGCTCACAGAATTCAGTAAGCAGAAGACTGCCTCCACCGCTGATGTGCATCCTGGGGACACACCTAGACATAGTGGCAGAGCACAGTGGGCCAAGCAAATAGAGGTTCACTGAGAGTGCACTGGTGTGTAGAATGGGGGGAGGGGGATGGTTGTGAAAGGGAGGCACAGCATCATCAGTGGCTCCACCAGTATGTCATCCTGCTGATTTGCTACGTTGTAGAGGGCACAGCAGACCACCACAAAGCGGGCGACTCTCCAGGGAGTGTGCTGCAGTGCACCACCAGAGCAGTTGATGCATTGGAACCGCATTTTAATCAGTCCAATGCACCGCCCAATGATAGCCCAGGTGGCCACATGGGCAGACAATCAGTTATAGCTTCCAGGCACTTACCCTCTGGTCCTCCATGGCTTCCCCCGCCAACCCCCACATCCCCTGACAACCCTCAGGGTACCATCTAACGTGCCCTGCACAAAACCCCTCAGCTGCAATGGGAGCCCCCAGGCACCAGACCCAGATCCTCTACCCCGGACACCCATTGGCAACATTACCTGGACTGGGCACTGGTCCCTTTCCCAGACCATACACCCACCTTCTGGTTGCGGGGATGTCCCTAGCTGAGGCCCAGCTCTTGGGTGTTTGGATGTTGCCTTCTGCCTCTGTGGTATTGAAGCCTCTGTTGTTCAGGCAAGATGTCCAGGCCTCACGGTCTGACTGGGATGCAAGGCAGTCACTCTCACCTGCGACGTGGCATATCTACCCACGGGAATCCACTTGGGGGCTGTGAAGTGCTCACATTATTATGATTCCATATTGGCAATAGCCTCCAGCTTTGTGCCCAGAGGCCACCAGTGTCAGTGGGGGTTATGGATGGTCAGTGGGATAGATAGGCATGGGCCTGACCTGCCCCCGTTACGGGTACAGAAGATCCGGGGGGCAATAACGCATCCGCGGGTGCTGGCAGTCCAGCTCGCCCGCCTGAGGCCGTTCCCCCCCCCCCCCACCCCACTCCCTCTGGTGTCTCTTCACCCCCAACCCCGAGCACAAGGTCAGCAATGGCTACTCTTCTCCTCAGATCCCCACAGCAGCCATTCTGCAGTTTCACGTTTTTAAAAAGGTGTACTAATCGGCTCCTGCTTGACCACTTGCTGGGGAGGCGGTTAGATCACGGGAGCCATTAGATCGGGGGGGAAAGAATTCCCATTAATGGTATGGAGATTGACTTCAATTGATGTTTATTGGTTTCTCGCCATGCCAGAATCCTCATCTCGCCAATGGGAGAGGGCCAGTTAGATCTGATCGGTGCCCGCCATGGTTCCCGATTTTGGCCCCTCGCGATCTAACGGCCGCATTGCGCTCTATTTTTATTTCAGGCTTCTGCGTTCGGTGGTATTTTGCGTTTATCTCCATTCATCACTTCAATGGTTCAGAAATTCATATGGTCCTTTCACACATCTTCCTTGACAACATTGGAGCCGTGATGTGAAACCATGTTTTACATCAAAAAATGATTTTTGGATTTACTGACTGGAAACACAATTGCTTCTTTTAAATCAAAGGAGACAACTTGTCTGAAAAGCCACACCAGGTACAATGGCCTTTAAAGAGATGAATGGGGGGGGAATCTCCTATCCCATTAGTAAAGTGTTCAATCACCTTGGCACTCAACTAGGCAGACACATACCTTGAGGCATAATCACTTGGACAATGGGATCCTGGTTAAGAGAAGATTTTCCAGTTATGATCAAATCAAGGTAACCAGAATACACCAGCTGTGAACATTTTTGGGTCAGTTGCAAGGAAATGTTATGTAGCCATGAAAAGGTCTCAAATGAACACTCTGCGCTTCAGCACTTGTTTTTTTCTCCAGAACTAGACAAGCAACTAAGACGCTGAAGGAACAAGACCCTGAATGGGTTCTTTCTTTCTCTCTCTCTTTCTCTCCCCATTCTCCATCCAACTTGCAAACATTGAACTCTGTCTGCTGACCTTGACGACCCAGGTGCCACAGATAGAAATTTTAACAAACACTTCAACCCAAACTGCAAACTGCAGGAGAACAGGTAAATTGTCTGGCTATAGCTTTTAACCACCTTGAAGTCGAAAGCCCATCAAGTGGGAACACCACAACCTGGACATTCCCCACCAAACCACTTACCATCCTGACTTGGAAATGTATCACCGTTCCTTCACTGCCGCTGGATCAAAATCGTGGAACTCCCTCCCTAACAGCACTGTGGGTGCACCTACACCTCAGGGTTTAGAGCAGTTCAAGGCAGCTCACCGCCACCTTCTCTAGGGTAACTAGGGATGGACATTAAATGTTGGCCTAGCCAGCGATGCCCACACTCTATAATGAATAGAAGTGAAGGCAGCAAGACCATCAAGTTCATTCTGAAGCCAGCCAAGTCAATCAACCTTCAAGAGCCTTAAACCCCTTCAACTTTACTAAACTCTAAATTACTTAATCTATTTTGTCCACTCTGAAATCTGTGCATGTTTGTGTGTGTATGCACATTTGTGTATCTGTGTTTGTGTGTGTGTGTGTAAATCAGAGACTTAAAAAAATATTTTTTACTTACACTGGGTTAAGTAAAAAATAACTATCCGCTTTACCGTAAAAAAAAATTCAGAAAACCTGTCTGATCGGGTGTATTTCTCCCGTTCATCCACTGACAGGATAAATGATGGGCGGCGGGAGATCCAAAAATTGGTTTCACAGCAGTGTGAAATTACAACAGGACTTAGTTCCACATAGGACAATTCTTACCATCGTGTCTTTTTGGTCAGAGCACATAAAGATGCTAAGTGAATGGGTAAGAACATGGCAAATGGAATAAGCTTGAAGTTATCCACTTCAGTAGAAAAAACAGAAAGGCAGGGTGCGAAATTCTCCGTTCCTGAGACTAAGTGTGAACTTGAAAGACAGCAAAACTGGCGCGTCATCTGGACCGATTCAGCAACCGTTGAGAGGCTAGCACCGGTGCCACGAGGAGCACAATCAATTCCAATGGGAAATGGGATTCTCGATTAACACTCAGGAGGCTGACAAGCTGCAGCCGCATATACACACTTCACTCCCCACACACACTCAGCCAACAAGATGGCACTGGTTGTGCTGGAGCACGTCCATACAGCTGATTGGCTGGGCCCAGAGGGCACCTAGGGGATTGCCCTGGGACACCCATATGACCCATGGCGCTTAGTTCACAATGGTCAGTCAGCGGCGTGCGCAGCTGCATGGCTGCCTTGCAGGCTGCGGCAATGGTGTTCCATGCCTGTTTACCCTGACCCCACTGCCCACCTCCTGGCCACGCCCCACTCCACTCCCCGGCCAGCGGCGCAACTGTTAGCAAACGATGGCGATGTTGGACACTTTCCGTACCCGCTCTCTCCCTCAGCAGCCATGGCACCGGTTTCACGATTTTTAAAAGCACAAGTGAACATTGCTGCCGAGAATTCCCCCTAGTGGAGGCGGAGAATCACGGAGGCAATGGAGAATACGGGGTCAGGTCTGCTAATGATATGCCAAAGATGTTTACTTTACGTGTATTCTGGAACGCATTGATGCCACTGTTGAGGCATTGGAGAATTGCGATTTGGCGTGAAACCACCGCCTGCCACAATTTTGGCATCAAAACCTACTCTCCGCCCAATCGTGTTTCCCAATTCCGATGTCAACCAACAGAGAATCCCACCCACGGCATTTCTTAAATGGTGAGGTCTTGGTAAATGGTAATGTTCAAAGTGACGTAGATTTCCTTGTTCATGAATCACTAAAAGCTGGCATGCGGATAAAGCAACCAATTTGGAAGGCAAATGGTATGTTGGCCTTCATCGTAAGTGGATTTGCGTACAGGACTAAATATATTGTGCTGCAATTGTATAGAGCCTTGGTGAGACTGCACCTGGAGTATTGTGTACAGTTTTGGTATCCTTAGCTAAGGAAGGATCTACGTGCCATGGATGGAGTGCAACGGAGGGTCACCTGACTAATCCCCGAGATGGCAGGATTGTTTTATGAGGAGAGTTGAAGGAAACTGGGCCTGTATTCACTGGAGTTTCGAAGAATGAGAGGTGATCTCATTGGTATTTACGAAATTATTATAGGCGTGATCTTTTTAACAAAAATCTGTTGTGGTCAAAGGTAGAGAAAAGAGGAGAGCTATTTGACTCCTCACCTGATCATGTTGTGACTCTTCTGAAGAATGTACATTCAATTAATGAAGTAAAAAATAATGAATCCTAGAGTTAGCATAGAATGATACCATTTAGTCCATATTGTCTATTCTGGTGTATTTAAGCAATCCAAAAGTGAATACAGCGCGTGATTTTCTTTTCTCCATAGCCGTGGACACGATTCTGCTTCAAATATTTATTTAATCTTCCCTTGAAAGGTGCAATGATTTGTGCCTCAAATGTTCCATGTCAAAACATCCCATAATACAAAAATCCTGCAGGTAAAGCAATCCTTCCCTCCTTACACTCTGCCTGTCCTATATGTGATTGCAGTCCCACACCAATTTCACTCAGAAGTAGCCTAATATGCCTATGAAATCATCTTCTCGGGGAAACTAGGGACTGCTAATAAATGTCCACCCTCCCAGTAATGCCCACACTGCCAAAGCTTATTTTTAAATATCACTGGTGGTTAGTTGTTATTAAATTTCCTGAGTGAGGTATCACGTGATATGAGCATGGGAGCGGCTTCATTTTCACGAGCTCAAACTCTGCTCATCTTTCAATCTGTCTTTTCATCTTTATGCACATTTGTTTTTGTCTTTTCTTGGTGTACATGGCACCTGCGATGTCTCGAGAATTGTTGGCTGACATTTCTGCATGATGGAGCCGAGACAGAATGTTTGAAACCTTACTTGTTCGTGGCGGCCAGGAGTTGGGGTTAGACCCTGCCTTTAGTGATGCAGTTGCTTTTGAGTGGACTCCCGCCCTGACCGTCCTGTGTGCATTGAAGGATGATGGCTACCAATAGAGATATTGGCCGGGATTTTCCCTTCTGGGGACCAAGTCCCCATGCCGGCGGGAAAACCTGCGTCAATCATTCCAGCATCAACAGCCCCGAAAGTTCGGAATTCTCCGTATTTTCAGGGGCTAGGTGGACGCCGGAGAGGTTGGTGCCGCTCCTGCCAGCGGCGAAGGACCGGCGTGATCTCGCGCATGCGCAGAACGGCCAACGTGATTCTGCGCATGTGCAGACCAGCCGGCACTGGGGGCACTTCTTTCTTCCACGCCGGACCCCGTGCAAAATGGCGGAGCCCTATAGGGGCCCGGCGCGGAAGAAAGATGTGCCCCCATGGCCAGGCCACCATGGGGCGCCCCCCCCAGGCCACCATGGGGTGCCCGCCCAACCCCCGGGGTCGGATCCCCCCGTGCCCACCCCGAGGACCACCCACGCATAATCACCTGCCAGGTCCCGCCGGTGCGTGAGTTGAGTGATTCATGCCAGCGGGACTGGCCAAAAATGGACGGCCACTCGGCCCATCGGGGCCCGGAGAATCACCGGGGGGGGGGGGGGCGCTGCCAACGGTCCCCGACCGGCGTGGCAGGAATCCCGCCCCCGCCCGAAAATCGGTGCCGGAGAATACTGCAGAAGGCAGCAGGGTGGGATTCACCCATTATTTTTTGTTGAAAGTCTTGGCTCTGCAGTGCAGGTCATCAGGGCCCAGTTACAAGGGTTTTGGGATGTATTTATGGAGGCGATGGAGGCACACAAAGAGGTTCTTGTGCTGGAGAGAGCACTATCCCTGGAGGCAGCCTGCCTGAATTCGTTGGAGCACATTTAATGCTGTTTTAGAGAGTTGGTTTGGCCTTCCGACCACTGGCCCTCTGTTGTCCTGTTCCAGATGTTGGCTGTGAGGGGTTGGAGGTGGCTGAACCGGTTGAGAATCGGAGCCTAGGTTGACGACCATCCGAGTTCTGGTGAGACGGCATGGTGGAAGTAATGATGTCCTCCTGTTCGATCATTGGAATTCTTGTGAGGATTGCTCATTGATCCTGATCCTGGCTCCATCCTTGATTTTTTTTTTGCTTTCTTTGTGTGCCAGTAAAGAGGTTTTCATCCTGATGACTGCCCTGCATCTCTGTTGTTATACTGGACTTTGCTCCTTGCTGATCATGTTACTGTGCTTGATGTTGTCAAAGGAGGAATCCTTTTTACAGGGAAGCATATAATGTGGGTCTTTTCACAGTAACTTCATTGAAGCCTTGAAGTGAATAATAAGCGATTATTATTATTAGATGGCCTTGAATTCGGGATTTGTGTACAATCTTCATTTTATATGTATAAAAGGAAGGTGAGCAAAGTGGAGGTGTGTGAGGGGTGGAAGGTTGGGGTTGGAAGGTCTGTTCTCGCTATGTTTGAGGAATGCCCACTCCCCTCAGTTAGAGCTAATTAGTTTTGCGGTTTTAAAAAACATCTTTCTTCTAATTTTGTTTTTTGAGCATCCGTGCTTTCATCCTTTTTGGGTTCAGGCAGACTGAATGTTACCCTGATGAAGACTGAAGACTGGGTTTATCTGACTCTTCCTTTCGGTTGAGTTAGTCTTTTCTCCAGATATGGGTCTCCCCCTTTGGCTGTTTTGCCCAATGAGCGGAGTCGGGTAACCCAGGTCTTTATTTCTCACTCCTTGCTCTTCTTGTGGTTCTCTATGGTAGACCCAGGTTCCGAGGTTTGAGGTCTGAGTTTTACTTAAATGTGTAGTGACTAGTCCTCTCTTTATAGTATTATAAAGAGCCGATTGAGAATCGAAGCTTAGGTTGACGACCATCCGTGTTCTGATGAGACGGCATGGTGGAGTTTGGCAGTGGATGGGTCGTTACATTACAAGACGGCTTGTAATTTACTGATGTTAAGATGTTAAGAGACCAGAATGCTAAAAATGTTCTTAAAGCATTTATTTGTGCAAGATAATTTAATGGTTGTCTGTTCTGTCCTGGGCCATGATAGGTGTTGGATTGTGTTGTGAGGTATCAAAGTAATGTAACTCCCCCATAGCACTGAGGTTATCATGGTTATTTTGATTCCTCTGTTGTTTTTCTTTGAAATGATGGGTCTGGTGTAACTCTATGTTGTTGACGATATCCTATTTTGGTGCAGACGGGTCTTGCAGGAAGGCTCAGAGGCTTTGAAAATCTGCAGTGTTAAAAACATGGTCAGAGTTCTTGAGGCTTCCTGACTTGTATCTTCGATGAACTGTTGGATCTGCTCATCAGCTGTCAGGCAGAGCAGTTCAAAGTGAGTGGACCTCTTCAAAGTTTTCACAGTTCAAAGACAAGGATGATGATTTTGATCAGAGAGCTGCCTAAAATCACCATGTCAAGAGTGATTAAACTCGGTTTGTTCTCACTAGAACGACGGAGGCTGAGGGGCGACCTGATAGAGGTCTACAAAATTACGAGGGGCATAGACAGAGTGGATTGTCAGAGACTTTTTCCCAGGGTAGAGGGGTCAATTACTAGGGGGCATAGGTTTAAGGTGCGAGGGACAAGGTTTAGAGGAGATGCACGAGGCAAGATTTTTACACAGAGGGTAGTGAATGCCTGGAACTCGCTGCCGGAGGAGGTCGTGGAAGCAGGATGGGAATAGGACAGGACCCCGGAAGTGTAGAAGATTTTAGTTTAGACGGGCAGCATGGTCGGCGCAGGCTTGGAGGGCCAAAGGGCGTGGTCCTATGCTGTACTTTTCTTTGTTCTTCGATATTTGTTCAGGTTTCCCAGGGCTAGAAGGGGCAGTCCATGCATGGGACCCCCATCCCGGGGAAGATTTCCAAGGTCATCCCTTGCCCTCGGTCTGAGGCCACCCAATCCCCTTGGGGGACGTTCTCTCTTCAGTCTGGCAATAACAGAGGGGCACATGGGCAATGGACTCATCCCCTTGAACCCCCCTCAAGGTCCAACGTGCCAGGCTGTCAATGATAGGGTGTATGTGCCGGGGGACAATGCACCGTTGTCAATGCCATGGGGTGGGGCCTCAAGGTGGAGGCCTGAGGAGGGGGAGTGAGGAGGGGGCCTGAAGGGAGGTGGTGAGGGGAGGTGTTGAGGGGAATCCAGTCACCCTCATGCATGCGTGGTGTGTGAGGGGGGCTGACCCGTTATTTCCGTGGTGGGGGGAGGATGCTCCTCTTTGGCGAGGGGTTGGGCTGCTCCCCTTGTCAGCATTTTCATTGTGGGGAGCCAGAGAGCCTGTCTTTGGACGCGGGGATTGGAGCGCCCATTAAAGGTGGCGCCCCAAGATCGATACGTGCAGGCTGGCTGGTGTGTTAGCCACCATGCATATGTTAGCTGAAGGTGAAAAAAATCCCACCTTTGCGACGCTCCTAGTGCCAAAGGAAACCATTCCAGTTTTTAAACCGGAGATTTGCTGCCATTGAAGATCTTCACTGCAATCAAAGGATGGAGGCTCCGCTTCTTGCGAAGAAGATCTCAAAGTAAGGGCCCTATTGGTCGAGAGAAGAGTCTACAACCACAGGAGACGACCATGTCAAATGATTGTGAACACGGTTATTTGAGCTGGATGTTGGAAAAGCATTTACATTATGGAAGTAAAGTAACATACTTCAGCATTCTGATGCTCGATATCAGTGAAGCCTTCATTTGCTCTGTGTAATGTAATAAAGCAGTTGTGTTTTTTAAATTTTCTTTTTTTTTCTGAGCTTCATTAAATCTTTATTAAATCTGATGCCTGTTTTCAATTTGTAATCCTAGTTATAAACTAAACTAACTCCATTTAGCAAAACAACAATTTGAGTGAGTCATCAGTTTATTCTCATGTAATTTGTAGATCAAAAGGACTAGAGGTGAATTGAGTGTTTTATAAAAGATAGAAAGTTTTACATGCTTACGTCACATTGTTACGGAAACTGTCCTTAGTGTTAGGTATGCATTTTGAAGCTCATCGAAGTGCCAAATATAACACCCAAGATTGCGAAAAGGCTGGTTCAGGGAGTGAGCAAGATGGAATCGATGGCTAGGAAATGGAAGTTGCGGTGGGGCCTGAAGCTTAGGTTGTCTTCCCAATATTTAATTGAAGGCAATTTCTGCTTAGCTGAGCAATTGAGATAACTAAGGAACAGAGAGAGTTTTTTTTTTTAAGTTGGTGCTGAGGTAGAACTGAGTGTCATCATTGTAGATGTGGAAACTGATGGTGAATAATTCAGGTGAATGACTTGTGTCAGCTTTTAACAAGACCCCAAAATATACATCAAAGCAAGATATTCTCTGCGAGCATGAAAAAATGTTATTCCTCAAATTAATTACTGTATATCTGTCACACATGTTACAAAGTGCCACTGTCATAAATGTTAAAGTTATGATTTATTCGTAGCTAATTTACAAACAGGGTATGAATGACAACACTCCCTCATAAAATATAAATTGATCTTTTTATTTTTATAATTTAATCCCAAATTCAATGTTTAAATGTTTCAGTGTTTAATAATAATTGATTGCATTAAAGAGGGATTAAGTATTCATCCATCATATCCTACAGCATTGACTACCCAAACTGTCATAATCCATAATCTTCATGAAATTATCTCTTCAATGTTTTCATCATCACAGCTGTCGGCAATTGGATTGTGCAATATGTTCCTTCACTGAAGCCATTGGAAATTCTTAACACAACTTGACGGCAATTTAACCAGTGGTATAAACTAGAATAAGTTTTCAAGTAGAGAGAATTTCTAATTCTGTAGTAAATTTGTGTGAAAATCAGCATTATCCTACAATCTGCTAGGTTGTTCTTTTAAATATATAATCTCAGGGTGGCACGGTGGCTAGCACTGCTAGCGCACAGCATCAGGGACCCAGGTTCAATTTCATTCTTTGGGTGACTGTGTGCACTTTGCACATTCTCCCCATCTCTACGTGGATTTCCTCCAGGTGTTCCGGTTTCCTCACACAGTCCAAAGATGTGCAGGTTAGGTGATTAGGACATGCTAAATTTCCATCAGTGTCCAAAGATGTGCAGTTTAGATGGAATGGCCATGGTCAATGCGTGGGGTTACGCAGATAGGGCGGGGAGAGTGGGCCTGGATAGTGTCTTTCAGAGGGTTGGTGCAGACTCGATTGGCCAAATGGCCTCATTCTGCATTATGAGGATTCTATGGAAGTTGTTGCTTGGGATATTAATTTCCTTGGTCAATAATGTAAATAAAAGTGGATGTATGGGTACCTCGGAGTAACACAATGCTAAAAATCACTATCCTGATTTAAACACTCACTCCCACTGCTGTCACACATTATCATGTTTAGTTGATTCCTCTAAAGTAAAATTTACAACTTATCAAAACTGAGGAAAGGAACGGAGGAAAGAATGTACTTGTTAAGGCCTTTTTAAACATCCATTGTAAATCATTTGTTTTTATTCATTCTTGAGGTACGAGTGTCATTGGCAAAGCCCACATTGATGGCCCAACCTTAATTTCCCTTCAGAATTATGGCCTGCACTAATGTCGAAGGGTTTTTATTGTTCCATAACTATACAACAAATTTATGGATTTGGTATATTTTATAAAAGGGTTACTATTTAAGGAAAACAATTTACCATAGGATTTTACTGAAAAGCATTCTGGGAGAAATCAGTGCAGTCACCACAACTTGGGAAGTTGATTCAGGGGAAGGACCTTTGCACTCAACAGGAGGAACAATGTTCGCCAGAGGGTGGTACTGAAAAGCATTTTGGGAGAAATCAGTGCAGTTACCACAACTTGGAAGAGATTGAGGATGGCTCACTGTCAAACAACGGAATAGCCCCAAACATTACATTACTGTAGTGTTTCCAACCCTCCTTTCTCCTCAAACCAAATAAAAAGTGAGACTTCAGGAGAGCACCAGACATGCGAGGCACAACATTCTGACTGTGGATTTAAGAAGGCAGCTGATTGGTGAGTAGGTCCTTGTGAGTGTTTTTATTTTATTAAAGTAATTTAATATTTAACAGAGAGCTAGTCATGACAGTTGTGGGACTTGGTGTTCCGCCTGCGACATGTGGTCAATCATGAATGCTGACAACATCCCCGACAATTACTTCTGCGGGAAGTGTATCCAACTGCACTTGCTGACTGAATGAAAAAATTGGTTTGAGCAGCAGCTGGAGGTACGAAGGTGCAACCAATTGATGGAAAGCTTCATAGATAGAAGCTATAGAGACGTAATCACACCCAAACTATAGGAAGAAAGGTGGGTGACCGCTAGATGGGGCAGGCAGTCAGTGCAGAAGTCTCCTTGGCTGTGCCCCTCTCTATGCCCTTTTGGATACTGATGAGGGGGATGGCCCATCAGGTGACAGCTGCAGCAGTACTCAGAGCAGTGGCACCATGGTTGGCCCTACTATACAGAGGAGGGGGGCAAAGCATAATTGAGCAATACTAATTGAGGATCAGGGGCAAAGATAAGCGCTTCTGTGGTCATGAAAGAGACTCCAGGATGGCATGTTGCCTCCCTGGTGCTAAGGTCATGGGTGTCTCTGAGCGGGTACAGGAGATCCTGAAACGGAAGGGCAAACAGGCAAATGTCATTGTCAACATTGGTACAAATGACATAGGCAGGAAGAGCAGCAAAGACATTACAGGGAGTTAGGTATAAGCTAAAAAGCAGGACCTCTAGGGTAGTCATTTCAGGATTACTCCTTGTGCTACGTGCTAGTGAGGCTAGGAACAGAGAGATACTATAGTTGAAGTCATGACTAAAGAGGCTGGTGTCGGGGGGAGGGCTTCAGATATGTGGGTCATTGGGATGTTTTTCAGGGAAGGTGGGACTTATAAAAGCAGGATGGGTTGCATCTAAACTGGAGCGCACCAAAACCCTGGTCGTGAGGTTTGCTAATGTGGTTCGGGAGGGTTTAAACTAGTATGGCAGGGAATGGGAACCACAGCAGCAGGCCAGCAAGTGTAGAAACTGGGGAAGAGCTTGAGACTAAGACAAATATAGCAAAGAGGGAGAGCATGCAGAGGGAAGTCGCTGATCACAGTGGATCTGGAGTGTGTTTGCTTCAACGTAAGAAGTGTCAGACGGATGAACCTAGAGCTTGGATTAATGTGGGGAATTATGATATTGTTGCTATTACAGAGACATTGTTGCTATTACAGAGACAGGGTTAAAGGGGGGACAGGACTGGCATCTTAACATTCTGGGATATCGATGTTTTAGACGAGACAGAGAGGGTAGCAGAAAGGGTGGGTGAATTGCATTACTGGTTAGGGAACATAACCCACCTGTGATGAGGAAGGATATCTTAGAGGGATCCTGCAGTGGGGCATTGTGAGTAAAGATCACGAATAGGAAGGGTGCAATCACAATGTTGGGATTGTACTATAGGCCTCCCAACAGCTCGCGGGATAAAGAGAAACATATATGTAGTCCGATTCTGGAAAGATGTGAAAATAGCAGGGTTGTTGTGATGGGTCCAAGACCGTGTTCACCCCTCTAACCTTCACTCTTCCTATCTCCCTGGCCGCCTCCCGTTTCCTGAGCTGGTGAGCTAACATCCTACTGGCCTTCTTCCCATATTCATACACTGCCCCTCTCGCCTTCCTCAACTGCCCCACCGCCTTCCCTGTGGATATCAGACCAAACTCCAGCTGCAGCTTCTGCCGCTCCTTCAACAACCCCGCCTCCAGGGTCTCGGAGTACCTCCTGTCCACCTGGAGAATCTCCCTAACCAGTCTGCCCATCTCTGCTCGCTCCACCTTCTCCCTATGAGCCCGTGGCAAAATCAGCTCACCCCTAACTACTGCCTTCAGTGCCTCCCATACCATTGCTGCCAAAACCTCCCCTGTGTCGTTTATCTCCACATACCCCTGGATAGCCTCCCTCACCCGCACACACACCTCCTCATCCGCTAACAGTCCTACGTCCAATCTCCATTACGGGCACTGACCCCCCTCCTTGCTCATCCGTAAATCCACCCAGTGTGGGGCATGATCTGACACAACAATCACCGAATACGCGACATCTACCACCCCACCGGGAAAGCCCTGTCCAAAACGGGAAAAATCAATCCGGGAGTACACTTTGTGCACGTGGGAAAAAAAAGAAAGAAAAATCCTTTGCTCTTGGTGGTCCAAACCTCCACGGATCTACCCCCCCCTTCCCCATCTGTTCCATAAACCCCTTTAGCTCCTTTGCTGCAGCTGGCACCCTCCCTGTCTTCGAACTCGACCGATCCAACCTCGGATCTGTAACCGTATTAAGGACCCCCTCCATAATCAGCCTATGTGAGTCCAGGTCCGGCACCCGCCTCATAAACTCTGCGTCATCCCAGTTCAGTGCATAGATATTCACTAATACCACCAGCATCCCCTCAAGCTTCTCACTCACCCTAACGTACCTACCCCCCCCCCCCCCCCCGAGTCCGCCACTATGCCCCCTACCTCAAATGACACCCACTCATTGATCAAAATCACTAGCCCCCTAGTTTTATAGTCTAGCCCCGAATGAACTACCTGCCCAACCCACCCCTTCCTCAGCCTAGTCTGATACACCACCCTCAGGTGTGTCTCCTGTAGCATTGCCACGTCCGCCTTCAGCATGGTGGGCAGCGCGGTAGCACAGTGGTTAGCACAGTTGCGTCACAGCTCCAGGGTCCCAGGTTCGATTCCTGGCTTGGGTCACTGTCTGTGTGGATTTTGCACATTCTCCCAGTCTCTGCGTGGGTTTCCTCCGGGTTCTCCGATTTCCTCTCACAGTCCAAAGATGTGCTGGTTAGGTGGATTGGCCATGATAAATTGGTTAGGTGGGGTTACAGAGTTATCGGGATAGGGTGGAGGCATGGGGTTAAGCAGGGTGCTCTTTCCAAGGGGCGGTGCAGACTCAATGAACGTTTCCAGTGTTCATTAAGTTTTTGTGGATTAGTCCCATTCGAGTATTCTGTATTTTTGTTGTACATTGATAAAGAGAGAATAAAGGTTTAATAGTAGCATTTTACGGGAATCAAAGGCTTTGGAATTCATCAAGTCCTAATCTGCTGCTGAAAGTGCAAGTGGAGCAGGACAAGACTAAGCTCGAGATTGGCATGGGAGTGACCTCATCCCAAATCGTGGAATATGATCTTTAGCACAAAAGGGGTGCAGGCCATGCATGGAAAGAAAATCAAAACAGTACCTTGTTGTTTATCAGGTTGTAAGTTGTAAAAATAATTTTTCAAAACTCTTGAAATGTTCTGTTGCGGTTTTCCTAAAGACTTGCCACTGACAAACCTGCATCAGGCTTTTGCTGCCATATTGATAAAATAAATACACTTGCTTTATGTCTGCATATCTTCAATTGGCTCCAGTAATGATTAACCTGTCACTATATCTGGTCATTCTGCCCCTTTGAATAGTATGGGGTGGCACGGTAGCACAGTGGTTAGTACTGTTGCTTCACAACACCAGGGACCCGGGTTCAATTCCTGGCTTGGGTCACTGTCTGTGCGGAGTCTGCACATTCTCCCCTTGTCTGCATGGGTTTCCACCGGGTGCTCTGGTTTCCTCCTACAGTCCAAAGATGTGCAGATTAGGTGGATTGGCCATGCTAAATTGCCAGCAGTGTCCAAAAAGATTAGGCGGAGTTATTGGGTTACGGGGATAGGGTGGAGAAGGGTGCTCTTTCCAAGGACCTGTGCAGACTCGATGGGCCGAATGGCCTCCTTCTGCACTTTAGATTCTACGATGGAAGAGGAGAATAATTGCAAGAAACTTTAATTATGTTTGAGAGAAGAAGAGTAAATTAGAGGGAGCAAAGGAGAGGAAGAAGCGGGAAAGTGGAAAAGGAGCAAGAGCAAAGAAGGGAAAGAGGGAACAAGAGAGGAAAATATCGGAGGAAATAGAGAGGATGATGCTGGAGGTGGATGGGATTGGGTCAAACAGAAGCAAAGGGAAAGGGGAAAATGAAAGATGTTCTTGGTACGCAAATGTTTGCCTCAGTTCTGTTGGAGCGATTCAACTTTTTAAATGTTCTGTTTGGTTCATTTTGTAAACTGTGCTATGCTTCGGTTTTATTCTGCAGTGTTGAACACTTTTTGGGTTTTGTCGGCCATTTCAGTTTGATGTTCATGTCAGGGAGCATTTTGTTTTCTGGATTTTGCTCCAGTTACCCAAGGCTATCGTTTGCAATGTCACATTCTCTCAAGGTGAGCATGGCTTCCTTTAATCTCAGTCAAATGTTGGGACATTTTACTATCTTAAAGACACCTAACGCACAATTTAACTACAAAAAAGTTCAGTTTTGAGTGCGAATAGCGGGATGCCTGCAGCACCAAGAACGACACCACTATTGAACGGGACTCTGTATTTTCTTGGGGCTATGGCGAGGAATGCCCCGTCGAGGCTGCACTTACTTCACTTCCTGCACTGACGAGCTCAGCTCGTCAGTGCAGGAAGAGATTGGGGGGCCATTTTTAAATGCTACCCCAATCAATCTCTTGACCCCTCAGCTGCCCCATTGTGGTCTCCGGACACGCCCAATGCCCCAACTTACCTCTTAGGGTGTCATTGAGCCACCCTCACCCTACCTCTTAAGGGCAGGGCACCGCATGCCTGATCCCTGGCATGGGCAACCTGGCACCTGGGTACCTTGGCACTGCCAGTCTGGAACCCTGGCAGTGCCACTTCCAGAGTTCCCAGGTGGCACTGCCATACTGGCACCTTGGCAGTTCCACCCGGGCACCCTTGATGTCCGAGTGGCAACAAGAGTGCCAGAGTACCACCCTGCCCAGAGCCTGACCAACACGGGGCCTCCGATGGCCTGGGAGACTTCCCCAACCCCCGGTGCCATTGAGCCCAGTCCACGTTTATGTGGACCAGTGCCAACTGTGCCATGGAGAGGTCTCCCAGGCGCAGGCATTAGTTTATTAATCTGGATCTCGCCTAGCAAGGGCGAGATCCAGATCATGCCATCTCGGACTTGTGCAAAACTTAACGGCCTCGTCGTGTCACCGAGTTGGGTGTGAAAAGCAAATGGTTATTGTTTTATGTTTCTGTTCCAATTCAATCTATTCAGTTAATTTTTCGAATGGATGGTTTGCTTTTTTAGATTGTGTTCTTTTAGATTAAACTTTTGGATTTCCATTTCATGTTTTAAATAGCCCTGACACATAACATTGTGTCTCATATTATGTTCACAGCACTCTGCAGGTGCAATGCATTTGGAATATTGCCATCATGGACCATTTTAATAAAGAACAGATAAGTATAATGAGAGACTAACATTTTTAATAAACTAAATGTCAAGCATAAATTAAATATGAATTCTTCAGTCCATTTTAATAGATTTTAAGTTTGGGAGATGCGCTCATTAAAATAGACAGTAAATGGCAGTTTACAGCCAGAGAATTCCATTTTCAGCAAGTTGACAGCTGGTGTAATGGTAGCAGTTTAAAAAAAAATCCAGACTGGATAGTTCTAACATTGGCCACACAGTTTATTTATGACTGGCATGTAAGTAAATCCTGGACACGCAACCATCCTGACATGGAAATGTCTTCATGGGATTGAAAAGTGTCAGTATTAAGCTCCACTTGGTTTCACAAGGAACCTTAACTGTAAAATTGGATCTTGATTAATTTGGATTGTGTTCAGCCAATAAAAACAACCACAGTCCAAGATATTACTTCTTCTGAGGCCCCAGCCAAGGCCAAAAGACAAGTATAGCCAGAGAAACATTGAAAGTGATCCACTGGCTCTGGTTAGAGTTGAAGAGAGACTTATCTTATTTTTAGTTGCATTGCGCTGCTCAGAAATTCTGGCTAGTGGTTTCGGATGAAGGTTGCTGAAGCACTCTTATTGGCATGATGCCCCCATCTGCATATGCTAATGACCCAGCCGCTGCAACGTGCAGAAATCGATTTCACTCTGCCATTCGTCCGCTGGTGGGATGGTCCGAGTTAAACTTAAAGGCACAGGTTTAAAGTAATTGGCAAAGAAAGCAATAGCAATGTGATAAAAGGTTTTCATGCAGCAGGTGGTTGTGGGTCTGGAATGCTCTGCCTGAGAGTGTGGGAAGACAGGTTCAAATCAAAAGGGAAATAGACTGTTACCTGAAATGGAAGAATGTGCAGGGTTACAGGAAGGAGGCAGGGGAATGGAATTAGGTGAATTGCTCATTTGGAAAGCCGGTGCTGACATGATGATCTCTTTCTGCACTATAACAATTCTGTGATGTTGTGAATTGAAACCAGTTTTCTACTACTTTGTTGACTTAGAAACATAGAATGTAGGAGCAGGAGGAGGCCACTTGGTCCTTCGAGTCTGCTCAACCATTCATTTGAGCATAAGATGGAAACAGGAACTGTCAGGGATAGGCACAATTGAGATGTGGAACTTGTTCAAGGAGCAAATGCTGTGTGTCCTTGATATGTATGTCCCTGTCAGGCAGGGAGGAAATGGTCGAGTGAGGGAACCATGGTTTACAAAAGAGGTTGAATGTCTTGTCAAGAGGAAGAAGGGGGCTTATGTAAGGATGAGAGACCAAGGTTCAGTTTGGGCACCTGAGGAATACAAGATAGCTAGGAAGGAGCTCAAGAAAGGGCTTAGGAGAGCTAGGAAGGGGCATGAGAAGTCCTTGACGGGTAGAATCAAGGAAATAAAAGAATGACCAAGGTGAAGTTTGGGAAGGTCAAGGACAGCAGTGGGAACGTGTGCATGGAGTCTGAAGATATAGGAGAGGCCCTAAATGAATACTTTTCTTCAGTGTTCACAAAGAATAGGGGCCATGTTGTTGAGGAGGATAGTGCGATACAGGCTGGTAGGCTGGAGGAGGTAGATATTCGGAAGGAAGATGTGTTAGAAATTTTGAGAAGCCTGAGGATAGATAAGTCCCCTGGGCCTGATGGGATATATCCTAGTATTCTTTGGGAGGCGAGGGATGAGATTGCAGAGCCTTTGGCTTTGATCTTTATGTCCTCACTGTCTACAGGAATAGTCATGATGTGGAGATGCCGGCGTTAGACTGGGGTGAGCACAGTAAGATGTCTTACAACATCAGGTTAAGTCCAACAGGTTTGTTTCAAAGGAAGGAGCAGTGCTCCTGAAGAAGGAGCAGTGCTCCGAAAGCTAGTGTTTGAAACAAAGCTGTTGGACTTTAACCTGGTGTTGTAAGGCTTCTTACTGTACAGGAATAGTGACAGAATACTGGAGAGAGGTGAATGTTGTCCCCTTGTTCAAGAAAGGTAATAGGTATAACCCTGGGAATTATAGGCCGATTAGTCTCACTTCAGTCATCGGTAAATTATTGGAAAGGTCCTGAGGGATAGGATTTATGATCATTTGGAAAGATACAGCTTAATCCAGGATAGTCAGCACGGATTTGTGAGAGGTAAGTCTTGCCTCACAAGTTTGATTGTATTCTATGAGGAGGTAACTAAGTACATAGATGAAGATAGAGCACTTGATGTCGTATACATGGATTTTAGTAAGGCGTTTGATTAGGTGCCCCATGGTCGGCTCATGCAGAAAGTAAGGAGGTATGGCATAGAGGGAAATTTGGCCGATTGGATCAGTAACTGGCTATCACATAGAAGACAGAGGGTGTTGGTAGATGGTAAATATTCATCCTGGAGCCCAGTCACCAGCAGTGTACCACAGGGATCAGTGCTGGTTCCTCTACTATTTGTGATTTTTATCAATGACTTGGATGATGGAGTTGAAGGTTAGGTTAGTAGTAAATTTGCTGATGACACCAAGATTGGTGGCGTAGTGGATAATGTGGAGGGCTGTTGTAGGCTGCAAAGAGACATTGATAGGATGCAGAGTTGGGCTGAAAAGTGGCAATGGAGTTTAACCCTGATAAGTGTGAGGTGATTCATTTTGGGAGGACAAATTTGAATGCAGATTACATGGTTAACAGCAGGGTTCTGAAGAATGTGGAGGAGCAGAACGATCTTGGAGCTCATGTCCATAGATCTCTGAAAGTTTCCACCCATGTGGATAGAGCCGTGAAGAAAGCCTATAGTGTGTTAGCATTTATTAACGGGGGGATGGAGTTTAAGATCCGTGAGGTTATGCTGCAACTGTACAAGACCTTGATTAGACCACATTTGGAGTACTGTGTGCAGTTCTGGTCACCTCATTATAGGAAGGATGTGGAAGCATTGGAAAGGGTGCAAAGGAGATTTACCAGGATGCTGCCTGGATTGGTGGATGGGTCTAATGAGGAAAGGTTGAGAGAGCTAGGGCTTTTCTCATTGGAGCAAAGGAGGATGAGAGGTGACTTAACCGAGGTGTATAAGATGATGAGAGGGATAGATAGAGTGGACGTTCAGTGACTTTTTCCTCGGTTGGATGTAGCTGTTACAAAGGGGCATAACTAGAAGGTTCATGGTGGAATATATAGGAGGGATGTCAGAGGTAGGTTCTTTACTCAGAGAGTGCTTGGGGCATGGAAGCATGGAACGCACTCCCAGCTGTGCTAGTGGAGTCGGACACTTTAGGAACTTTCAAGCGGTTATTGGATAGGCATATGGAGTGCACTAGAATGATTGGGAGCAGGTTGATTTGATCTTAGTTTCAGATTAGTTCGGCACAACATCGTGGGCCGAAGGACCTGTACTGTGCTGTACAATTCTATGTTCTATTATCATCATGGCTGATCATCCAACTCAATAGCCTAATCCCACTTTCCCCCATATCTTTTGATCCCCTACACCCTAAGTGGCAAATCTAACTACTTCATGAAAACAAACAGGGCGGGATTCTCCGACCCCCTACGCCAGTCGGCGGCCGCTGGCAGCGCCCCCCCCCCCCCCCGGGCGATTCTCCGGCCCGCGTTGGGCAGAGTGGCCGCCCGTTTTCGGCCGGTCCCACCGGCGTATGTTACGACAGGTACTTACCGGCGGGACCTGGCTCCACGGGCGGCCTCCAGGGTCCTCGGGGGGCGCGGGAGGATCTGGCCCTGGGGGGTGCCCCCATGGTGGCGCCCCCATGGTGACCAGGCTCACGAATGGAGCCCTCTGATCCGCGGGTGGGCCTGTGCCGTGGGGCACTCTATTCCTCCGCGCCGGCCACTGTGACAGTCCGCGATGGCTGGCGTGGAGATGAACCTCCCTCTGCGCATGTGCTGGGATGACGCCAGCACACGCTGGCGCTCCCGTGAATGCGCTAATTCACGCCGGCCGGCGGAGGCCCTTCCGCGCCGGCCGGCGCAAACCACTCTGGCGCCGGCCTAGCCCCTGAAGGTGTGGAGGATTCTGCTCCCTCGGTGCGGCCCGACGCCAGAGTGGTTCACGCCACTCCTTCGCGCTGGAGTTGCCCGCCCCGCCGGTTTCTGAAGAATCCCGCCCACCATGTTTTGGCCTCAACCACTTCCTGTGGTAACTAATTCCACAGGCCAACCACACTCTGGGTGCAGAAATGTCTCATCTCGATCCTAAATGGTCTCCCTCGTATCTTCAGACTCTGACCCCTGGTTCTGGACATCCTTCCTGCACCTACCCTGTCTAGTCCTATTAGAATTTTATAGGTTTCTATGAGATCCCTCCTCATTCTTCTGAACTCCAACGAATATAATCCTAACTGATTCAATCCCTCCTCATACGTCAGGAATCAGTCTGGTAAACCTTCGCTGCACTCCCTCTAGAGCAATAAGAGCCTTCCTCAGATGAGGAGAGCAAAACTGCACACAATATTTCAGGTATGCATCACCAAGGCCATGTATGATTGCAGCAAGACATCCCTGCTCCTGTACTCGAATCCTCTCGCTATGAAGGCCAACATACCATTTGCCTTCTTTACCCCCTGCTGTACCTGCATGCTTACCTTCAGTGATTGTGTCATTGCACATTCCCCTCTCCAAATTTATGGCCAGTCAGATAATAGTCTGCCTCTCATTTTTGCTACCAAAGTGGATAACCGCACATTTATCCAAATTATACTGCATCTGCCATTCATTTGCCCACTCACTCAACGTGTCCAAATCTCACAGCTCATCCACCCACCCAAATTGCTTTAATCTGCAAATTTGGATAAATTACATTTTGTTTAAAATCATTAATATATATTGTGAACAGCTGAGGTCTGAGCACCTTCGCCCAGCGATTGGAGAATCCTGCTCGAGGTCAATGCATTTTTCCATTCTACGCGATTCACCCATGGCGGGGCAGGAGAACACAGCCCGAAGTGTTGCATCCACAAGATAAGTGTTGTCATTGCACTGCTTATGGGCCAGGAGGTCTTTTCTTCCCTCCTTGCACATAACTGGGCACCAACCTCGACCAGCCACCACCCCTGCTTCCCACAACCTGCTGTTGTCTTCTGCTTCCCAGAAGCTCTCCATCCTGACAGGCACCCTGTCAATTTGGCAGGCTGACATGCAGGAAATAAATCAAAACAAATCAAATCAAAGACTTTCTTTAGTTAACTTCTGCCAGTGTCTGGGAAACCCTTGCATCTAGGTTTCCTATCAGAAAATCCTTCCAGCCCCTACCATCCTGCAGAATCATTGACTTTATGAAGGCTTTTGGAAAATATAATTCAGAGGCAGGTAATTTTCATTCTAATCTAAATGTAAGTAATAAGTATGCTTTTTAATTCTAAACAGGATTCAGAAAGCCTGGATTTTCTCTTGTAATCTAATTGTTCATTCTGAGAACGCAGCTTGTTAAACAAATCAGATATTACATAAAACACTGCACGACTTATGGCGAAGATAAGAAGCCATGCAATGAGAATGAGCTATTCCACCCATTGAGCTCTAGCATATTAATCTGGTATTTGAGTTAATTTAACAGTTCCCTGATTTCCTATGGAAGAATCTACTTCTGTTTTCAGTTATTTTCTTATGTGCAGAATATCTTACAGCATTTTAAAATCTTAAAAATACCTGGCTGGTAAAAGGTTGGAGACAGCTCTCTGGCCATCAATCTCGCAATACTGGATTCATTGCTTGCAGCCTGTGAGGCTTGATCTGCTGCTTCAGCCTTTGTTTTTGCATGTGAAGATCTGAAAGGAAACAGTAAAGGTGCTTAGAAACTGAGATTTAATTATTTAAAGTACAGAATATAATTTAAAACATAAAATGCTATTCTTGACTAAATCACTGCCATTTTCAATATCATTGAATGGATGTCAAGAAGTTGACATTGTATCTCCATTATTCCATTCTAACTTTGTTTTTATTGACTTTCGTCTATTCTGGAGTGGAGCTCAGGTAACTCACTGCAACTTTTCCTTCTCACTGGTGATTTGAAGCCAGAAATTAAGAGGTTATCATGTGTGGAGTTGTAGGTCCAAACAAATATGATGCTAGTTCTAGGCACAGACCACTGGGAAAACATTGTAAAATCTATTTTGTTTTTGTAATAATAATATTGTGTGGCCCCAAGTTAAAATTACTGCCAACAGTTAACTTTCAGTAAGAGTGATTTAATGAACAAGCACAATTTTTCATAACGGTTCACATGTACATCAACACTTCCAAAGTTTTACTCTATTAAGCTATTTTTTAAAAATAATTTAGTTTAAAGGTTAAAAATACACCACACCTCGAGGCCACCAACATGTTAATTATTCTTTATTCCTCTTGGTACAGCTATTTTCACGAACAGAATTGCCTTAATTTGTTTTACATTTTTATTTTCCTAAGTTTTCAAATGACTTGTGAGGTTGGACAGGATTCTCCGCAGTCCGACGCCGAAATCATGTCCGGTGCCGGGGCGGAGAATCTACTTTCCCGCATGGAATCGGGACTGTCATAATATGCACCCATGCACATCATGAGATAAAAGCAGGCAGTGACAGACACCCAGGTGAGCCAATCAACATACAGAACAGAACACGACCAATCACCAGACAGAACACCAGAGGGGGGCTTCCAACTATAAAACACACGAGGCATCAGCACTCTGCCTCTTTCCACTGGTGACAACTTTAGTGACAGTCAGGGTGTACAAATCATTCAACACCTTCTACACCTGGATCAGAGCTAGCCTGGTCTAGATAGTTAATGTTAGTTTACTTATAGTAGAGAATCAACCCACAGTGCTTTGTTACTGAAGTTCAATAAATCGTATTGAACCAACGCCTACGCTTTGGTGTATGCTTGATCATTTCACTGCATCGTGTTGCAGTCGTGTTACCCCAGGGTGAATAACACAACAGGGACCAGCGCCGATTCCCCGCTTCTCCGGCCCCCGAAAAGTGGCGTTCCCGGGAAGTACGCTGCGTATTCACTACCTGCGGCCATTGCTGGAGGCCTGCCCCGCCATTCTCCACCCCCAACTGGCCGAAGTCCCGACACCGTGGATCTAATGTGGTCCTACCATTCGGGATACCCACATGGCGGCTGCGAACTCAGTCCGCGACCGCCACGGCCGGGGGCGGGCCAATCGGAGGGTGGGGAGGCCTCATACGGGACCGGGCTATTTTTGGGCAGGCGATCCGGGTCGGGCGCGCGGCCAATTGGGGGCATATTTAGGAGATACAGCTCTGTGATCGGAGTCCACCATTTAGCACGGCGCGGCCGCTGGAGGCCGCCACCGTGCGCATGCGTGGTCTCTGACCCGGAGGTGTGGGGGCCCGTATCTGCAGCTAAAGCTGCTAGATTCACGTTGGGTCCCTGCTAGCCCCCTCCAGGGCTATGCATATGGGGCCTTTTGACACTAGTTTTACTGTCGTGAAAGGCCACAGTTTTTACAACGGCGTGGGGGCATAGCCCCTGAAACGGAGAATCCAGCCTGTTATCTTTTTTGTAGCTCCAGTTGCAGAGTTGATGGAGAGAGCAATGGATTACTGTTCAATGGGTTTCAGTTCGTAATGCAGCATTAGCTGGCATCCAGAACTACTAATCTAAGGGTGGAGGCTTTTACAAGGACAGGTGTTGGATACTAGATGGAATTATTTTAATGGAATAAACTGGGCAAACGTGATGGGTGGAATCTTCCTGTCCCTCCAGCAGCAGAAAGCCTGGCGGGTGGGGAAATTAATTTGGTGGGATGCCAAAATTCATTATTCTGACAACGCAACAAACTTCAGTAACTAAGTTCTTGGGACTTTAAAGCGGGTCGAGCTTCCTGACGAACAGGAAGTGAAGCCCTTTTGCATGTATTAGCATGTCATGCATGTCCATCAAAAGGCCACATCACAGGATTTAGCTCCCCCTTCACGTTAAGCTACCCGCCAGTGTGAAATTAGAATATTCACATTTATTCACAGAATATAAGTGATCTATACCTGGCGAGCTTGACTTCTTCCACGACTTTGAAGTGTGAATAGATGCTTGTAACATCCCACATAGGAGCTACGGGGTGAGAATGCTTCTTTTCTCCGTGCTTCTTGTGGAGTAAGAACTGCTTCCCTAGGGATAGGATTTCTCAATTACCCAGTGTTGATAAGGTCAGCCAGTATGGCACTGACCAAGCAGGAACCCGCTTCGGCCTTCTCACAAGTCTCAACATCTCGACTCAGATGGGGCGCTGGTAGGCCAAGCTGAACAAAGGCTGGACACGGAACACAGGCTAGGGGGGGGGGGGGGGGGGGGGGGGGGGGGGGGGGGGAAAGAGTGGAGAAGAGGCTGAACAGAGGAGCCGGAGATTTAAAAGCGGGAGAGGAGCCTGAGATTTAAAAGCGGGAGAAGAGCCGGAGATTTAAAAGCGGGAGAGGAGCCGGAGATTTAAAGGTGCGGGAGAGGAGTCGGAGATTTAAAAGCACGGGAGAGGAGCAGGAGATTTAAAAGCGGGAGAGGAGCCAGAGATTTAAAAGTGGGAGAGTAGCCGGAGATTTAAAAGCGGGAGAGGAGCCGGAGATTTAAAAGCGCGGGAGAGGAGCCAACTCCTCTAACCTAAGGGGTTGAGTGAATATCAGGTAAGCTCTTTCTTTCTTTCTTTTTCTTGTTTTATCTGCAAGTTATCTAGAGGGGATGGTAGGGAAGGCAGTGCAATGTTCTTCCTGCAGAATGTTTGAGGTGAGGGATACTGTCAGTGTCCCTGCTGATTTCACCTGTGGGAAGTGCACCCATCTCCAACTCCTCAAAAACCGCGTTAGGGAACTGGAGTTGGGGCTGGATGAACTTCGGATCATTCGGGAGGCAGAGGTGGTCATAGGTAGAAGCTTCAGGGATGTAGTTACTCCGAAGAATGAAGATAGATGGGTGACGGTGAGAGGGGCTGGGAGGAAGCAGTCAGTACAGGGGTCCCCTATAGTCATTCCCCTTAGTAACAAGTATACCGCTTTGGATACTGGTGGGGGGGGGGATGACTTACCAGGGGTAAGCCATGGGGTACAGGTCTCTGGCACAGAGTCTGTCTCTGTTGCTCAGAAGGGAAGGGGGGAAGAGTAGAGCATTCGTCATTGGGGACTCCATAGTTAGGGGGACAGATAGGAGATTCTTTGGGAATGAAAGAGACTCACGGTTGGTGTGTTGCCTCCCAGGTGCCAGGGTCCATGATGTCTCGGATCTTGTTTTCGGGATCCTTAAGGGGGAGGGGGAGCAGCCCCAAGTCGTGGTCCACAGAGGCACCAACGACATAGGTAGGAAAAGGGATGGGGATGTAAAGCAGGTATTCAGGGAGCTAGGGTGGAATCTTTGAGCTCGAACAAACAGAGTTATTATCTCTGGGTTGTTACCCGTGCCACGTGCTAGCGAGACGAGGAATAGGGGGCGGGATTCTCCACTCCCACGCCGAAGTGGCCGTGCAGTCGTGAACGCCGTCGAGGTTCACGACGGCGCGGAACGGCCCCGGTCCCGACCGATTCAGGCCCCGGTCCCGACCGATGGCCGGCGCCAACCCGCGCATGCGTGGTTGCCGTCCTCTCTAAGTCCGCCCCACAAGAAGATGGGGGATGGATCTTACAGGGCCGCGGGAGGAAGGAGGTCCTCCTTCAGGGAGGACGGCCCGACGATCGGTGGGCACCGATCGCGGGCCACCCCACATAAAGCACAGTGCAGGATCCCCCCTCGCCCCCCCACAGGCCGCCCCCCCAGCGTTCACACACCGCCCACGACTGCAGCGACCAGGTGTGGACGGTGCCGGGGGGAACCCGCCATTTTGGCCTGGCCGCTCGGCTCATCCGGGCCTCAGAATAGCGGTGGTGCCGGAGAATCGCCATTTTCGGTGTCTCCGGCGATTCTCCGGCCTGCGGCCCACGAATCTCGACTGGGCCGTTCCCGCCGCTTGGGAGAATCGCGGGAGGGCGTCGGACCGGCGTCCCCGGAAATATTGGCGGCCCAGGCGATTCTCCCAACCGGCGTGGGAGTGGAGAATCGCGCCCAGGGAGAGAGGACAGTTGAAAATGTGGCTACAGGGATGTTGCAGGAGGGAGGGATTCAGATACCTGGATAATTGGGGCTCATTCTGGGGTAGGTGGGACCTCTACAAACGGGATGGTCTGCACTTGAACCAGAGGGGTACCAATATCCTGGGGGGAAATTTGCTAATGCTCTTCGGGAGGGTTTAAACTAATTCAGCAGGGGGATGGGAACCTGAATTATAGCTCCAGTGTGCAGGAGGTTGAGTGTAGTGAGGTCATGAGTAAGGTTTCAAGGTCATAGGAGTGTACCGGCAGGCAGGAAGGTGGTTTGAAGTGTGTCTACTTCAACGCCAGGAGCATCCGGAATAAGGTGGATGAACTTGCAGCATGGGTTGGTACCTGGGACTTCGATGTTGTGGCCATTTCGGAGACATGGATAGAGCAGGGACAGGAATGGCTGTTGCACATTCCGGGGTTTAGATGTTTCAGTAAGCTCAGGGAAGGTGGTAAAAGAGGGGGAGGTGTGGCATTTAGTCAAGGACAGTATTACGGTGGCAGAAAGGACGTCTGATGAGGACTCGTCTACTGAGGTAGTATGGGCTGAGGTTAGAAACAGGAAAGGAGAGGTCACCCTGTTGGGAGTTTTCTATAGGCCTCCGAAAAGTTCCAGAGATGTAAAAGGAAGGGATTGCAAAGATGATTCTGGATAGGAGCGAAAGTAACAGGGTAGTTGTTATGGGGGACTTTAACTTTCCAAAATACTTTCCAAAGACTTGATGGGCCATTGGCCTCCTTCTGCACTTTAGGGATTCTATGATTCTTACATTCTCCTATATCTCATATCAGGGCAACAACAGCAGGAAATGCAATGACCTTGCTGAACACATTTTAGAGCTAGGAACATGGCGAACTAGAAGTAATGGCTTGCAAGATGTGTGCCCAGCATGCACACTCACAAATTGATGGCCAGTGCTTAATCATGAACATGTGGGATTATGAAGTAATTACTATGTTGATATGAGAAAACTAAATATATATCATTCTCAGATTCTGATGGGAACCCAAATTCAATACCTTTAAATGCACGTGACTATTGTAGCAGCTAGCAGCAAGGTGGAATCCAGGAAGCTTACAAACTGTGCGAGTGAACATATATATATATTTTTTTAAATAGAGTACCCAATTCATTTTTTCCAATTAAGGGGCAATTTAATGTGGCCAATCTACCTACCTTGCACATCTTTGGGTTGTGGGCGCGAAACCCATGCAAACACAGGGAGACTGTGCAAACTCCACACGGATAGTGACCCAGAGCCGTGATCGAACCTGGGACCTCGGCGCCGTGAGGCAGCAGTGCTAACCACTGTGCCACCATGCTGCCCGAACATATATATATATTTTAAAGTGCCAAAACTAAAATCAATTGTTGTACACTCACACCACGAATGCATCTTCAAAACTTTATTTTTCTTGTCCTATTACCACATCTAGTTGCAGCTCCAACATCTGCAGCTGAGGTGGAGGCAATCTGCTGACTGTTATGCCCTGTTGACTGTGATGACTTTGGTGGGTGTCCTCTGGTGGCCTGAGGCTGAGAGACCCCTGGCCTGCTCAGGTGTAGGTGCACCCTCCTTGGCCTGACCTGCTAGAGGCAATGGGGTCATGGGAAGAGGAGAGCTGGGGTGGCAGTGCATCCTTTGCGTGTCCTGGGATGAAACCTCCAGGATGACTATCTGCCACTATTCCACCCTTGGAGACCTGATAGCATCTCCCTGATTCTTTGAGGAGAATCGATGCCTGGAGGAGGTTGAGGTGCACCCTCCCTCTCTCACCTAGCCTCTTCTGCATTGCATCCATGGCTAGAGCGATTGAGTTCAGGTCCAAATATATATCCAGCAGCCACTGTGTTCTGCTGGACTAGAGTCTCCAAGGCAATAGCCACCCTTTTCTTGGAGGCTGTCAAGTGTTGGCATTCCAGAGCCACAACACACACCATGTTGAAAGATTGCTCCAGCCTTCGGCCTGTATGGGCCTCTGGCATCTCTGCCTGTTGCTTCCCCGCCCGTCTCTACATCTCTTAGGGCCATGACCAGGGACTTGTTATCTGCATGGGGCTGAGCATTGGCCTGGTCTCCAGTAATACTTGGGTATCAGAGACCTTGGAGGATGTCATTTCCTCCACCAGCTGCAGACCCATGTCAGTGATGTGCTCACCAGATAATGACCCGAGCCTAGTTTGGAATATGCAGCCACTGACATGACAGTATCTGTGTTGGCGCAGGTGGAGACCGTGATGGTGCATCCTCCAAGATATTTTCCTCAGAGATTGGGTTGGAGATGGAGCTGTGATTGGTCTCTGTTCTTGCCTCCCTCTTTTCCTGCTGGTATCTGAAAAGGAAAAAAGGTTTAGCAGCTGCCTAAGCAAGCTCCTTAATTCAATCAATATGTCATCCTGTGGCCACATCTGACAACAGCAGTTTGGAGGCATCCTCACTGACTTCCTGGGAGAGTCCAACCTTGCCTTCACAGCCCAGGTATGGTCCTACTCTTGTCCGGTTAATTCAGTGACCTGCTCCTGAAAAGGGATCATATATCGATGTCTGGAATGCTGCCTCCGGTCTTGGTCCGGTTTCTCTTACAGTGGACAGGTAGAAAGACTGATTGTCATTCCTATGGGTGCATGTGCAATTTAGGAGCATATTATAGCAGCTCCTGATTACTCCACAGTAAGTGATTAAGAAGCAACTGATAGAACATTGGGAGCATGAATTGGTTGCCACACATTCAGTGCACATGTCCCATCTGCTGCTGAAGCCTGCAACCCAAACTCTTGTATTCACCACTTAGACTGCTTTATGCCCGAGTGTCAGTTTACAGTGAGTATACGTACCTGACAGAATGCAGTGGATCGATTATCCTCTTCCTGCATTACTGAGTGGTTCTTTGGTGGGCCATGAGCTTACATCCGCACTAATCTCCACCCAAGGTGCTATCATCAGACAGGAGGGCCTCCTGCCTTTCCTGGATGGCTGGCAGAGAGTCTCCAGGGAAGTTTCACTGAGCCATGGGACCACACATTGTTGATCTGCAATATGCTGGTCTCAGAAAAATCTAGACCTCCTGGCTTGCAGTGAGTGAATGACTGTTTGGGTGCCCTTTAAATATGGTGCCTGGACCTACGCCCCCATGAGATAACAGTGGGGATTGGCAGCTTCCTCCCCCCTCCACCCCCCCCCATCCTCCCAACCGCCCACCCCTGCGAGATTCACTGATACATATCTACTGGATGAACAGCGTAAGATCATGTGTAATCAGCCATCAAGCCCCACAGTGGGAATCACTCCCACTTCTGTGCACACCTCTCAACTTAGACTCCAGAATGGGAGATCCCATCCAATCTAGCCTAAACCAAAATATTTTAAGAATCAATGCAGTGGATATTTGGTTTAAAACAACACTAACATTCATATTTTTCGTCATTAGAGAAAATTGAAAAATCATTAAAAGTTGCACTCTCAAAATTAAATGAAAGAGATCTGGGCCGGTTTCTCCGTCCCGCCGCACCCAGATTTCTGGTGCGGCACGCCATCGGGATTCTCCGTTTCGCCGGCTGGTCAATGAGGTTTCCCATTGTGGGGCAGCCCCACACCATCGGAAAACCCCTGGGCTGCCGGCAAAACGGAGAATCATGACAGCGGAGAATTCAGCCCAACTAATAAAGGTTCACGCAATTAATGCTCCCCATTGGGAATATGGGCCGCAAAATCTGGTTGCTCAGCTGGTGCTTTGAAACTAAAGAAAATTGTTGGCTGTACTATTAGAGGGCCTGTACAGTGTACCCTGACTGTAAGGATGCCAATGCGGGCATTCCATACAGGTGACTGAAGCATGGAGAGTGAGTGGATTGTGGTGCCAACCATCCTTTAATGTTGATCTGACACAAATCTGCCATTTTGGACGATACAGATCCTGTTAGCAACCTATCATAATCATTCCCAGCTGAACATGGGTTCAATTGCACAGGTCACCCCTGCCACAACAGACACAATCCTAGTAGTGCTAGTCAAAGAATTAAACAGGAAACCTCTAGGTCTGGCTTCTTTTGAGTTGTTTTGTGGTGCAGTTAATGGAAATACTGGGTGTAGCATTATTGAAAATGTTTTGAAATGTTTTAGATTTACAAGGGAGTGCTACTGGATTTTGTTCGGGAAGTCAAAGATTGGGAAGAGCTAGTAGGAAGACGTCTACTCCAATAATTGGGGCAATATTTGCAGTCCCTCTTGGACTGCAGCATAAGTCTGTTTTGCTCAGGGTTGTACAATGCCATCATGTTAATGAGCAGGCAGCATATACATACGAGCATACAAACTAGGAACCCCTCAAACCTGTGCCGCCCATCTAATAAAATCATGGCTGAACTGATTGTAACTTCAACTCCACCCAAAACAGTTTTTCACCCTCTTGTTAAACAAGAACCTTTCTAGCTCTGCTTTAAAAACATTAAAGACTCTGGCCAGAATTTTCCAGCTCCCAAGTGGCAGGTTTCCCCATAGCGGAGGCATTGGTTGCTGGCAGGATACTCTGGTCCTGCTGAAGCTTTTAGCATGGATCACCCATCCCGTCGCCGAGAAACCTGCCGCAGGGGTAAACGCCAGTGGAACCAGAAGATCCTGTCGTCGGAAAGGCAGGAAAATCCCATCTTCTGCTTCCACTGCCTTTTGAGGAAGGAGGTTCCAAAGACTCACAACTTTCTGAGAGAAAAAGTTCTCATCTCTGTCTTAAATGGGCAGCCCCTTAGTTTTAAATCCAGACCCCTAGATCTAGATTCTCTCACAAGCAGAAACATCCTCGCCACATACACCATCAAGACCCCTCAGGATCTTAAATATTTCAGTCAAGTCACCTCTTACTCTTCTAAACTTCAGTGGATACAAGCCTAGCCTGTCCTTCCTCATAAGAGAACCTGCCCATTCCAGGTATTAGGCTAGTAAACCTTCTCTGAACTGCTTCCAATGCATTTACATCCTCCCTTAAATAAAGAGGCCAGTACTGTACACAATACTCCTGATGTGGTCTCACCAATGCTCTGCATAACCTCACTACTTTTGTATTCACCTCACAATAAACAATAACATTTTATTAGCTTTCCGAATTTCGTGCTGCATTATAACATCAAAATCCCTCTGCAACTCAGAGCTCTGCAATCTCTCACCATTTAGATAATATGCTTCCTTTTTATTCTTCCTGCCAAAATGGACAATTTCACATTTTACTCCATTTGCCAAATCTTTGCCCAATGCGCCAACTATCTCACTAGCCACTTATTTTAAGATCCTAGGAGAAAGTACAGCAGGATCCTGGGATTTGTCAGACCGCAGCTTCAACAATTTGCTAAGCACCACTTCCTTGGTGATTTTGATTTCCCTGAGTTCCACCTTATCTTTCAATTCCTTATTTACAACTATTTCTGGATTGTTACTTGCGTGATGATTGGAGGAGTTTAGGACTGTTGGCTTCTAAATATTAGGACATGTTAGGAGTTAAAAACCTGGGGTTAGAATGTGTTTATTTAAAAAGTCTGTTCTGCAGTGATCATAGCTTTAAAAAGGATTTTGTTTTGATTCCAGAAAATAAAAAGGATTCTGTTTTGATTCCAGAAAATAGCAGGTAAAATTAATGAAGAAATGTGTTTTTAATTCTAAGCTAATGAACTGTGGTTTGACTGAGGAGATACCTGGGGAATTAATGTGTTTTTGAAGCCTGCAGAGATAATTTGGTGTTTTTTAGCTTGAAGAGCTGAGGCCATTGCTAGGTGGAGCCCAGAAAGGCAGTGAGTTTGGAAAAGCTTTGAAAGAGAGAGGAGCTGAGTTCTGATCTGCCTGACTCTCAGTCCACAATTCTTTCCAAGTAAGATAGTTTTTTTTTTAAATAGTACTATTATTTTAACAGTAGAGCAGTCTTGTATGAAGACAATGAAGAGGCTGAAATATTCTAGTTGAAGCAGCTAGTTGAAGTATTCAGCCAAAGTCTGAAGGGGTTCCAACCAGAACCAAATCTGTTTTACAAAGCAAGTATGACTCTATGCTCTGCTAATTTCAAGATGGATTAAGAGATTTTTTTTTTGCTGTTGTTTAATGGGAAATTGCATAGTTGTGTTAACAGGTAATTGCAAGCCGTTCTTTTCAAGTGTGAAGTTAAAGTTTTATTTTAGAAATACTGGCAGCACAGTAGCACAAGGACAGTAAGGTAGCACAGTGGTTAGCACTGTGGCTTCACAGCACCAGGATCCCACGTTTGATTCCCAGCTAGGTCACCTCATCGGGTCCTCACACTGGCTGAACTTTTATATCAGTGCTAAATAAGCTACCCCACCAATGGGAAAGGGAAACTATCAGCCCCAGCTGGATATGTCCCATGCAATTTATTGCACCATATTTCTTTCCCTTCTCATCAATCTTTTAGTATTTTAAAATGCCAATGCACAATGCACATTTAATGGAACTCGAAGTAGGGAATTTGTAGTTCACAAATACCCAATATCAGAACTAATCTAAGTTTTCCCCATTAAGTCAAATAATCACGTTCAGGGAAACTCAAGGGGACATATTTACAGCTGAATAGGACACTCAGTAGAGTGGATACCTCTGCCATGCTATGCTAACTCAACATTCTTACAATAATGCAGCTCTTTCTTGAGGTGGCCCCATATCTGGTTGATGCTTTGTAACCACAAAGCTGAAAAAAATTAATATTTTTTATTAAGAACTTCCATCTCACTGAGGAGACTTCAGGCCAATCCAAATTAAACAACCAGCTTTGAAAACTCTGCTCACATTTTGCCAGTTGACAAACTTCTCCACAGCTGCTCTGACATTCTAAAATCACTGTGTCACAGTGGCTAGCACTGCTGTCTCACAGCAACAAGGACCCGGTTCAATTCCAGCCTTGAGTCATTGTCTGTGTGGAATTTGTATGTTCTCCCATGTTTGCGTGGGTTTCCTCTGGGTGCTCCGGTTTCCTCCCACAGTCCAAAGATGTGCGGGCTCGGTGAATTGGCCTTGCTAAATAGTCCCTTAGTATCTAGGGATGTGCAGGTTATGTTATAGAATTACAGGGATAGGGGTGGACTAGGGAGTGGACATGGGTAGAGTGCTGTTTAGAAGTGTTGGTGCAGACACAATGGGCCGAATGGGCTCCTTCAGAACTGAAACTAGTCATCACTGCAGTGGTTTTTACAATTATATAGATTGAAGAGATTCTACATTCTAAAACAATCAACAGCATGCCAATCAAACAGCCCATAACATTCTAAGAAATAATTGCCCGGGCCGGAGAATCGCCGGGGGGGGGGGCGGGGGGCGAGAATCCCGCCTCGCCGTTCTGGCTGCGGGGGCCGTCCTGTTGGGGGGGGGGGGGAACGGGGAGGATCCAACGGCCTCCACGGTGGCCAGGCCTGCGATAGGGGGGGCTACCGATCAGCGGGCGTGCTCATTCCGGGGGGGGGGGGGGGGGGGGGGGGCCTATGTTCCTCTGCGCCGGGCTCTTGAAGGGCTCCGTCATGTTGCGCAGGGGCCGGCGCGGAGACGGCACCACGCGCATGCACTGGCACAGAGACGGCCGTCGCGCTCATGTGTGGGCCTGCGCCAGCCGTGCAGGGCCGGCTTTCAGCACCGCACAGCACTCTGGTGCCATTCTAGCCCCCAAAGAGGAGAATTACTGGGCCTGGCGGTCCGTTGAGGCCAGCGTCGTTGCGCCGGTTTTGATGCCAGTGTCAACACTTGGCTGAGATATCGCAGAATCCCGGCCCCTATCTCCCTGTGCTAACGGATTGTTTAAAAAATTCAAACTGGGCCCCGATATTACAGGCGATTGAAGGGCTAAAGGAGGAGCAAAAGACCCAGGAACAGGAGCTTCGGGTCGTGAAGGCAAAGGCTGCTGAGAATGAGGACAACATACAGGGCCTGGTGGTGAAGACAGAGATGCATGAGGCACAACACAAAAGGTGTGTGGAAAGGCTGGAGGTGCTGGAGAATAATGCGAGGAGGAAGAATTTAAGGATTCTTGGTCTTCCCGAAGATGCAGAAGGGGCGGACGTCGGGGCATATGTGAGCACGATGCTGCACTCGTTAATGGGATCGGAGGCCCCGACGGGCCCGTTGGAGGTGGAGGGAGCCTATCGAGTTATGGCGCGAAGACCGAGGGCTGGAGAAATTCCTCGAGCCATAGTGGTGAGATTTCTCCGATATAAGGACAGAGAGATGGTCCTCAGATGGGCAAAGAAAACCCGGAGCAGTAGGTGGAAGAACGCGGTGATCCGCGTATATCAAGATTGGAGTGCGGAGGTGGCGAGAAGGAGGGCAAGCTTTAATCGGGCCAAGGCGGTGCTGCACAAAAGGTTAAATTTGGAATGCTGCAGCCGGCAAGACTGTGGGTCACACATCAAGGGAAACACCACTACTTTGAAACGGCAGAAGTGGCGTGGACATTTATTGTCGAGGAGAAACTGGAATAAGCGGGCTAGAAAAAGAACGTTTGGGACAAAGTGGTGGGGCAAATATGTGGGGTGAAGAGGGGGAAAAGGGTGAAGAGATGATTTCCCAAGTTGTTAATCCTGCGACCCTGTAACTTTTCTCTCTTCCCCATGTCGTGGGGGAGGGGGGGAGGGAGGATGAGGAGCTGGGGGCGCCGGCCATTGGGGGCGGAGCCAAATGGGAAGCGCGGGCTTTGTTCCCGCGCTATGGTAATCATGGCGGGAACAGGGAAGCAGGAAGGAGGGGGCCTCGCACAGTGGGAGCTGAGGTCACGGGGGGAAGCCGAGGTCGGCCAGAGTTTGCTGACTTCTGGGAGCAACATGGGGGGTGCAATTACGCTAGGTGAGGGATCTAGTGGGGGGGGGGGGGTTAACTGGGTTGCTGTTGCTGGGGAGAAGGGGGAGCTGGTATGGGGTGGGGTGGTCGGGGCGGGAGGGCGCCGTTGGGGGGAGATACGGCTACGTGGGAACCGGGTGAGGAGCTGGATTGAAAAAGGAGATGGCTAGTCGACAAGGGGGGGGGGTAAAGAGCCCCCCAACCCGGCTGAACACGTGGAATGTGAGAGGGCTGAACGGGCCGATAAAGAGGGCACGGGTACTCGCACACCTAAAGAAACTTAAGGCAGATGTGGTTATGCTGCAGGAGACACATCTGAAACTGATAGACCAGGTCAGACTACGCAAAGGATGGGTGGGGCAGGTGTTTCATTCGCGGCTAGACGCAAAAAACAGGGGGGTGGCTATACTAGTGGGGAAGCGGGTAATGTTTGAGGCAAAGACCATAGTGGCGGATAGTGGGGGCAGATACGTGATGGTGAGTGGCAAATTGCAAGGGGAGGCGGTGGTCTTAGTGAACGTATATGCCCCGAATTGGGATGATGCCAACTTTATGAGGCGTATGTTAGGACGTATCCCGGACCTAGAGGTGGGGATGTTGGTAATGGGTGGAGATTTTAATACGGTGCTGGACCCAGGGCTGGACAGATCGAGGTCCAGGACCGGAAGGAGGCCGGCTGCAGCTAGGGTGCTTAAGGACTTTATGGAGCAGATGGGAGGAGTAGACCCCTGGAGATTTAGTAGACCTAGGAGTAAGGAGTTTTCGTTTTTCTCCTATGTCCACAAAGTTTATTCACGGATAGACTTTTTTGTTTTGGGAAGGGCACCGATCCCGAAGGTGACAGGGACGGAGTACACGGCTACAGCTATTTCGGATCACGCTCCACATTGGGTGGACCTGGAGATAGGGGAGGAAAAAGAACAGCGTCCACCCTGGAGAATGGACATGGGATTAATGGCAGATGAGGGGGTGTGTTTAAGGGTGAGGGGGTGTATTGAAAGGTACTTGGAACTCAATGATAATGGGGAGGTTCAGGTGGGAGTGGTCTGGGAGGCACTGAAGGCAGTGGTTAGAGGGGAGCTGATATCTATTAGGGCACATAAAGGAAAGCAGGAGGGTAGGGAAAGGGAACGGTTGTTGAAAGAACTTCTGAGGGTGGACAGACAATATGCGGAGGCACCGGAGGAGGGACTGTACAGGAAAAGGCAAAGGCTACATGTAGAATTTGACTTGTTGACTACGGGTAATGCAGAGGCACAATGGAGGAAGGCACAGGGTGTACAGTACGAATATGGGGAGAGGGCGAGCAGGTTGCTGGCCCACCAACTGAGGAAAAGGGGAGCAGCGAGGGAGATAGGGGGGTGAGAGATGAGGAGGGAGAGATGGAGCGGGGAGCGGAGAGAGTGAATGGAGTGTTCAAGGCATTTTATGAAAGATTATATGAAGCTCAGCCCCCGAATGGGAAGGAGAGAATGATGTGCTTTCTGGATCAGCTGGAATTTCCTAAGGTGGAGGAGCAGGAGAGGGCGGGACTGGGAGCACAGATTGAGACGGAGGAAGTAGTGAAAGGGATTGGGAGCATGCAGGCGGGGAAGGCCCCGGGACCAGACGGATTCCCAGTTGAATTCTATAGGAAATATATGGACTTGCTGGCCCCGCTACTGATGAGAACCTTTAATGAGGCGAGGGAAAGGGGGCAGCTGCCCCCGACTATGTCAGAGGCAACGATATTGCTCCTCCTAAAGAAGGAAAAAGACCCGCTGCAATGCAGGTCCTATAGGCCTATTTCCCTCCTGAATGTGGACGCCAAGATTCTGGCCAAGGTAATGGCAACGAGGATAGAGGATTGTGTCCCGGGGGTGGTTCATGAGGACCAAACTGGGTTTGTGAAGGGAAGACAGCTGAATACAAATATACGGAGGCTGCTAGGGGTAATGATGATGCCCCCACCAGACGGGGAAGCGGAGATAGTGGTGGCGATGGATGCCGAGAAAGCATTTGATAGAGTGGAGTGGGATTATTTGTGGGAGGTGCTGAGGAGATTTGGCTTTGGAGATGGGTATATCAGATGGGTACAGTTGCTGTATAGGGCCCCGATGGCGAGCGTGGTCACGAATGGACGGGGGTCTGATTATTTTCGGCTCCATAGAGGGACGAGGCAGGGATGTCCTCTGTCCCCATTATTGTTTGCACTGGCGATTGAGCCCCGGCCATAGCATTGAGGGGTTCCAGGAAGTGGAGGGGAGTACTCGGGGGAGGAGAAGAACACCGGATATCTCTGTATGCGGATGATTTGTTGCTATATGTGGCGGACCCGGCGGAGGGGATGCCAGAGATAATGCGGATACTTGGGGAGTTTGGGGATTTTTCAGGGTATAAATTGAACATGGGGAAAAGTGAGTTGTTTGTGGTGCATCCAGGGGAGCAGAGCAAAGAAATAGAGGATTTACCGTTGAGGAAGGTAACAAGGGACTTTCGGTACTTGGGGATCCAGATAGCCAAGAATTGGGGTACATTACATAGACTTAATTTAACGCGGTTGGTGGAACAGATGGAGGAGGACTTTAAGAGATGGGACATGGTGTCCCTGTCACTGGCAGGTAGGGTGCAGGCGGTTAAAATGGTGGTCCTCCCGAGATTCCTTTTTGTGTTTCAGTGCCTCCTGGTGGTGGTCATGAAGGCTTTTTTCAAAAGAATCGAGAAGAGTATTATGAGTTTTGTGTGGGCCGGGAAGACCCCGAGAGTGAGGAGGGGATTTTTGCAGCGTAGTAGGGACAGGGGGGGCTGGCACTACCGAACCTAAGTGAGTACTACTGGGCCGCCAATATTTCAATGGTGTGTAAGTGGATGGGAGAAGGGGAGGGAGCGGCGTGGAAGAGATTGGAGAGGGCATCCTGCAGGGGGACTAGCCTACAAGCTATGGTGACGGCACCGTTGCCGTTCTCACCAAAGAAATACACCACAAGCCCGGTGGTGGTGGCTACATTGAAAATTTGGGGGCAATGGAGACGGCATAGGGGAAAGACGGGAGCCTCGGTGCGGTCCCTGATAAGAAATAACCATAGGTTTGTTCCGGGGAGAATGGATGGGGGATTTGGAGCATGGCAAAGAGCAGGGGTAGCACAATTGAGAGATCTGTTCGTGGATGGGACGTTTGCGAGTCTGGGAGCGCTGACGGAAAAATATGGGTTGCCCCAAGGGAATGCATTTCGGTATATGCAACTGAGGGCTTTTGCGAGGCAACAGGTGAGGGAATTCCCGCAGCTCCCGACGCAGGAGGTGCAGGGTAGAGTGATCTCAGAGACATGGGTGGGGGATGGTAAGGTGTCGGACATATATAGGGAAATGAGGGACGAGGGGGAGATCATGGTAGATGAGCTGAAAGGGAAATGGGAAGAAGAGCTGGGGGAGGAGATTGAGGAGGGGCTGTGGGCTGATGCCCTACGTAGGGTAAACTCATCGTGCTCGTGTGCCAGGCTAAGCCTGATACAATTTAAGGTGTTACACAGGGCGCATATGACTGGAGCTCGGCTCAGTAAATTTTTTGGGGTAGAGGATAGGTGTGCGAGATGCTCAAGAAGCCCAGCGAATCACACCCACATGTTCTGGTCATGCCCGGCACTACAGGGGTTTTGGGTGGGGGTGGCAAAGGTGCTTTCGAAGGTGGTGGGGGTCCAGGTCGAACCAAGCTGGGGGTTGGCTATATTTGGGGTTGCAGAAGAGCCGGGAGTGCAGGAGGCGAGAGAGGCTGATGTTTTGACCTTTGCGTCCCTAGTAGCCCGGCGCAGGATATTGTTAATGTGGAAGGAAGCCAAACCCCCGGGTGTGGAGACCTGGATAAACGACATGGCAGGGTTTATAAAGTTAGAACGGATTAAGTTCGTACTAAGGGGTTCGGCTCAAGGGTTCACTCGGCGGTGGCAACCATTCGTCGAATACCTCACAGAAAGATAGAGGGAATGGAAAAGAAGAAGACAACAGCAGCAACCCAGGGGGAGGGGGGGCGGAGTAATCGGACGGACTCTCAGGGATGTTATTGTATATGTATAGGCACTTGTTTTAGGTAATGTATATTGGACTGTTGGATTGTATCTTTGGAGAGTATTTATTTTTGACAAGGCAGTTGCCACTTAGTTTGCTTTTTTGTTTCTGTTCATATATTATTTATTTATTTGTTTAAAACTGGCCACTGTTATTTATATTGCATTATTGTTGTTTAAAAGAAACACTACGTACTGTTATGTTTGGCCAAAAAATCTTGAATAAAATATATATATTTTTTTTTAAATTCAAACTGCAGCTTTGTTAAAAATTTAGTGTATAGCCCAAGAAAAAATGCTATGTATGTATCAAGTTTTGTTGAAATCTATCAATTAGTCTGGAGGTATATTGTTTACAGACAGAATAATAGGGGCAACCTCTTCCTGACATGAAGCAACGAAGAGCCAGAAAACAGCAAATTGATCTTGCATTTTCGCCTATCAATAATTAATTACATTTATTTTTTGAGAACAACTCTCGACAGGTATTCTTGCTCCTTTCCTTTAGTGGAGGAGAGGGTGTCTAGATCTTTCGTTGTGCTGTAGAACTGATTGCTGAGCAGTAGATACAAGCACCTCTGGGTGATAAATAGGGACATTACGTTTTTTGTTTCATGAAGTTTTTAAACTTAAGTAGAATGAAAATTCAATCTATTTTAATTAAAATTTGAAATGAAGGACCATGGCCGGGATTCTCCCCTACCCGGCGGGGCGGGGGGTCCCGGCGGGTTGGAGTGTCGGGAAGCACTCCGGTTTTGGGCCGCCCCAAAGGTGCTTTTCTCCGTACCTTTAGGGGCCAAGCGCGGGAGTGTCAGCAGCTGCTGACGTCATCCCCGCGCATGCGCGGGGGGGGGGGGTCACTTCCGCATCGGCTGAGGCGTAAAGAGTGCCCCCACGGCACAGGCCCGCCCGCGGATTTGTGAGCCCCGACCGTGGGCCAGGCCACCCATGGGGGCAACCCCCCGGGGCCAGATCGCCCCGCGACCCCCCCCCCCCCCCCCCAGACCCCGGAGCTCGCCCACGCGTCCTGTCCCGCCGGTAAGGTAGGTGGTTTGATTCATGCCGGCTGGACTTGCATGACAGCAGCGGGACTTCGGCCCATCGCGGGCCGGACAATCGTCGGGGGGGGGGGGGGGGGGTGGGGGGGGGGGGGGGGTGGCGGCGCCAACCAGCGCGGCGCGATTCTCGCCCCAGCCGAATTTTCGGTGCCGGAGAATTCGGCGGCCTGCGGGGGCGGGATTCATGCTGCCCCCCGGCGATTCTCCGACCCGACGGGGGGTCGGAGAATCCTGCCCCATGGATAGTAGGGAATGGCATTAATTAAAAGTTTATTTGATTAATGGAACAGCTGATATAAAATGTTAATGCTGTTCAACAGCCAGTGGTCTGGTTGACCCTTAAGAAAACAGTGAGCTATTGGGAAAATCCATTATAAAATATATAATTTGTTCAAAAATGAAGGGACGAACAAAATAGCAATTTTCACACTAACACCTTACCTCCTATATTCTGTTAAACACGAAACTTGTTCTTTTACTTCAAAAAATATATAATCGTAAAAACCACTGCAGTGATGACTAGTTTCAGTTCTGGCAAAAACACCTAAATTTTATGGGTGAACTTGAACTCACATAGTCAATATCTCATCTTGAACACCGATGAAAAACAAACCTATTTCATCAAAAAAAGTTGTATTGCTTGCCAATGTTTATAAAAGATAGAAGTTGACATGCAACAGTGCTTTATTCTTTCTTTTCAAAAAGGAATCTTAACCCTGGTTGAGCAATATTATTTCATTGCTTTTATAAAAAGATTGTATAGCACAGAAGGAGACCATTCAACTCATTGTACTTGTTAAATCTATCCAATTGGTGTCACTCCCCTCCTCTTTCCCCATTGCCCCGATTCGTTTCCTTTTTTTCAATTTAAAGAAGCCAATAATTTTTTTCCAATTAAAGGGCAATTTAGACCAATCCATCTAACCTGCAGATCTTTGGGTTGTGGGGGTGAAACCCACGCAGACACGGGGAGAATGTGTAAACTCCACACAGTGACCCGGGGTCGGGATCGAACCCGGATCCTCGCTGCCATTAGCAACAGTGGTAACTGCGCCGTCATGCCGCCCGATTCATTTCCCCTTCAAGTATTTGCCCAATTCCCTTATGAATGTCACTACTAAATCTCCTTCCACTTCACTTTCAGGCAGTGGGCACGATTCTCTGGCCTCGTAGCACTCTCGCTCGAGTGTAACGAGGCCGGTGAATAACGGGAAAGAAGGAACATGAGAACCGCGCCAGGTGTCAAACCGTTTACAATGCAACCAGCCCGTTCCTGTAGGTGAAATCGGGATCTCGCCATAGCGTGTCGTAAAACCAATTATCACCACTTAAGCCCTATTTCCATATAATTAATGGGAGCCACCCCATCTCCAACACCCGCCCGCCATTCTGCGGCCTCCCCTGCAAGTGGTCACACTGGCGCCGATTAAAACTCTCTTTTGAAAAATGTGAACACGGCGGATGAGCTGCTGCGGGGACGAGGAAGCGAGCAGCCATCTTCGCTCACAGGCAATGAGCGCAGGGTCACTGTGCTTGCTGCCCCTGTGCTCGGGGAGAGGGGGGCCGCCTTGGGGGACTGAGGGTATCGGGGCTGGGGGGGGTTCTGTGGGGCAGTGGGCGGGGGGTGCGGACTTGTGCGGGTCCGCCATGCCAATCCCTGGACCATGTATTCCTGTACCGGTGGCAACCAAGCAACCTACCTGTCTGCCCCACCGACCACCCATAACTATCAACCATCCATAACCCACTTACCGCGGAGGCCTCTGGCCGTGCTCCTGAAGGCTAATGCTAAGAGGGAATTGGAAATCATGGTGAAATGAGCACTTCACACATCCCAAGTAGATTCCTGTTTGTGGGCGGGCCATGTAGCATGTGGGCTCATTACCTAGCATTCCAATCCCGTCTTGATGCAGGACACCACTTGAACACGGTGGGAGGCAGTACCATAGATGCAGCTAGCCAATGTCCGATCACCCAGGGGATGGGCCCCTGTGTGCACATGTCCGCGGCTGCGTGTGCATGGGCAGGGCATGTCAGGTGGGTATCAGGTATCTGGGGGGCATAGGGAATGGAATTGGTAGCCGGCCCGCATCACGGAACAAAGAGCCAGAGACGTCATACTGGTGGTGTTGTGGGTATTTTAATGTTCCTCGTACAAGTGTACACCACTGCTCTACTCTCCCAATGGTGCCGCCCCACTATCCCACCCTCCCTCCCTTGCAAATCCCCCACAAAGCCCCCTACCCCTCCAACGCACACTCCATTTCTTAGCCCCACCCATCCCATTCCCACCCCAGTGCCCTCAGTGATCCTCGATGTGCTTATCCTTCCTTGCTCTACTGCTACGTCTAGGTGTAACCCAGTATGCACATCAAAGGTGGAGGCAGCCAGCTGCTTAACTCATTCCATGGCCTTCAATGCCTCTTGCGGCCGTCCTCTGGGGGTGGAGGGCCCCGGCGCACTTGTCGGCAGCACATGCACAGCCGTGCTGCCCTGTTCCGGGTGCTGGCTGTGAGAGGCAACCACAACAGACGGGCGGAACTCGGGGGATAGTGGCTACCATCGCTAGTCCATAGGTTGGGTCTGGGTTGCCACCCAGCGCCCTCTCCTCCTAGTCGGTGCCCATGGGGCCCTGGGGTTCACCTTGGGAAGCAGGGACAGCTGGTTCGAGCCCTGGTTTGAGCTCCTCCATCATCTCCAGGTGAACCTGTTACAGAGACTCAGCATCTGACTAGGACCCACAAGCTGGGCCCTGGGACCCAGAAGCCTCCCCTGACTACTGTCTCGCCTGGGGGTTCCTGCCCCCAACTGATGTGCATCAGAAACTGTATGATGCTGACTAGATTGTCCTCTAGGAGCCTGTCCACTAACATTTCCCACCGAGGTGTGTGTATCTGCGCTGGTGGAGACTGGGCATGACAGCTGTCACACATCGTCTGTGGCAGCCTCAGAGCTCTCCTCCAAGGTGGTCTCATGGGAGGCAGGGGAGGGGGCCACCCCGGATGAGCTGGCGCGGGAGACTGAACACGTGGTCAGTGTGAGGGATGGGTCAATCTGTATGGCAGTCACAATTCACATGTGACAGTCCATCCGGGTAGAGCCCGATTGCTCCTCTCCTCTGCGACATGTGCCAGCCTCCGCATTTGATGACCGCTCGGTCCTCAGCCACGCCAGTCACCTCCAGGGCCCGTTCTTCGAATGTCGTGAGGATTCTTACGTCCGGCACCCCTCCACCAGTCTGAGCCCTCTCCCGGCGATTGTGGGAGAGCTTCTCCTACAGAAACACAGAGAGAGCATCATTGTCCATACATGTGGTTCACAGTGCTGGGTGGGTGGGTTGGGGTGAAGGGAGGGGGGGTGTGAAGAGTGGGTTGGGGGGTGGGCTGGCCACGTTGGGGGGGGGGGGGGGGAGGGAGGGTGTGGTCAGGGGGTTGCTGTCAACTCACCCTTGCTGCCTGGTGTAGGTCATTGACCTCCTTGCGGCACTGGAGGCCAGTCCTCCTGGTCACGGTATCCGAGCTTAAGGCCACAGCCACTTCATCCCAGGCGGCACTGGCTGCCCTCTAGAGCTCATCTCCGGGACCCCTGGGGGAATAGGACGTCCCTCCTGGCCTCCACTGCATCTAGGATCCTCTCCAAACCTTGTGGCGTGTCGTCTCGGCTGCGAGCTGAGTGGTGTTGGTTGTGCAAGTGCTGTTTAAGTGCTGCTCAACCTTGTAAGCAGGGAGACTGGCGATCACTGTCCCGGCGAATCGGCTGTCAAGCATTCATTTGTGGCGTGAAGCACTTGAGACCTCATTAACTGGACCAATTAGCACGGAATAGCGTTGCAGGTCTCGCTGGGCCGAGTGCCGGGAGGTTTGTGGCAGATCCCGCTCGCTACCACACTTAAGAGATCTTTCCGGAGAATCGCGCCCTGTGTATTCCAGATCCCAACAACTCAATATGTAAAACATTTTTCCTCATATTGCTTCTGGTTCTTTCACTGCCCATTTTAAATTTGTGTCCTCTCCTTACCCTTTTGCCACTAGAAACAGTGGGTGGGATTCTCCGCGAACCGGTGGGGCGGGCCATTTCGGTGCCGAGGAGTGGCGTGAACCACTCCGGCGTCAGGCCGTCCTGATGGTGCGGAATCCTCCGCATGTTCAGGGGCAAGGCCGGTGTTGGAGTGTTTGGCGCCGTGCCAGCCAGCGCGGAAGGGCTTGGCGCCATGCCAACCGGTGCCGAAGGGCCTCCGCCAGCCGGCGCATGCGCGGGAGCGCCAACATGTGTTGGCGTCATCCCAGCGCATGCGTCGGGATGGTTCATCTCCATGCCAGCCATCGTGGAGGACCACAGCAGCCGACACAGAGGAATAGAGTGCCCCCACGGCACAGGCCCGCCCACGGATCAATGGGCCCCAATCGTGGGGGCACCCCCAGGGCTAGATCCCCCCCCCCCTCCCTCCCTCCGAGGACTCTGCAGGCCACCCGTGGTGCCAGGTCCCGCCGGTAAAGACCTGTTGTGATTTACACCGGCAGGACCAGTCGAAAACGGGTGGCCAAACGGCCCATCGCGGGCCGGAGAATCGCCGGGGGAGCCGCTGCCAATGGCCCCCGACCGGCGCGGCGCAATTCCCACCTCCGCCAAAACCCTGGCTCCGGAGAATTCAGCAGCCGGCGGGGGTGGGATTCACGCCGCCCCCCCCCCAGCGATTCTCCGACCCGGCGTGGGGGTCGGAAAATCCCGCCCCAGATCCCCAGATTTCACTGCAATGGAGCCCTTTCCAGCACCAGACAGACTTTTATCTGGTATGTCAAAAGCCTTCTGCTTTGTACCATTCAAAAAGCTGTGCACCGCAGCCGAGGGAATGCCTGTTCATTTCCTGAGCATTCATTATCCAATTAGTGGCTGGGCTGCTCCAAAAGGTCACTGTTTGCTCAAACCCCTCATGATCATTTCCTGGTTGCCATTTGTGCCTTTGAAAAAATGTCCCATACAATTAATTCTGCATCCTATTGAGACTCCCTCAGTGTGATCTACCAGTCTCATTGAATTACTGGTATTTGCCAAAATCATTTCCAGGTTGGCAAGTGCCTGGGAAAAGAGATCACAGCGTTGCCCTCAGTATACCCACAGCTGTGTCACAGATGACCATTTACCAATTCAAAATGCCTAAGAGAAAGATGTTGGGCTGGATTATCTGTTTTTGGGACTATGTCCCCACGCCGTCGTAAAAACTGTGGACTTTCACGCCAGGAAAACTGTTCTGAAAGGGCCACCTATTCCTAGCCCTGCAGGAGGCGAGCAGGGATCCAGCGTAAAACTAGCAGCTTCTGTTGCAGATACGAGCCCCCGCACATCCGGGTCGGAGGCCGGGTGTGCGCACGGCTGCGGCCTCCAGCGGATGGACTTATGGACCATATTAAAGTTACAGAGGCCAGACCAGTCAGTTTCCACTCCATGTAGCAGCTGGACATTTAAAATAGACCACCCCCTGATGTGGGAGTAGGTGGAAAGAGTGAGCGAGAACGTTCTTGTGCCATATACTGCATAGAAGCACTTAGATTATATTAAGGCAAATTATCTTTCTTTCTCTTTGGTAACTGATGTCTCAACCAATGGTGCAGCTTAGTGTTTCCGCTTAGTTTTGTGATATTTCAATTATAAGAAGGGAGTCCACCTTTTACAATTAGATTTCTGCAGTGACTGCAAGGAAGAAATGCTCTTGATCTCAGCTTAGGGAAATTTTCCATTTTTCAGCTGACAATACAATTGTTAATTACGAAAAGCAAAGCAATGTTTACCAAATACTGAAAGGTGCACCAAAGGGCATTGTTATAGCCAACTGTTTGGCTCCTATTTTGCATAAATCAATAAGTTACACGATTGACATTGATGCAGGAACCATTATTCTCAAGGTATATGCTCACTTCAGCATTCTGCAAGTAGAATACAGCAATTGAGGGAGCTCTGTGACTTCATTGAAGTGGAGGTGTGAAATCTATTGAGGTACTTTGTGACCAGTTGGCTGTCTCTACTGCCAGCTGTTGGCAGATTGCTGAAGTGCTGGAAACCTGTGACAAGTTACTTTCAGATTGTAGGAAGCGTGTACAAAACACAATGGAGATGCTTTGGGGACAAAGGATTTGCTAATTAAGTGACTGAGCTTTACTTTCTCATTCTTAGCAATGCTCTGATACTACTTAAGGACCATATTAAAGTTACAGAGGCCAGGCCAGTCAGTTTCCACTCCGTGTAGGAGCTGATGAGTGACATGAATAAGAACCTGGAGAAAACAATTTGACATCAGATTTGGGGTTCACAGTAAATGGCAGATGAACAGGAAAATGTGAGAGAGAATTTAGGTGGGATTTTCCGGCTGGGAAAATTTGGAGAGCTAGTGGGCGCGATTCTCCCAGCCCCGCACCAGAGAATGGACATAACCACGCCACGCTGTCCCGACGCGCGATTTTCCGAAGTGTGGAGAATCGGCACCATTTGCGCCGGCGCGTTTGGCGCAGCGCCAGTCGCGGGTCGTTGTCCGCGGCCGGGTCGCTGATTCTGCGGCCCGGATGGGCCGAGCAGCCACGCAGAAACGTCAGAGTCCCGCTGGCACTGTTCACCGGGGGGGGGGGGGGGGGGGCCTCCGATGGGGTCTTGCCCTGCCCCGGGCCTACTTTGTTCCGCTTCCAGCCCCAGAACCCTTGCGCCATGTTGTGTCGAGGCCGGAGCGTTCCGCGGGTCTACCGCGCGTGCGTCGGTTGGCGTTCGCCACTGTGCATGCGTGGGTTGGCGCTGCCCCCAGTCCGCGCCAGGATGTAAGGCTGGAGTGGCGTGAACCGCTCCAGCGCCGTGCGGGGCCAGAATCCCTACTCCCACGCCCGTTTCCGCGCCGTCGTGAAACGTGATGGCGTTCACGACGGCGCAGACACTTAGTCCCGCGATCGGTGAAACGCGCCCATTAAGTTTCAACACCTTGCCAAATTTTCATGTCCTGCCCACAACGATGCCCACCATTAGTGTGGCCGGACAATCCCAGCCTTATTAACCATCTATAAAAGAGTCAGGAAATACCTGAATGACAGAAATGACTTATCTGAAAACAGCTTTCACAACAGAATGTCCAAATTAGCCCTTGCAAATGCTGTGTCCTTTGAAAGATTTTGTAATGGTATACAATTATACAATCTTGAAGAGACTGCCAGGGAGCAAGGCTGGCAGTGCCAAAGTGCTCAGGTACTGGGCAGAGTGCAAAGGTATCCAGGCATTGAGCCATTGGGCTCATTTAAATATGCAGATCTGGATCTTGCTTAGTGTGGAAGAGATCCAGATCAAACCAGACGAAGAGAGTCGGGTGACTTGGGATCAGCCCAATATAGGATCCGGGTGCAACGGTGTCGCTGAATCGCACTGAATAAAATGATTAATAAAATTGAAGCAGGGGGCAGAACGGTGGTGCAGTGGATTAGCCCTGCTGCCTCACGGCACCGAGGTCCCAGGTTCGATCCCGGCTCTGGATCACTGTCCGTGTGGAGCTTGCACATTCTCCCCGTGTTTGCGTGGGTCTCGTCCCCACAACCCAAAAGATGTGCAGGCTAGGTAGATTGGCCACGCTAAATTGCCCCTTAATTGGAAAAAATGAATTGAGTACGTCAAATTTTAAAGAAAAAATAGAAGCAGCAAAAGTGCTCGATGCTCATTTTAATTAATTATATTGGCAGCCCAGCAAGGCCAGTGCTTGCCTCATAACCATTTTCATCAGGGATTGGTGAATCAGATGGCATGGTTTGTGTCAGAAATTTCTGATCTCTCCCAATGGCCACCCTAAGTAAAATGTACATTTCGAATTTCATTTTCTGGACAATGAGACACACATTTTTCACCTCTAGATATGGTACAAGAACATAATTGCCATTCCATATAATTCTCCAGTGAATGTCCAAGTGGTTAGAAGTTATTAACTCAATTGGGCATGCTAATCAATAAACAGCCTGAATACAGGACTCAGATTTGGAGAGCACCTTGCTAAGTGAATAGTACCAGGCGACTAATATATACACCTGATAGGGTATACAGGGCCTCTGTTTAACATCTCATCTGAACAATTACATTTTCAATAGCACTCCCTCAGGAATGTACTGGTGTTGAGCTAATTAATGAGATTTATGGGGCTGGATTCTCCGCCGGCAGGATGCTCCATTTTGCCGGCAGCCCGAGGTTTCCGACAATGGGAAACCCCATTGACCAGCTGGCGTAACGGAGCATCCCACCGGTGGGGTGAAACAGAAATGTGGCGCGGGTGGGGCAGCAAAAACAGTCCATGATCTCTGATGTATGGTTTGAACCCACAACCTTCTGACTCAGAGGTGATTGTGCTAAAATAAGCCAAAGCTAACGCCTAATTAATCAATTAAAGAATGGGAAGCAAAATATCAGATTGTTGAAGTGACATTCTGCAAGCAGAAAACAACAATGGTCTGTCAACTGTTAGTAATGAGTATTTCAAGTGCAGAACCACTTGGTTTGTGGCTTCCCTCCACAAAGACATTTAGCAAACTTGTGACGATTATAAAGATAATACCATCAGAACATGGTTTTAGAATTCAGTTGTAAGCAACATCTTTCAATTAGCCATGGTATTTCACTAAATTAATTTTGATGTTTCCTGTTTATTTTTATGGTTACAAGAAAAGTTCCAACTTATTCCCTAGGGAATGAATAGAGAAGTATGACTAAAGAATATTATGCAACCATCAACAAGAAATTATTTTAAATGGAGTAGCTTTCCACTACAGTTTGGCCACAAGTGAAGTGCCTCAGAATTCAGTGCTGGGTCCTCTTCTGTTCATTAACAATCTGGAAGAGAGCCAAGGAATTACATTTACAAATGGCACATCTAGAAGTAATATAGAGGAGGAAAATGGATTGCAAATGGAAGTGGAATAGATGTGGGGAAGTGATCTTAAGATTAGCAAATGTTCTTCAGAAAAGATAACTGCAGTTATGCACACAAGATAGGACATCAAACCATTCAATCTAGCACTGGCATCTGGCTGAGTCTCGAGACTAGGGCAGGGCATTTGCAATCTGCGGGCTGCACAAATGGTCATACTGCCAGAGCAGTTCCTGGGTCACTTTTGACCAGCAGGGGGTTATTCATCCTGAACGTCCTGCTGACATAAGGTAATAACGTCACAAGGTTTAACTTTTGACACCGAACGCGATTCAGTGGAAAAATTTCCAAGTGCAGTTTTAGGTGCATTTAGAACATAGACCATTAGTGCAGTACAAGCCCTTCGGCCCTCGAGGTTGCACCGACCTGTGAAACCACTCTAAAGCCCATCTACAGTATTCCCTTATCGTCCATATGTCTATCCAATGACCATTTGAATGCCCTTAGTGTTGGCGAGTCCACTACTGTTGCAGGCAGGGCATTCCATGCCCTTACTACTCTCTGAGTAAAGAACCTACCTCTGACATCTGTCATATCTATCTCCCCTCAATTTAAAGCGATGTCCCCTCGTGCTAGACATCATCATCCGAGGAAAAAGGCTCTCACTGTCCACCCTATCTAATACTCTGATCATCTTGTATGCCTCAATTAAGTCACCTCCTAACCTTCTCTCTAACGAAAACAGCCTCAAGTCCCTCAGCCTTCCCTCATAAGATCTTCCCTCCATACCAGGCAACATTCTGGTAAATCTCCTCTGCACCCTTTCCAATGCTTCCACATCCTTCCTATAATGCGGCAACCAGAATTGCACGCAATACTCCAAATGCGGCCGCACCAGAGTTTTGTACAGCTGCAACATGACCTCATGGCTCCGAAACTCAATCCCTCGACCAATAAAAGCTAACACACCGTACGCCTTTTTAACAATCCTCTCAACCTGGGTGGCAACTTTCAGGGATCTAAGTACATGGACACCGAGATCTCTCTGCTCATCCACACTGCCAAGAATCTTACCATTAGCCCAGTATTCTGTCTTCCTGTTGTTCCTTCCAAAATGAATCAACTCACACTTTTCTGCATTAAACTCCATTTGCCACCTCTCAGCCCAGCGCTGCAGCTTATCTATGTCCCTCTGTAACTTGTAACATCCTTCCGCACTGTCCATTTACTCACCCATCCTTCTACGTCCTCCTCCAGGTCATTTATAAAAATGACAAACAGCAGTGGCCCCCAAAACAGATCCTGGTGGTACACCACTAGTAACTGGACTCCAGTCTGAACATTTCCCATCAACCACCACCCTTTGTCTTCTTCCAGCTAGCCAATTTCTGATCCAAACTGCTAAATCACCCCGAATCCCATGCCTCCAAATTTTCTGCAGTAACCTACAGTGGGGAACCTTATTTGGCGGGATGTCCCTCGGCAGCTGTAATGCTGAGATTGAGACTGCCATTCAACGGCACTTTGCTGTTTTTTGGGGCTTGGGGTGTTTCTTCCCATCGAGGCTACACTTAGAAAGATTTCTCTCACTGGGGAGCTGAGCTCACCAGTGGGACCGCTCATCCCAAATGGGGGCACCATTTTGAAAGGCTGCTCCGATCTCTACAACTCTTAACCTTTCAGGAACCCACTTCCCCTTTTACCCCCCAAAATCTTTTTTTTCTTTTTTTTAATTCATTCATGGGATGTGGGCATCGCAGGCTGGGCCAGCATTCATTGCCCATCCCCAATTGCCCTTGAGGGGGAAGTTAAGAGTCAACCAAGTTGCTGTGGATCTGCAGTCACATGTCAGGCAATACCAGGTAAGGATGGCAGATTTCCTTCCCTAAAGGACATTAGTGAACCAGGTAGGTTTTTACAACAACCAACACTGGTTCCATGGTCATCATTAGATTTTTAATTCCAGATTTCTATTGAATCCATCTGCAGTGGTGGGATTTGAACCTGGGTCCCAGGAGCATTACTCTGGTTCTCCGGTTTACTATTCCAGTGACAATACCATTGTGGCACGGCCTACCCATAATCTTTCTGCAGCCCTTTCAAACACCACCCCTCACTCCCCCTTCCATGGGCATGCCCCCCCCCCCCCCAGGCCCCAACTCTTGGTACTGCCAACCTGGCACCAGAGCACTTTGGCACTGCCAGCCTGGCAACACCACTGGCCACTCTGGCAGTGCCATATGGCAATACCATGATGCCAGGCTGGCAGTGCCAAGGTGCCAGAGTGCCTGTCCCCAACCATCCAGGGTCTCTAATGGCCCACAAGACCCCCCCTGAGATGCCTACATGCCTAGTCTACGATTGTGGAAATTAGTGCTAAATGGCACCCTTTACAGGCCATTGACTCCTGGTCGCCAGGTGAGCACAGCATCGGGATATTTTAAAATATAATTATGTGATGACACCCATTGTGGGCATGGTGCAGTTTGCGTCGGGTTTTCACCATTTTGGTTACAGTACATTAAATCACACAGAAAATGTATATTCAATGTCCTTGTCGTGCCTGACTTGGTGAGGCGATGAGGCCGTTGAATCTTGCAAGAGAAGCCACACGAGATCTCACAGGACATCATGCTCGGCAAGATCCAGGTATACATATTTAAATGAGCTATTAGGCTCATTTAAATATGTCTGCGTCATATTCTTCCAGGGCTCGGGATCTACCGGCCTTGCATGGGAGACCTTGCTTTGGTGCAGTTTATTACTGGTTCACACTAACGTGGACTAGGCGTAACAACACCTGGGGGGGGGGGGGGGGGCCTCCCAGGTCATTGGAAACTCCTGGGCAGTCAGTCTCTGGGCAAAGTGGTACCCTTGCACAGCCACTGACCTTAGCTGTGCCACCCTAATGGCCTACAAGACCCCCCCCCTGAGATGTCAACATGCCTGGTCCACGATTGTGGAAACTACTGCTAAATGGCACCCTTTTCAGGCCTCGCAGGCCATTGACTCCTAGGCGCCAGCTGAGCCCTGGGCACTGCCAGGGTTCTCAGGTGGCACCTCCAGGCCTCCCAGCTGGCAGTGCCAAGGTGCCCACATGCCAGATTACCCATGCAAGGGGTTGGGCCCAGAAGTGCCTTGGTCATAGGAGGTGTGGTGAGGGTGAGGGGGAGGGTGAGGGGGAGGGAGGGTTCCCCTTCCCCTTCCCCCCCCCCCCCCCAGAGGTACATTAGGTGCAGTGGGGTGGTCCGGAGACCACAGTGCGGTGACTAAGGGCGATCGAAAGATCGGGGCGGCTTTAGCGTTCCTCGCCGAAGACCAAAAGAACTGGCGATGTCCCGTCAAATCGCACCTTTAAATTCAGAAACTGAATTTCGTTGTTTTTTTTTTTAAATTTAGAGTATCCACCTCATTTTTTCCAATTAAGGGGCAATTTAGCATGGCCAATCCACCTAGCTTGCACATTTTTGGTTGTGGGGGCGAAACCCACACAAACACTGGGAGAATGTGCAAACTCCACACGGACAGTGACCCAGAGCCGGGATCGAACCTGGGACCTCAGCAGCGTGAGGTCACAGTGCTAACCCACTGCACCACCGTGCTGCCCTAATTATCGGTCATTGTTAACTCCTTCTCCGAAGTACATGACAATATGGCCCTTCCACTAAACACTCAGAAAACCAAGATCTCCTTCCAACCAGCTCCTCGAACACAACACCTGGCCTAAACTGTGTTCAAGGACTGATTCGCTGCTAGAAATGTGGGTTGCAAAATTTAAATTAGTACTAAATAGAACGTGTGGGAAAAAAAAACGGAACTTCGAAAACATCTCTCTTATCTGTAGTTACAGCAAGGGTGCATCCATAGCAGCTTTAAAACTATGACATTATATCTGTACTATTTCAAACAGTTTAATGTCTCTGTTAAAATAGAAGATGAATTAAAATAGAAGATGAATGAACATGTTCAGTACTTGCATGACTATATGGTATTGTATATTTTCCAGTCATATCGAAATTCACACAAAGCTAAAGCAAGACTTCATAACTCATTCACATTGATGGCATCTGCAAGTCACTTTTCATCCTTCCAAAGTTCTGCATTCAGTAATTATCATCAAGTTTGACTAACAAATAAAAATCCTCATACTGGCTTCGACTCCGAGGAAACAATTCAATTCTAACCACAGATAGCTCATAAATCAAATCCAACTACAACACACACACATTGTCAACTGCATCAGCTGTCACATGAAGAATACATACAAACAATTTTTAAAAGCCAGAATTTTGAGAATAAAACGGATTATAATAGCCTCAGGTTGTTTTAAATTATATTGCTATCTGTTCACATATGTATAATAGTCAATTAATGGTTCTGAATAACAAATAATGCAGCAAATCACATATAAAGGTTATTAGGTACATTTTTAGCATATCGATACCCATTTGGTGTTTACGTCAGTCAACAGTTTGCATCAATAAAGGCCAGTAGCGTGAATATTACATCTAATTATATTTATTAAATTGCAAACATTTTACATCAAATATACTTTAAAGTTAACGTTCAGCTATTTTTTGAGAGAATTTTCACAGCGTTTTGCTCAGTCTCGTAACAGTGAACGTGTCTTTGTAACTTGAATTTCCTGCAGTTACTAATCCTTTGATTTTGAGGCAGTCCGCTGCTCTATTTAACCACTTCAACACACTTTATATTTTGGAAAGCTTCGGACCATAATCCCTCACAACTTGAGACCCCAAATATTTTAACTTCTGTTCAGTTCACAGAAGCAGCCACACGGGAAGCGTTGCGATTGACAGTATCATTTCGAAAAGTGAGCAAATACTATGTACACAGTTACCAGACGGCACTACCTGCTCTCAACTCACACTCGGGCCGTGTTTTTACAGTTAGGTTTCCTCACCCGCTGATAAGGCGGTTTCGCCACTTAGTGGGGGAGCTCGTCCTCCACGTGACTGACGGGGCACCTAATCAGCCCGGCTCCAGGCATCTCGTTCAGGTTACAAAACCTATTCACATCCAATTGGCCAGGTGCTTACCTAAAGCAGAATGTTGACTGGCAGCCGTTTGTTAAAAGTGAGCAGCCTAGATGTCATTCACCGCTGGAGGGTGAGTAACATGGGGAGACAATTTTCAGGCTCTCGCAGGTGGGAAGGAAACATGCAGCTGTGTCTGATTCACTCCCTTTGGGCTTGAAGAAACACTTGCACTACTCCTGGCCTCACAAAGAAAGGTTTAACACTTCCTTTTAAGGCCCCTTCAACCCCAGGACAGCTTTCAGGAAGCAAGGTGAGCCCCCTGCTCAGATCACAATTAAAAGGCCCTGATTTACACACATGTAAGAGTCTCCTGCTCAATTTACTCATGTACTTCATCCACCACCAAAAACAGTGGTGTTAAAATCCCCATCGGGTGAGAAAAGAGGGGTAACTGATCTGCTCAATTTTAGAGACACTCACACCTGCTTTCCACCAGACAAGGGGTGTTAAAAATCCTTCCTTTTTTATAGTACATCTTCACTGCATTTATCACATCGTCAGTTTTTTTTCTATAAATCACTGATTAACTTAAAATCAATAGTTTTGTGTTTGATATAAACATAAATGTAGGTTAATGTTGTTTGGGGTGTAATTCATTCAAAACAAAAAAATAGATTAGTGCTAGTGAAAGATTTAAGAATCTCCTCAAATAATTGTACTCGGTGAACATTAAGTAAGCAGTCGTCAGCAGCAGGGCTGTTAAAAATATCCACAGCACCAGACGTGAGGAAAGTGAAAACTCAGCTGTATTCCCTCCTCTTGATTACCAATGACTTTTGATGGAAAGTCCACATGTGTTGGTGGCTGGTGAGTTCAGCTGTGATGCCCTCTGAAAATAACTGATGGGCAGTGCCTTGGTCTTTGTTCACACATGGAACAAATACGTGGGTGAAATACTGGAAATGCCAGCACATACAAACCTTCACAAGCAGTAGCCAGCACCTTGAGAAGACAAGTGAAGAAAGTTGGGGGAGGAGGTTGGGTAAATTAGCAACCCTATCAGTACAGCTGACTCCCTTTTGCTCTATTGCTGAGTCTTGGCCATGTCATCTACGTTCCTCAGCAGGATAATGATAAACATCTGATTGATGACTCCTAAGGTTTGGATGCAGGCTATGCTTGAGTTTCGAAGCTCGAATGTCTGTGATTTGGAGCTAGAGAGCGTGGGAATGGGCTGAAAAAGCACAAAAGGAGCCAGGAGAGTTTTTTAAAAACTGGCCAGTAACTAAAGCTTCAAACTCCGTATGCTGAAAAAAACTATGTAAAAAGGGCAATGTACACCTAGAAAATCATCTGCATATCATTTTAAGATGTCCAGAATTGCTTCACTATGCAATTAGAGGCAAGATGACCACACCCACCAAGAAACCTTTTTTATAACTTTGGCCCTGAACTTCTGTAAAGTGGCAATCGGAGTCAGATTCGACTTCTGCTTGCCAAAATGCCTGGGTGGCTTCGGGTGGAATATTATGATTTTTTTTTCCAAGTGTTCTCAGGCGGGCAAAATAGGAGGTAGCCTGCCAGCAGCCCAGTCAACGTTTTCTGCTAAACTTTCAAGCACTTTGAAAAACAAATGAAAGGAGCGGGACCCCGCAACGTCATGCTGGCAGGGCAGGATCTGAATGAGCAACCACAGCCCCATATCATGGTGCCCCGATCTGAAAATTGAAAAAGAGATTCCCCTTGCCCCCCCCCCCCCCCAAGGAAATGGGATCCCCCCCTGGGAACGTCCCCGAACCTCCCCAATGGAAGCATCTCCCCCCACCCCCCCCCCCCCCCCCATCCCCCACATTCCCAGGGAACCTCCCCCACCTCAGAACTCCCAAATGGAAACTTTCCTGGCACTGCCCCTTGACACTGCCCGGTCCGTGGCAAAGGACAGTAGGGTACTGCCCAAGAATGACCCTCTCCGTCCTGAGGCTGTATTTACCTGTGTGCCCCTGGTTGGACCATTCGGCAAGTCCCCATTGGTGTAGGCTTGATGTAAATGTGACATCACACATGTTGGGGGGGGAGGGGGGGGTGGCTTCCTTCCATGGGGGAATTAATGCAGCAGGGAAGCCTTCCAATGATATTTAAATGTATGGTTCCTGATTTTTCATGGCGGGATGGAATTCAGCCAGCTCTATTCGTAGTTGTGGCACCAAGCCAATCTTTGTGATGGACATTGAAGTTCCCCAACCAGAGTGTGTTCTGTACTCTTGCTACCCTCAAGTGTTCCTCAATTCATCAATTGAGAGAGAGCTGTTGATGGTCAGCAGAAGGTTTCCCTGTCTCTGTTTGACCCACCGTCATAGACAACATGGCATCATGAGTCAATGTTGTGGTCTCCTGAGGCTAACCACTCCTTCATGCCTCAGTGGTACCCAAGGCGATGCTGCACTAGTTCCCTCTAGCTGCTTGAAACAAGCTTGAGCCATAAAAAGTAAGTGCAGTCATCAGAACCATGGCCACAGGAATGTGTAATCAAGTAGAAAGTCATTGTTTGACACAAAACTCCCCACTAAAATCTTCACAGGTTCTACACAATCTGCAACTTCTATTTGGTGTGCACAACCTCCTGAAAAACTGCTTCCTTCTCCTTTACTCCATCCTGCTCCTACTCCTAAAAGGCATAAACGAGAATGTCCATTAAATATTTCCTGTCAGATTCAAATTAAGGAAACCGAGCAAGATCTCAAATACAAACAGGGTGAATCAGCTTTAGTGATGTTGGTTGTGTAGCCACGTAAAATGACTGCTTCCCGATTAAATTGACCAAAACCCGATTTAAAATGGCTAACCGGAAAGGCTGCTGGGAAAAGCAGGTAACAAGACAGAAACGGACAGCTGCAGACAGAATAGCATATTCGGCTCTGGGGAAGTTGGCCCAGATCGATACTCAGGGCTATTAACAGCCCATCCACCCAGACATCTGCAGTGTAATCAGCTATCCCCGGGAACAATTGCAACATATTAGCAATTGAATACCGGGCCAGACCTGTCGGCGCCTGCAGTGGCCGAAACAAAGGCAGGTGAACGACCACCCCCCGATCGGGGAATCGCCTCGCAATTGGACGTATCGACCCCAGTGATTGGGAACAGGTCCAATCACTTGGGACTCAGGGTCAAGGGCCGCCCCGGGAGGCGGGAAGCCCTTGGGCCCTATAAAGTGAGGGGCCAAGTTCAGATCTCTCTCTCTCTCTCCCTTCTTCGCCTGCTCGAGACCTTCGCAAGAACAGCAACCGGCAACTGTAAGTTTGAGTCCAGCGATCGCTATCTGATAAAGACTCCTAGCCATCGACCTGTAGCAGCCTTTTGAATCCCACGGGCCAGATCCGATTGGATACGCCATTCGTTTCCCTGACCTGGTGGGCTCTTCCTAAAGTTAAGTATTGGCCAGTAGTGATAGGTTTATTATATAGATAGTAGGATTATTGTGTAAACATTACTTGTTGTATATAATAAATGACCGTTGATTTCAATCTTACTAAGCGGTGTGCTGACTTATTAATCATAACTTGAACTTGAACCACGTGGCGGTATCAGAAAGATACCTGGCGACTCGTGAGCAAAGGTGACGTAATCAGAGCTAATAAACTAAGGCTAAAAAGAGCAACATAATTGGCGACTCCACCAGGACCCGACATAGAAGTGGAAAACCACTCCGGGAGAACCCCAACAATTTGAATTAGAATCCAATCGGTAACAAAAAAAAAACCACAAGTGTTCAAGCGGTTCTGGTTAATAATTCACAATTCGGAAGTGTGTGTATGCATGCGTAACTAACAGGGTTATAAGGTAAAACTGATAGATTTTGTTGCGTCAAAACTGTCGGAAGTCTGTATTTTCGGAAATTAGCTCAAGCCGTACCCACATCGACAACACCACCTTAGCCCCCTATTCCAAATCAGAACGTAACGAGCAGATAGCAATGCAGGCAATGCAGCGCCTCATGAACCCCAAAGAATTTGCGGTCGCATCAATCAGCAGCGTTGGAGTGGGACAGTGTCCCATTTGGGAAGTGGAAATTCGCAATTTCTGCAGGGCAAAGGATGGCCCCTGTGGATTGATTTCTGCAATAATGACGATTCAGGTCCCGGAAGCATAGGGCATACCTGGTGGGAGAACCTGAGTGAGATCCATAAAAAGAGTTTAGCAAAAGCCGATGGCAATTGTGTCCTGTCTGGCACAATTGCGAGGCACAGAGGAGGTCGTCAGGACGCTCCGCAAAGAAATAGAAGGCATACATCATATGAGTAAAATCGATGTGTGCGAAATGGAGAAAGAGAACTTGGAATTAAAAGGGAAATTAGCAGCAAAGGACGAAGAGGTGGCTGATGCCAAACGAGGTCACCAGTCTTGTCTGGCGCACTTGAGTAGTTTCCAGTCCCAGTATGAAAAGGCTTATCAGGACACGCAGCGTGCAGTCCTGGTAAAGAAAGAAACGGAAAAGCAGGGAGAGACGCTCCAGAAACAATGCAGTGATCTCAAGGCAGCCTTGAGAGCGCTCCACGCTGCAACAATGGAACAAAGGCAGAGTACCTTGGACCATGCAAAGTGCAGAAAGCAAATTGCAGACCTGCAAGCAATGCTTTCTGTGCAAAAGGGATTCCAAGACACTTTTGGGGAAGGTTTAGACCAGGAAGACGGCTCTGATTGGGAAGAACTGCAAGAGACAGCGCAGAGATATGTTCAGGGAGCATGTGCGCAGGGAAAACCCCAAAGGAGGAGAGCACCCCCACCCCCCACACAGCAGATAATACAGGCTCCCATGAACCCTGTAACAACCCACCGCACCGCCACAGCAGACGAGGCGAAAGTCTTATATTCCACCCCCCTCACAGTGATCCAATTACGGGACGCGTGTGCGAAAATCACACCGTTCCTCCCCGCTTCAGACCCACACCATTTATTTGCCACCGTCAAACACCAGGCGACCATGTACGGCCTGGATGAAAAGGAGCAGGTAAAGCTCACGGTCCTCAGCTTAGACCCATCGGTCGCAGCAGCCCTTCCCGACCCACAGAATGTAGGAGGAGGCACCCTTGCAGAAATGCATACCGCGATCCTGGATGCGATCGGGTACAACCGGGGCGACCCCATAGACGGTTTAAATAAATGTAGACAGAAAAAGTCTGAACACCCCACAGCGTTCGCAGGATGCTTGTGGATTCACTTTGAAGCCGTTTTCGGCAACGTAGACCGTGCCCATTTATCCGCAGACAACATGGCCAAATGGACCCGCACCCTTATCTCCCATGCCACGGAAGCAGGACAGAATGCCTGTAGTAATTATGACCCCTTGGAGGAGGCTCATAATGAGAAGTGGGTGGTCAAAAGATTGTCCCGCGTTTGGGAACAAGCGGCTCACGGTAAACCAGCAGCTAGAACCCCCGAGGAAAACCAAGCCGCCGCAGACGTGCAGGCAGTAAGAACCACTCTCCACAACGCCGCCTGGGTAAACGAGGGAAAGAGCAGCCCCCCAGCAAAACTGCAAAAATCCTACAATTGCGGACAGTTGGGACATTTTGCCAAAGAATGCAAGGCCCCTAAAAAACCACAGAAAGCCCAACAGACAGGCACTCTCAGTAAGGAAAAGGCAGAGCCCATACATAGCGTTAGCGCCCAGTCCGATCAGACAGACTTGACCTGAACGGACTGACGGTGTACAGGCTCCCCCAGCTGGGTCTGCGATACCCTTTGGGATGGGTCAGGACGACCCGTAGTTGCAGCAAAGGTTAGGGGACAGCCGATCGAGCTTCTCTGGGACACAGGAGGGTCCCGCACAACCTTAAATTCCTCCACCATTGGTAAGGACACGTGGCCCACCACAGCCACTATCACCCTCAGCGGCTTCACGATATTTCACGGTTTTGGACGTCAGTAATGGGTTCTGGTCCATTCCATTGGCAAAGGCGTGCCAGTATAAATTTACCTTCACTTTCAGAGCGCAGCAGTACACGTGGACATGCCTGCCACAAGGCTTCCACAACTCCCCCTCCATTTTCCACCGACAGCTGGCTAATGGTCTAGCAAAGTTTTCTCGCCCCGAATGTCTGGTACAGTATGTAGACGACCTACTACTGCAGACAGACACAAAGGAAGAGCACATTGAGCTTCTGTCCGAACTCCTGGAATTACTACACTCCATTGGCTGTAAAGTCAACCCCAAAAAGGCCCAAATATTGGAAGAAAAGGTGATATATTTGGGTACTATCATCACACACGGCAAACGCGAGATCGAGCACAAAAGAATTGACTCGATCGCTAAATTGCCCCTTCCCCAACACGTTTCAGCCCTCTGGTCGTTTTTAGGACTGGTTGGCTACTGCCGAAACCACATTGACGGTTTCGCCAGCAAGGCAGCGCCCCTCTGAGACCTCCTAAAGAAAGGAGCCCCCTGGGAATGGCTTCCACAGCATACGGAGGCTGTGGAATCATTAAAACAGGCGCTCATAGCCGCCCCCGCACTACAAGTTCCCGACCCGCTTTCCCCTTACGCCATAGAGGTAGTGACCACAGACCGCACCCTTTGAGCCGTGCTCCTGCAGGAACGGCACGACCAGCTAAGACCCGTAGCTTATGCCTCCCGAATTTTAGATGCTGTGGAGCAGGGATTTTCAGCCTGTTAGAGGCACCTGCTCGCGGTTTTCTGGGCAGTCCAGTATTTTTCCTACATTACCGGACTGAACCCCATCACCATCTTGACCGAACACACCCCCACCCAACTTTTACTAGACGGACGACTTAAAGACGGTACCGTCAGCCAAATCCGTGCTGCTAGGTGGACCCTTCTCTTACAAGGACGGGACATCACAGTAAAACGGACAAAGATTCACACATACTTAGTGGACAATCTACAGTACCCCGGAACCACCCATGAGTGTGAAATCATCTCGCCCCACCATAATACCGGCCCCTTTATAGCTAAAACACCCCCCAGAAAACTAGCCACTCCATCTCAGAACCCCCCTCACCCAGACACGTGTGACCCCATTAGGATCTATGTGGATGGATTTTCCACGATCCTGGATGGGCAACGCATAACAGATTGCGGGATTTATGTGGAGGACGCGCAGAGACGCGCCCTCGAGGAAATCGCATTAAAATTACCCGGACACTTAGGCGCGCAGGCAGCAGAGCTTGCGGCCATCGCCAGAACCCCAGCGCCATGCTGCGTCAGGGCCGGAGCGTTGAAGAAGTCCCCCGCACATGCGCAGGTTGGCGTAGGCCAACTGGGCATGCGCGGCGCCCATTTGGCACCGGGAAGGGAGGCTGGAGGGGCATGAACTGCTTCATCGTGTGCTGGCCCCCTGTGGGGGTCAGAATCAGTAGTCCCTGTGCCCGTTGGGCGGCGGCGCGAACACTTAGTCTCCATTTTGGAGTATCGCGTCCTTGGTTATTCATTTTTCTTGTTTTCCTTAATTTTTTTAGAATATGTTTTGAAATTGAGCCATGTGAAAGCTGAAGACTATTAAGTCTTCAAAATTATGGGAGAGGTAATGAACGCTTGGTGCAATGTCACAACAATTAATTTCCAGAAGAATTAAGGCAGACAAGAAAATTGAGTGACAACTAAATGAGACCCCACTCTCAAAATGGTAGAGGAGGACACTGCAGCAATAGACAGATAGCGGGGGCACGCCACTCCTGCTATTTCGTATTTTGGTTTATGCTGAAGTACAAATATTTATCTTCCCACAGGGATAGATGAGATGGAGGACATTGTAAAATTGTAAACCCATGACCAAAACACCTTCACCCCCATCCATTTCCATATTATCAGAGATGAGTGGAGGGTGCAGGCGACCAATTTACCAAAATATTTTGCAGTATGCTGTGTGCCTCCATTTAAACTAAATGTTATTTTCAACAAATGGAGGTTGGCATTTCCAAGCCTCAAAAACACCAATTGTAAATGGTAGCAAAAAGTGTCAGCTCCATGAGTTAAGTTCCCTTGTTGCACTGTTTGTGGACTGAGGTTGTGGAGTGATTCCCCAGGCCCAACAAGCAATGAGAACACCGCGGCTTAACCTCAACCAGAGCCATCCCCAATTCCCCGCCCTCGTCTCTCCACTCACAATGTCCAAACTCCAGCCCCTGTGATGATCAAATCCTGGGTGGGATTCTCCAGCCCCCCAGCTGCATGTTTCTCAGCAGTGGGAGGCAGCGCACCGTTTGCTGGCGGCAGGATTCTCTGTTCCTGCTGCTGTCAATGAAAAATCCCATTGAAACCAGCCCACGACACTGGGAAACCCATAGGTGGGGGTGTGCTGCCGCCAGGACCAGAGAATCCTGCTGCAATCTACATTGTGATTTCCCAGCCCCACCGCAACAGGCTGACTGCTGTCAAGAAACCCATTGAAAACAAGATGTCTTGTGGTTATTTTCTACAGGACGTGTGGGAAGCCCTCTCCACCACTTTCTTCCCATTCCTGAGTTAGTACCGGCCACTGTGTCTGAAGGAAACTCAGCGTAAAATTTTATGTTTAGAAAGAAAAATAGGTGGCTTGTGGATTTACAATTAAAAGAAAAGAAAATATTCTTCCTAAATTTGATACACCCATGATGTTTTACCAAATTAATTATGAAGGTCATACCTTAAGTATGCATTTAAAACTCATGAAGAAAGTGAACAACTAAGTTAAATTTCCAATGAGTTCAGATTGAAGGAAAAAAACCCACAATACTAAAAATGAAACCAAAAACAGAAGTCTAAACTGACAAAGACAAACATTGATCAAGCAGAGACACTTAAGTCTGTGTCTTGGAATCAGCACACGCAGGGGACATGCATTTCACCCAACCTCTGCTCCTTCCCTCTGATCACAACTCTTTCTTTTGTCGCCATACAGAACAAACTTGCGCACAATGAGCAAGAGCGAGCCCAGACGGGTGTGTGTGGGGTGGGGGATGTGATCATCGCCCTCACCGAGTTCGAGGACACCTCGCTGGCGAGGACGGGGACCGCCCGTGTGGTAATGCAGAGCTTGGCATCCCGCAACAATGTGGGGGACGGCACAGTGGTGAGCACTGGTGCCTCGCAGCGCCAGGGAAGGGTTCAATTTTGACCTCGGGCGACTGTGTGTGTGGAGTTTCCACATTCTTCCCTTGTCTGCGTGGGTTTCCTCCGTGCTCCGGTTTCCTCCAACAGTCCATAGATGTGCAGATTAGATGGATTTTGATATGCTAAATTGACCCTAGATGGGGTTACAAGGATAGGGTGGGGGATTGGGCTGAGGTTAGGGTGCTCTTTCAGAGGGTCGATGCACACTCGATGGGCTGAATGGCCTCCTTCTGCACCGTAGGGATTCTTTTATTCTATGAAACAATCAAGTACAGATCTCAGCTCCATCACTTCACCTAATCCTGCAATTCTTATTGAATGCTATGAGCTCTGAATCAGTTTCAACTCATCCACTAAAACTGTCCTTTTGTACTTTGCAAGTACAAGCACACCATAGCCAGGCAGGCAGCTCTTTGAGCCCAAGAGAATGGGGACTCAGGAAGAGCCATCACGGCATTCACCCACAACCTCTACCAGTGCAGATATGCACACATCAGTGAGGCATAGCTCAATTTAAAGTCAGGGTCACTCACTGTTACATTCCCACAGTAGTTAGGGACAGGGCCAGTCCAGGTCTCCAATACTCAGAGGGCTGCTGGAGACCAGCCACCTACTCAGTCCCAGTCAGATGTGAGTCTACATAAGCGATTGCCAGCTCACTGGTGGAGATGCAAAGGGAGGCAGTGGAACATCGAGCAGAGCTTTGATAGTCATTTGTCAGAGTAGAGCGCCAGGTGGAGGTGTCCCTCCCCATTCTGTCTGATGTCATGGCTCCGACATGAAAGCGCCTTGAGACTATTTGGGAAGGTTGGCAATTAGTATGGTAACCTTGGTCCAGCAGGTCCTGCCAGATTTGCACTCGGCCATTCACCCCATGCCCACACATCCTGGTGGGCATCATCATAAGGGGACCAGGCACGTTGACCTCCTACCAGGTGCCCCATCTCCTGTAGGAGATATGCTGGTGCCCTCTGGCACCCAGGGTAGATGATCATCAGCCAGCACCCCACCTCGGGGGCCTTCACTCAGGATACTCCAAGGGTGGTGCAGCCGCTCAGAGTCTCCTCTGCCTGTGCCCATAGCAACCCAGCAATGCAAGCCACTGAGGTGTTTCTGCCCCTGGGGAAGAGACTCTTATGCTTCTCCATGGCTCAGGCCTCCAGAGGATTCCCACCAAGGTCATCACAGGCATCAGGACATAGCAGTCACCAGGCTCTCTCAGCAGCTGCTGCAGATGTCAGGGCTGCAACAAGACATAGTGGTAGAGTTAGAAAAGTTAAAACGTTTTGATGTCACCTCAGGGTCACGGGTGTTCTATCACTGTCAATAAACTGGACATGTTGAAAACCATTCCTTGGGTATGTGAATCTAATGGTGAGATGAAAGCATTTTGTTTTGGATATTTGCAATCCTCTTATTCTGCGTTTCAGCCTTTCTCACACTCAGTGTCCTCTTTTAAGATTAACATTCATGTGATGTCAACCACAATGCTATTCGGTATGCATTGTCAGGGGGATCTGTGTAGTTCTTTATTCAAAGTATATGATGGGCGAATCCTCAATAGTTGGTGAGGTCTCATCAGATATGTGACTCTGCGCATCTGGACTTCCTCAATGTCCCAAACCAAGACATGCACTTTAGGCTGAGAATCCTACGCTGGTCCGCACTTCTTCACAACAGTTTTTGCATCCTTATCAGGTGTGGAAAGCATCTAGCCTCAACTCGCATCACTGTTCTTCCTTGCTGGACTTTAGGTTGACAGAGTGAGAACATCACCAGGACACCGGTGACCACAGCTAAGATCTGACCCAAGTGAACACTTAGGACTCAAGTGTGAATGCAGAACCTGTCCTCTCAGCAACAATTTGGCTATTCTCTCAGAAGTCATGAAATGGCTTGGAGGGCTAGAGTAAATGTCACCTGATGATCAGACTTAGCTCTTGGAACCAATGAGGATATCACGGACATGCCTCCCACATCACCCCTTCTCTATGGCATCAGGGCACTCATGTTATCCCTCAGCACCCCTCAGGGATTTCTGCACCCTCTCATCTTCTGAGCAGGGATCCTCCTCCTCCAGTTCATTGTTTGCAGGGCCTCACCTTCTGCATCACCACATTATGAAGGACACAGAAAACTGCAACCATGCAGCAAGCCCTCTCCAGTGCGTATTTTGAAGGACCACCTGAGCCGTCAGGTGTCTAAATTGCATCTTCAGCAGTCCTATAGTCTGTATGAGGGAGCATGTGGTGCCGTGAGCAGCGTGTACCTTTCCTCAACTCGAGTCTGAGGGCGACACACCAGAGTAAAGAGCCACTGTTTAAGTAGATAACCTTACTGTTTAAGTAGCCACTGTTTAAGTAGTCAACCCTGCAGACTTTCTGGCACCTCAAAGATTCCAGGCACCTGGGACTGACGGAGGATGGAGGAATCATGGCAACTCCCAGGAACCATGCACAAACATGCTGCAAGTGCTTTCAATGGTTGCACACCAACTATAGATTGACGGAATGGAAGCCCTCATGGTTGATGAACCTAAAGGGCTGCTTTCAGGGAGCCTGTAAACCCAATGGGTGCAATCTATTGCTTCTTGGGGACCCAGATATAGCTGCAAAGCCTGTGAATCTCTGAGCTTGATTATCCTCATCCAGAGCAAAGTTCACATAATGATGGGCCCTCCTGTAAAGGGCATTGGTCATCTCCTGAATGCACCAATGTGTTGCTGACTATGAAATGCCGCACAGGTCCCCAGAGACAAAGCAATTGAGTGCTGCGTAACCTTCAGGGTCACTAATGAGGAAACCTCCAAACCCAAGTGGTAGCAAGTTTTCTTGGAGCAGATGGCATATAAAAAAACAAAGAACGAAGAAAAATTACAGCACAGGAACAGGCCCTTCGGCCCTCCAAGCTCATGTAGCTGTCTAGATACATCTTAAATGACGCTGTCGTGCCCGCCTCTACCATCTCCGCCGGCAATGCGTTCCAGGCACCCACCACCCTCTGCGTAAAGAACTTTCCACGCATATCTATCTTAAACTTTTCCCCTCTCACCTTGAACTCGTGACCCCTAGTAATTGAGTCCACCACTCTGGGAAAAAGCTTCTTGCTATCCACCCTGTCTATACCTCTCATGATTTTGTAGACCTCAATGAGGTCCCCCCTCAACATCCGTCTTTCTAATGAAAATAATCCTAATCTACTTCATAGCTAGCGCCCTCCATACCAGGCAACATCCTGGTGAACCTCCTCTGCACCTTCTCCAAAGCATCCACATCCTTTTGGTAATGTGGTGACCAGAACTGTACGCAGTATTCCAAATGTGGCCAAACCAAAGTCTTATACAACTTCACATGACCTGCCAACTCTTGTACTCAATACCCCTTCCGATGAAGGAAAGCATGCCGTATGCCTTCTTGACCACTCTATCGACCTGCGCAGCCACCTTCAGGGTACAATGGACCTGAACACCCAGGTCTCTCTGTACATCAATTTTCCCCAGGGCTTTTTCATTTACCGTATAGTTCGCTCTTGAATTGGATCTTCCAAAATGCATTACCTCGCATTTGCCCGGATTAACTCCATCTGCCATTTCTCCGCCCAACTCTCCAATCTATCTATATTCTGCTGTATTCTCTGACAGTCCCTTTCACTATCTGCTACTCCACCAATCTTAGTGTCATCTGCAAACTTGCTAATCAGACCACCTATACCTTCCTCCAGATCATTTATGTATATCACAAACAACAGTGGTCTCAGCACGGATCCCTGTGGAACACCACTGGTCACAGTTCTCCATTTTGAGAAACTCCCTTTCACTACTACTCTCTGTCTCCTGCCAGTTCTTTATCCATCTAGCTAGTACACCCTGGACCCCATGAGACTTCACTTTCTCCATCAGCCTACCAGGGGGAACCTTACCAAATGCCTTACTGAAGTCCATGTATATGATATCTACAGCCCTTCCCTCATCAATCAACTTTGTCACTTCCTCAAAGAATTCTATTAAGTTGGTATGACATGACCTTCCCTGCACAAAACCATGTTGCCTATCACTGATAAGCCCATTTTCTTCCAAATGGGAATAGATCCTATCCCTCAGTATCTTCTCCAGCAGCTTCCCTACCACTGACGTCAGGCTCACCGGTCTATAATTACCTGGATTATCCCTGCTACCCTTCTTAAACTAGGGGACAACATTAGCAATTCTCCAGTCTCCGGTACCTCATCCGTGTTCAAGGATGCTGCAAAGATATCTGTTAAGGCCCCAGCTATTTCCCCTCTCACTCCCTCAGTAACCTGGGATAGATCCCAACCGGACCTGGGGACTTGTCCAACTTAATGCCTTTTAAAATACCCAACACATCCTCCCTCCTTATGCCGACTTGACCTAGAGTAATCAAACATCTATCCCTAACCTCAACATCCGTCATGTCCCTCTCCTCGGTGAATACCGATGCAAAGTACTCATTAAGAATTTCACCCATTTTCTCTGACTCCACGCATAACTTTCCTCCTTTGTCCTTGAGTGGGCCAACCCTTTCTCTAGTTACCCTCTTGCTCCTTATATATGAATAAAAGGCTTTGGGATTTCTCTTAACCATTTGCTAAAGATATTTCATGACCCCTTTTAGCCCTCTTGATTCCTCGTTTCAGATTGGTCCTACATTCCCGATATTCTTCCAAAGCTTCGTCTGTCTTCAGTCGCCTAGACCTTATGTATGCTGCCTTTTTCCTCTTAGCTAGTCTTACAATTTCACCTGTCATCCACGGTTCCCTAATCTTGCCATTTCTATCCATCATTTTCACAGGGACATGTCTGTCCTGCACTCTAATCAACCTCTCTTTAAAAGCCTCCCACATATCAAATGTGGATTTACCTTCAAACCCAATCCACATTCCCCAGCTCCTGTCGAATTTTGGTATAGTTGGCCTTCCCCCAATTTTAGCACGCTTCCTTTAGGACCACTCTCGTCTTTGTCCATGAGTATTCTAAAACTTACGGAATTGTGATCACTATTCCCAAAGTAATCCCCGACTGAAACTTCAACCACCTGGCCGGGCTCATTCCCCAAAACCAGGTCCAGTATGGCCCCTTCCCGAGTTGGACTATTTACATACTGCTCTGGATGCTCCTTACAAATTCTGCTCCATCTAGACCTCTGACACTAAGTGTATCCCAGTCAAGGTTGGGAAAATTAAAATCTTCTATCACCACCACCCTGTTGCTCCTACATCTTTCCATAATCTGTTTACATATTTGTACCTCTATTTCACGCTCGCTGTTGGGAGGTCTGTAGTACAGCCTCAACATTGTTACCGCACCATTGCTATTTCTGAGCTCTGCCCATATCGCCTCACTGTTCGAGTCCTCTTTAGTGCCCTCCTTCAGCACAGCTGTGATATCCTCTCTGACCAGTAATGCAACTCCTCCACCCCTTTTATCTCCCTCTCTATCCCTCCTGAAGCATCGCAATCCTGGGATATTTAGTTGCCAATCATGCCCTTCCCTCAACCAAGTTTCAGTAATAGCAATAACATCATACTCCCAGGTACTAATCCAAGCCCTAAGTTCATCTGCCTTATCTACTACACTTCTTGCATAAAAACAAATGCACCTCAGACCACCAGTCCCTTTGCATTCATCATCTGCTCCCTGCCTACTCTTCCCCTTAGTCACGCTGACTTCATGATCTAGTTCCTTACAGGCTTTAGTTACTACCTCCTTACTGTCCACTAACCACCTCATTTGGTTCCCATCCCCCTGCCACATTAGTTTAAACACGCCCCAACAGCGTTAGCAAAAGCACCTCCAAGGACATTGGTTCCAGTCCAGCCCAGGTATAGACCATCCAATTTGTAGTAGTCCCACCTCCCTCAGAACCGTTCCCAATGTCCCAAAAATCTGAACCCCTCCCTCCTGCACCATCGCTCAAGCCACGCATTCATCCTGCCTATTCTTTCATTTCTTCTCTGACTACCACGTGGCACTGGTAGCAATCCTGAGATTACTACCTCTGAGGTCTGACTTTTTAAACTTAGCTCCTAACTCCCTAAATTCTGCTTGTAGGATCTCATCCCATTTTTTATCTATATCATTGGTGCCTAAATGCACCACGACAACTGGCTGTTCACCCTCCCCCTTCAGAATGTTCTGACCCGTGCACCTGGGAGGCAACACACCATTCGGGAGTCTCGTTTTCGACCACAGAACCATCTACGCCCCTTAAAATTGAATCCCTTATGACAATAGCCCTTCCACTCTTTTCCCCGCCCTTCTGTACAGCAGAGCCAGCCACGGTGCCATGAACCTGGCTACTGCTGCCTTCCCCTGGTGAGCCATCTCCCCCAACAGTATCCAAAACGGTATACCTGTTTTGGAGGGAGATGACCGCAGCGGACACCTGCACTGCCTTCCTGCTTTTTCTCTGCCGTTTGGTCACCCATTCCCTTTCTCCCTCAGCAGTCTTAATCTGTGGTGTGACCAATTCGCTAAACGTGCTATCCACGACCTCCTCAGCATCGCAGACGCTCCAAAGTGAGTCCATCCACAACTCCAGAGCCGTCATGCGGTCTAACAAGAGCTGCAGCTGGACACACTTCCTGCACGTGAAGGAGCCAGGGACATCAACCCTGAGCTCCCACATTGAGTAAGAGGAACATAACATGGGTAGAGGAGTATAACACGGGTTATGTGGAAAACCAGGGCCGGGATTCTCCAATCCTGCGGCCAAGTAATGACGCCAGCGTGAAAAGCGGCGCCAACCACTCCGGCATCAATGGTCCTCGATCATCAGGTATGCTCCCCTTCCTAGGGGGCTAGGTCAGCGCCGGAGTGGTCCCCGCAGCTCCGGCCGGTTCGGAATGGCCAGCGCGAGTTTGCGCATGCGCGCTATGTCCGGCGCGAGTTTGCGCATGCGCGCTACAGCCGGTGTGATTTCACGCGTGCGTGTGGGTCCCCGTCTCCGTGCAGGCCTCGGGCAATATGGCGGAGCCCTACAGGGGCCTGGAGCGGAGGAACATAGGCCCGCACGGAACCAGCCCGCCTGCCAATCGGTAGGCCCCAATCGCAGGCCTGGCCACTGTGGAGGCTCCACCCCCCCCCCCCCACCCCCCCGGGTCGAAACCCCCCCCCCCCCCAGGACAGCCCCTGCACACAGAACGTCCAGGTCCCGCCATGTGGGACCATACGTGACCCACGCCAGCGGGACTCGGCCGAATCCGGCAGCCACTCGGCCCATCGGGGCCCGGAGAATCGCCGGGGGGGGCCGGCGTGGCGGCGATCCCGCGGCCCACCGAGAATCGGCGCCAGAGAATCAACGAGCCCCCCCCCCCGGGGATTCTCCGACCCGACGCGGGGTCAGAGATTCCCAGCCCACATCTCTGAATAATTGCAGCGTTGCCCTACACTTCTTCTCACTCATTTGTAGGAAGGAGACTCGTGGATGATAGACCCTTGATGATGTCAGTTGTCTCTGCAGTCTGGGTCTCTACTCCTCAGCCACCTGTTGATGCTCACACTTCTCCTGGCTTTGTCCCTTCTGCTAGAGCTGCGTGTGCCAACTCCTTTCCTCCCTTCACCTCCTACCTCGAATGCGGATTGATAGAATAGCTCCCTGGACCACAGGATCCATTCTCACTTTTGGCCCCTCTCTGAAAAGGGATATTGAAGACCAAAATGATTAAAGTTGCTGAGTACAAATATGTGAATGACGGACCAATGGGAGGAGCTGGGCAGCTAAGTTTTGGCATCTTAGATTGCATTGTTCCTCATGCTACCTTCCCCCTGGGACTCTAGCACACACAGAGGTTAGCAGCATTCCATTCCACTGATGTGACATTTGGAGCCCTGTGGGGTATGAGAACTTGTGATTTACAGAATTGAACCAATGTGCCTCTGAGATCGCCACTCATTGACTTGGCATACCTATAAGGGCTCATTTCTCATGGCGAACTAATGGAATCTATATGGCCACAGGTATATGGTCTTAATTGTTAACCTGTCACTCCCCTTCACTGATGGGATGGCAGAATTGGTGCAGCTCAACCACTTTCACTGTCGCCTTCACTCTCCAATGTTGCATTTTTGTCTTACACTTTGTTGCTTTTCCAAATTTGATGCAAAGTTATTTAGTTATGCTTATACCTTTAAAAATGCAAATTTAGGAATCTGGCTACCTGTTGCTTCTAAAGCAATGGCATGTACGTCCTCCTGTGTAATTGACCTGGGCCCTATCCATTGTAGCGGTGTCAACAGGTGAATATGCATTCCAAGAAGGAGTCCCCGAGCCCAGTTTAATGGTCCTCCCAAACTTCTAACTGTGAGGTCAATATAGCTCCTGGAGTGCTCATCTGTGGCACCTTTCCATTTTGCAGCAGCAATGTCTGTTCTCTTGTGGCTCCTGTCTGCCAGCCCCCGAGCTAAAATAAGAACCTTGAGATAGTTCCCATTTCCAAAGAGGATTTGGATGACAGTAACGTTCACAAACCACTGCAGCCCCGACTTGTTCAATGTTTGTGAGAACCTTATCGAATATGCCACACTGACAGGCACCCACCTCATCATTTACAGTCTGTTTACCCTTTTTATATCATTTACCCTTCCTATAATACATGTGGCATCCATTTGACCCCCTTCATTGATTGCATTTCATGCAGCTTTGTCAGGATCCAGCTTCCTTCCCCTCAGTCTTCCCTCTGCCTTCCATTGTTTGACCTCTTATCCAACTCCTTGCCCCTCTGTGTGCCATCATGAGCTCTCACCCTTACTCCCAATCCCCTCCTGGCACAGCCCTCCTTCCACATTGCCCTCCTAGTCTTGTTTTCATCATCCCACCCGCACTCCCTATCTACCCTCGCACTCCAGTCGAATTTTGGACCTTTGTTGTGGTGGCTGCATGAGTCCTACAGCCCAGTGCTGTCCAGATAGACACTGGTGTGTGACCCTGAGGGGAAGGCTACCCCTGTACTCCCCAACCCCAGGCACAGTACTGAACACAGGAGAATCCATGGGTCCAACAGCACAGTGCTGTCCATAAAGACCAGCTCAGCGTGGAGATGGAGAGCAGGAATTTGCCTGGCATGGCAGAGTAGTATTCAGAGCATCAGGAGCAGTGCTGCATTATGGCAGGTGGGCTTTGTTGCACTCACCTCAAAGTCTCTGGAAAACTGAGGGTCACCTTGTGCATGGCACCATTTATCAATAGGGTTTGAGGCCGACATGATTTCCCGCTGCCGGGTTGCAAATGAATGCAAATAGTGTTCACACCACCCGCCACCAGCAGGGTGACTGACCCTCCATTGAGAGAATTGCAACATGATTTTATGCCAGCGGCTTTCCGACTTGTTGGCTCCGCTAGAGTCTCCACGTCCTCCAGCCATCAAACCTGCCATGGGCAGGTTGGGAGAATTTAGCCATAAGCTGTCTGCAAAGGGATATAAATAGGTTGAGTGGATGGACAAAAAAATTGACAGATGAGTATAATGTGGAAAAAGGTGGGGTTTTCCACTTTTGGCAGGAAGAATAAAAAAGCAGAGTATTATTTCAATAGAGGGGCTGCAGAATGCTGTAATAGAGGAGCCTGGATATCCCAAAACATCAGCATGTAGGTGCAGCAGATAATTAAGAAGGCAAACTGAATGATGACCTTTATTGCAAGGCGGATGGAGTATAAAAGCAGGGAAGTTTTGCTGCAACTGTACAGAGAATCGGTGAGACCACACCTATAGTTTGGTCACCTTAATTAAGGAGTAAAAAGGGACATACTTACATTGGAGGGAGTTCAGAGAAGAAGATTCACTTGGCTAATTCCTGGAATGAAGGGATTGTTTTATGAGGAAAAGTTGGGAATATACTTATTGGAGTTTAAGATTGAGAGGTGACCTTATTTAAACAAATCAGATACTGAGGGAATCAGATACTGAGGAAAGGGTTTGATAGTGTAGATACCAAGAGGATCTTTTTTTTTTCCTTGCGGGTTGCATGGGAAAGATGGGGATCTAAAACCAGGGGAAATAATTGCGAACTAAGAGGCCTCTCATTTAAGATGGAGATGAGGAAGAATTTCTTCTCTAAGACAGTCGATAAGTGTGTGGAATCCTCTCCCCCAGTGAGTAGTGGAGGCTGGTCACTGAATATGTTCAAGACTGAGTAACCCAAATGTTTGGGAGTCACGGGTTATGGGGACAGGCAGAAAAGTGAAGTTAAGGCCATATCAGATCAGCCATGATAATACTGACTGGCGGAGCATGTTCTTCGGGCCAAATCCTGCTCCTATTTCTTATCTTATTATCAAGAAAACAAACTAACAACAATTCAAACAGCTCTTAAGAAACAAAGAGCTCCTTTGCGTTCCAGGAGATGCAAGTATCCTCAGTAAGCCCCTCAACCAATTCTTATACCAGTCGCAGTCTCTCTTTGTGATTGTGATACAACTTGGCTAATTTCACCAACCCACGAGCTCTTGCTATCTGCCCTGTGATCTGCCCAAACAACAATCCAACCGTGACAGATGATCTTGCTTCAGAGTGTTGCCAGCATTTCAAAGGCTGGCAACTCTTATGGAGCGTTCCCCTCTGCCCACCACCAGCCCAAGCAGGAAAACCTGCCAAGCTGGCCATTTGGCATGGGCCTCTCCCGCCACCAGTTAAATGCTGCAGAGGTGGGATGAAATCCTTAAGTGGGAACTTAAAGGAACTACTTAAAGGCCTAAAATTGGTTTACTGATGGCCGGACCACCCAATGCCACCATAACTGTTCATAACTCATAAATTGTGGTGGGGCAAGGGTGAACGGCTGGGCAGCGCACTGGAAGTAATGAGCACTGCCCTGCCTTCCCCACCAGTGGGGAAGCATAAAATCCAGCCAAAAGGTACAGTTATATTTATGAAGATAAATCAGAGCATGTGCAAAAAGCTCTGAGCAATGCTTTTCACTTGATATGTCTCTGTTATTCAAATGGCTGCTCTTTTCTATATTTCATTGTTAAAGATTTATACAAAATTTTGAAGCATTATGCACAATAAATATAAATGTCATCAAGACCTTTAGAGATCCAAATACATGCTATGTGCAAAACACACTTAATATACAATCCACAATTAACCCTAACAAAATGTAAACCAAACAGGTGCATATCTATCTACATATCTACCTAGTACATCTAACTCCTACAATGTTCTTAAAATAGTACTGCTACAAACTTACACACACAGTGTAATCGTCCAATCAAACTTTATTCTCTTCTAACATTATAAAAAGAGTCAAGAGCAAAATATAAAGGCAAGGAGAGAAAATTACAACTTAATCTGTTCACTTTGATCCATCTCTCTGAATGCAAAGGCACAATGGGATCATAAACCATGAACTGGGTCAGGAAAGCGTCATCCAATATAACAAAAATAACTTTTATGATGTAAATGGAGATGAAGGTTGTTTTTAATGGTGCTGTTTTTCATGGGTATGCATCAATAGAAAAGTGACAGTGTGGAGTAGAAAAGTCAGGATACATCATTAAAATTCCAATTTGCGCTTGGTGGGTGGGGCTCCCGGCTGAGAGTTCAAAGTCAGAAAATAATCCTTTAAAATCAAAAATTTGCCAAGTGTATGAAAGCCCAAAGGTGCAAGACTCCCAGCAGTAAGCTAAGGAGTGTAATAGAAATACAGTCGATAAGTAAGTGGTTCTCGTTAAATATTTATCAACACCCTTAATGAGTTTTTGAACAGTTTTAAAGTTGCAATTTACGCATTAACATTAATTGAAGCATATCTGTTTTTAAAAGCAAAATGCACTAAAACAGCCCTGTAATGCAATAGTGAATTGCCAGCGTGATCAATAGACTGCAGCTTCTCTTCTCTGCCTTTCATAAAACTGAGGGCGTGATTTTCCCACCGCAGTGCGCCCGGTGCCAATCCCGTTACACTGGGTGCATAGCAGGAGAGGTCAAAAACGGGTCTTGCACCAGGCGCTGAGCAACGGGTGATGCACCCAAGCTGCGATGCCTGGTGTAATCTGGATCACGCCCATCATAAATGAGCCATTAGGCCATTTGAATATCCCCAGCCTATTTGAGGCCACATTTACCCAGCAATCATCGGCCACACTGGCCAAGCCTCACGCCGATGCAAATTAGTCCAGTCTCCATCGGAGACCAGGCATGATGACCACTCAAGGGGGCTCGGAGGCCTCTTGCAAGATTTACCGCTTTCGTCGCTCCCGAGTCGGGCATGGCACGGTCATTAGATTTCTCCATAGAACGTGGAAAAATGAGAACAGTGAATAAAGCAATAGAAAATAAAGCCTGGTGGAATTCATAAACGGGAAGCTGATCCATTATAGCCCAAAGCTGAATTTCTTCAGTGTATCTGCATTGCCTTTATATGCCTCCTGTTATCTGCTTCAAGGTCTGAGGACCGATTGCCTAGCAACTATTTCTGCCATTAAATGAAGTGACTTAAAAGATGGAGCAAATAAGATAAACTGAGAGAGACTGTAATCTTTATCTCTCACCAAGTCCCTCGCAAGCTAAGATGAGGAGACGAGGTGTAGAGCTGGAAAACAAATATATGCTTCTATTATGGAGAAACTGGGGAGTGAGGGGAAGGATAGAGAGAAGGAACAAGTTCAAGTGACAGCTATTGATCTACTTTTTGTAGATTTTTACTGAACTGCAATTGGACATTGAAGTAGGGACTTGCCATATGGGAGCTACGATTTTGGAATTATTTTCCCCCCCATGGGAAAATTGTCACCCTAGAATCTGTTTATCAGAAAATAAACAATGAGAAGACAGAAAATATTGAGGTTACAAACACTTAATGAGAAACACAAAAGCACATTACGATTAGAAACATGTGCTCTCCATGCTATTCCCCGTGCATATAATGCTGTGGATTGGACTCCAGCTCCTGCTTTATGGGAACTGGAGCTCAGAGAGCACTCAAGAAGATCAAGAGCACTGGATAATGTAACCCTGGAAGCCCCTTAGGGGCTTATAACCTATACAACTGCTGCACACTATGCTTTTTAAAGTTTTGCTTTTCATGCAAATGAGGGTGCTCTCCATAATATGAGTAGCTGAATCCCACTCTGTAGGCTTAAACACCTGTATATTTTAGGTGATGTAGTGGCGGAGAAGAATACAGAAATTGTAAGCAGCAAGCTATTTCCAAGCTTCTGCTGGAGATCTGTCTCACTTACTCACCTTCAATATATAAACCCCACCAGGCACAGGAGCCCGGTGCCTCCATCAGCCAGGCACAGGATGACGTCTCACAAGTGGAGATCGAAGAAGCATCAGGCATTCACTCGTATCTTCTACCAGCTCAGAGTCACACACCTCGGTGGACTTTGTAGTAGAGAGGCCTCAGGGTCACAATCTGGTGAGCACCTCACTCTCTCTGATTCACAGCAGGCAGAGGTAGGGTTATCCAGGGGAGTTAGCGCTCAGAGGCTTACTGGAGGCCAGGACTCTGTTGAGCATGTCAGATGACCTGCCTCTGTACTCGGTCATGCCTCAATTGCAGGAGCTTCAAACGCAAGAAGTCAGGAATATCAGGAAGGGGTGTCAACTATACTCCTCGGATTGAAAGGCCGAATGGAGGAGCTCAAATGCCTATTGTCCAAGGGGATCATGCCAGCACCCCAAGACAGCAAGACCAAAAGTGTGAGGGTGACAGACACGGTGGAGACTTTGGTGCGTGAACTCTGTCCTGCATTGGTGGAGGGTGTGAACTCCATGTTGCAGGATATGCATTTCATGGCGTATACAGGACGTATACCACATGTTTTAGGCATGTGTAGGGATCCACAAAAGCCAACGCCAGAGGACGCAGGGCTTATTAACCTCACTCCAGCTGTTCCTCCATTCCAAGGATAAAGCCAGCGGCCCTTGAGCATCAATAGGGAGAAGGAGAAGCTTGTGAACAACACGGGGTCTTCCAACCATAAGACTCTTGAGATGTCCAGCCCATTTGACTCCCCTCTTTCTGTGACCAAAACAGCTTCAGCCCCTCAGGCCAGCAAGGTTGGCATCTTTACACAGCAGTATCCCGAAAGCAGCTTGAGGCCACCCAGGTCTCGGCCCTCCAGAGGATGCCCACAAATGTTATCACAGACAGCAGGGCATGGCAGACAACGGCCAGCCTCGACCTCTGTTGTGGATCATGGGGAAACACCAAGACACAGCAGTAAGGTTCGGAAGGTTAAGACGGTCTAGTTGCACAGCATGGGCACGTGTGTTAGGCACTTGTAGATAGTGTCCACCTGTGTAAGTTAGCAACCACCAATGTATATGAAATAAATATCACTTATAGTAACCTCTCTATGGATCCTGCTCTCAAAGTTTCTTCATGCTGTGCCGTGTTCCACTGAAAGGTTGGATTCTCACTCCAGAGCCTCCACCATCACGTCTCTGCAATGCTGCCAGCTTATCAGTTGGCAGGCCATCAGAAAGTTGCACACATGAATCACTGTATCCCTGGACAGGCAAAGTCATCGTCGACACTAGCTCTCGCTCATTTCTAGGAAGATCAGGCGCCATTCTCTGGACCCTGGTCTGTAGAAGGCACCGCTGAGCAGCTGCTTTCTGGGGTCCCTCAGTGGCAGCAGACCACGCCCTGCCACCCCTTCTTGCCTCTGGAGAGCCAGCTGCCTCCGTTGACATCTTTTCATCTCTCGACGCCGAGAAAAATGGTACCCAGTTCCACAGGCTCCATTTCTCTCTCTCGTGCTACTGACTGAAAGGGAGGAAAGAGAGAGTGAATATAGGTGAATCATCTTCATGGGTTGACCCTTTAACAATTTAGCCCCCCCCTTGGTAGCAACGTTTCGATGATCACTGAATACTGTGGTAGCCAACACATTGAGACCCTCTCCCCTCTTCTTCTTCGGCGATCGCTCACTAACGAGTATGATTGTCCACCTATGAAACTCTGTGTTACTGGTCATGGGTTCTGTGGGTTCTTGCATGGCTGATGAGCCCGGTCCTGGAGCCACACACTTGGCAGGTGTTTCTGGGAGATGGGTTTGGACCGTGGACTCAAGATCACTGGTATTCTTTTCTCAGACTCCTTTTCTGGACCTCCTCTTACAGTTGGGTGTCCTCAAATAATTGAGTCCCTTCAATCGGTAGGTTCCTCCAAGTAGGTCTCTTCTGAGCAACGTGCCTGAACCATGTAGCATACGTCCTGAGCAAAGGTCTCCCAGGCATAGATGTCAATGTTGAATTTCTTGAGGTAAGCCTTCCAGATGTCTTTAACACCTTCTTTTGCCCTCCTCTTGTTCAGAAGCCTTCCTTGAGCTGAGCAAAGAAGATTTACTTTGGCAGTCGGGACATCCTAAGCGCATGACCGCCCAGCGGAGTTGGATTCGGATGGTCATGGCCTTGATGCTGATAATCTTGGCTCCTTCAAGCACAGGGATGTTAATACACCTGGTCCTCCCAGCTTATGTGGAGAATCTATCTCACACAGCGTTAATGGTACCTCACCAGGGACTTGAGGTGGTGTCTGTACATAGTGCAGGTTTCTGAGCCGTATAGAAGATTTGGGAGGACGATCATCTTGTACACGAGGATCTTTTTTTTAAAATATATTTTATTGAAATTTTTTTTCCTGAGCAACATTTTTCCTGCTTACAAAACAAGCGAAACGATAACAGTAACAAAACAGAAATTTTTTAACTTTTTAACAATAATAATAATAGTAGTAATAATATACAAGTAACAAAACCTCGTACTCTATTGACCTATACTCAACTGCCTCTCCCCCCCCTCCCCCCTGGGTTGCTGCTGCTGGTCATCCGTCTTCCATCTAACGTTCCCCTAGGTAGTCGAGAAATGGCTGCCACCGCCTGGTGAACCCTTGAGCCGATCCTCTCGGCAAACTTTATCTGCTCCAGTTTAATAAACCCCGCCATATCGTTTACCCAGGCCTCCATTCCGGGGGGTTTCGCCTCCTTCCACATGAGTAGGATCCTGCGCCGGGCTACGAGGGACGCAAAGGCCACGACATCGGCCTCTTTCGCCTCCTGCACTCCCGGCTCTTCCGCAACTCCAAATAGAGCTAACCCCCAGCCTGGTTTGACCCGGGCCTTCACCGCCTGCGAAATCACTCCCATCACTCCCTTCCAGTGCCGGGCACGCCCAAAACATATGTGCATGGTTTGCCGGGCTCCCGCCACACCTCCCACATTTGTCCTCCACTCCAAAGAACCTGCTCAATCTTGCCCCCGTTATGTGTGCTCTATGTAGCACCTTAAATTGAATCGGGCTAAGCCTGGTGCATGAGGAAGAGGAATTTACCCTGCTTAGGGCATCAGCCCACATACCCTCCTCTATCTCCTCCCCTAATTCTTCTTCCCACTTTCTTTTTAGTTCGCCCACCGACTCCTCCCCCTCTTCCCTCATCTCTATATAAATCTCTGCCACCTTGCCCTCTCCGACCCACACCCCTGAAAGCACCCTGTCCTGTATCCCCTGTGTCGGGAGCCGCAGAAATTCCCTCACCTGTTGTCTAGTAAACGCCCTCACCTGCATATATCTCAAGAAATTCCCCCGGGGTAACTTATACTTTTCCTCCAGTGCTCCCAAGCTCGCAAAAGTCCCATCTATGAATAAATCTCCCACCTTCCTAATTCCCAACTGGTACCAGCTCTGAAATCCTCCATCCATTCTTCCTGGGGTGAACCGATGGTTGTTCCTGATAGGGGACCCCACCAGGGCTCCCCGCACCCCTCTCTGTCGCCTCCACTGTCCCCATATGTTCAGTGTTGCCGCCACCACCGGGTTCGTGGTGGTACACGAGGATCTTGATGTCAGCATGGATGTCGCAGTCCCCAAAGACTCTTGTCCGAAGGAGGCACTGGCAAATTGGATATGATGTTGAATCCCCACATTAATGTCAGCCGTAGAGGAGGGGTTACTCCCCAGCTATGGGAAATGTTCCAGATTTGGCAGGGTTTCTCCATTGATCTTGATGGTGGGAGAGACCAGACCTTGCCCTGGGGCGGGTTGGTAAGGGATTTGAATCTTGAGGATGAGGCTGAGACCAATTCTTTCGTATGCTTCCGCAAAATTGTTAAGCATGGTTTGGAGATGCTCTAATGCGAGTAGAGGTGGCGATGTCATCCACATACTGAAGTTCCACGAGTGATGTCAGTGTTATTTTCTTCTTGGATTTCAGCCGGTTGAGGTTGAAATATTTTCCATCCATCCTGTAGACGATGTCCACTCTACTGGTAAGCTTTCTCTTGACAAGGTGAAGGATGGTGATGAAGATAGAGAAAAGGGTGGGGGTGATGACACATTCCTGCTTGACTCCAGTCTTGACCGCAAAGGTTTCTGTCTTATTTACAGGTGGAGAGTTGGAGGATATTGATGAATTTCTCTGGACAGTTGGCCTTTGGCAGGGTCTTTCATAGTACTACCCGACTGAATGAGTCAAATGCCTTGGTTAGATCGATGAAGATCATGCAAAATAGGTGATGCTGCTCCTGGCATTTCTCTTGATGCCGATCAGTGCAAGAGAAGAAAGCCAGAGAGTGAACATTGATAAATCGCCTTCAGGCATTGATCCTTTGCCCATCCACCCCCGGTAGCAGCGTCTCGATGGTCACTGACTACTGTGGTAGCCAAGACATTGGGGGCCTTACACAGTTTCCCAAAATAAACAAGACCCCTCATCACCATTTCCCCACTCAGCCTGCCCAAGTGGCCAAAGCTTTGGAAACCCTGCCTTCCTAACCTCTCACATAAGGCTTAGGCATCTGCGTGCTACCCTGTCAAGGGAGGTGAAAGGGAGGGCCCTGTAAGGAGGCCGCAGCACCCACACCTGATGGAGCAGGGTGTTCTGCTGAGTCCTACAGCCTTTGTCTTTTGTGTGCTCGACCTCTCAGCAAATAATGCAGGAAAACCTTGGCACTCAGAATTGGGAGGTCAGTATGCAAAGGATTAACTCTGATCGGTTAAAAGTGGCACACACACATCAGTGGTGAGTAAGTGGGCTTAATCGGCTTAGCTGTCAACGTATTGTTAATAGACTAGCGGCTCAATTGTGTGGTAGGCAAAGGTATATTCATTAATGTCACACCTCTCTATTAGAGTTAACATGCTCAATCATAAACTCGCAAGGACCCCGCTTTCTTAATGGATCTTTCAAGCCTTGTCTGCTGGACACCCACCCAATCCATCAGCCCAGACCACTGCCTAACCCCAACTGCACCCCCACCCCACCAGTTCTCCTCCTCTGGGTTAACAGTCCTGCCATCTCAGCTTTCCAAGCACCCCTAATCAACCCCCCCGCCCCCAAAATGCCTGGCCGGTTGCACTGCCACCCTCAAAATATACTTCCCCCCTTCCATCTTCCCCACAACCCCCCTTCCATCTTCCCCACAGCCCACACGCACATAGCTGTTGCCCCTGGAAACCTGAATGCTATTGTCTAGTTGCCCCACAATCCCCCACCCCCAGTTTAGTTCCAATGCCCCAACCACATTGCTGGTCGCCGCCACCTGCCAGTTCACCCCATTGCCTGGTCACCCTACCCTGGCTCAGCCCCAGTGCCTCGAGCCCTATTGCCTGGTCGCCACCCCCACTCTGGTTCAACCCTGATGCCCCGAGCCCCATTTCCTGGTCACCCCTCCCAGTTCAGCCCCAATTCCCCAAGTTCCACTCCCTGGTCATACCACCCCCACACCGTGGCTGAACCCCAGTGCCCCAAGCCCCGTTTCCTGGTCACTCCCCCGCCCTGTTCAGGCCCTTGTACCAAGCCCAATTGCCTGGTCACCCCTCCCAGTTCGTCCCCCGTGCAACCCCCTCAAACCCATTGGCCAGTTGCTGGCATTCTCCTGACCTTTCATTTGCCCTCTTTCCCCGGGTAGTCAGTGGCCTTGACGAACTGCATGCTAACCTCTGAACTCACCTCCGAGGGGAACTCACCAGTTTTGCGTTTTTAAAACCTGTCATGAATCCCACCAACATGATTTCACACCGCTATGAACGGACTTTCCAGCATTAGGGAGGATAGCTGCGGGGAAGCTGGCTAATGATGTTATAATATATTCAAATTGGGTTCCCAATACTGCATGGCAGGAAAACCTGTTGTGCCACTGGTGGAGGGCGGTGGTAATCCCTCAGGAAAATCCTGCCAGTGCAAATCGTATTTTTGTCCTCTCACATTTTTCACCTGTCATCCTTTACGCACATAGCAAACGGGGGGTGCAAAATCCCAGCCATAGACTTAGTGGAGAGGAAGGGAAAGGTAAAGCAACTAGAGGAAGATGATGAGCATGACAAGCTGGAACATCAATTTGTGCAATGTACAACATTCATCTCCAAATGTATGAAATAAAACATCACGTTCATCTTGTCCATCTCCACATTAAGACACAGAAATTCTCAACTGACCTGCCCAATGTTCTAACTCCTACCAATAGAGCTTTTAGGGCTTATTCAAGAATCAGTCGACCCAACTTTTCACATGTCCTGAAACTGTCTAGTGCAGATGTTTAATGTTTTTACACTGATGCTTTCCTTTAGTGACTGTGCTCCCACTAAATCTTACTGGCACAATGCAGCTGGGGCACTGTTCTGGCACTCTAGCTGCTGGCCCTTATTGGAAAGCGTTGAACGTCTTAAACGCATACTATGCCTCAGGCCTCAATGTATGATTTTCCAGGAGTAGAAGCCTAATGAACCTCTAATGTTCTCCATCATTATTGGTTCTTAGCACCCAAACCACTCCACCCCAGGGACCCCTGTAATAGGGAGAGCCCCCCCCCCCGACCCCCTAACTAAAGGGATGCCCCACAGACCCCCTAACTAAAGGAACCACCCACAGAAACCCCGGAATTCCGGACTACAGGGACTCCCGCCCCCAGATTCATCAAGCATGTGATTGCAATGCACTTTCCTATCTTTGATGTGGTCAATGTTTGTAAACATTGGGGTTTCACCACTCAGAGTCACTCACCCATGAAGGAAGATGACTGAATCAAGGCTGCAGCTGGTTTGGCGAGCTGTCAATCATAGCCCACTACGAGAGAGTTATGAATGGATTGCAGCTAATGAATCTGTGGGATTGAAACACAGGTCACAGCTGTTCTCCTTTGAGGAATGGACAAGTGGAGCCTCCAGGTAAGTGTTACAGCTGTAATTTCCCTGTCTGGACTGCTTTATAACTTCCAGACAGGAGTCTATTTTCTGGGGTGGGCGGGGGGTGCCTGTGGGGGCTCCCTCTAGTTAGGGAATCCCTGTGGGGTCTGTCTAATTAGGGGCTCCCTATGGGGGGGGGGGGGGTCCTTTAGTTAGGGGGATCTCTGGGGGGTCTCCCAGTTCATGGATCCCTGGGTGCAGTCTCCCTATTCATTGGGTCCCGGGGGGGACAGGGAATCTCCCAATTCATGGTGTCCCGGGGGCGGGGGGTGGATCACTATTCATGGAGTCCCTGGGGAGAGGGGGCTGGTAGAAGAGGGATGGATTGGTAGTGCACTGTGGGTGGAAGGATGGCCCTCGAATGGGGTCTGGGGGCAGCTACCCTAAGGAGTTACCCACTTGGACCACCGCGAGGTCCACCACACCAGGGCCACATTGGTAGAGACCACAAGTAATAATAATAATCTTTATTATTGTCACAAGTAGGCTTACATTAACACTGCAATGAAGTTACTGTTAAAATCTCCTAGTCGCCACATTCCGGCACCTATTCGGATACACAGAGGGAGAATTCAGAATGTCTAATTCACCTAACAGCACGTCTTTCGGGACCTGTGGGAGGAAACTGGACCACCCTCAGGAAACCCATGCAGACACGGGGAGAACATGCAGACTCTGCACCGTGCCACATGATACCCGGTCCCGGGGACCGCAGAAGGCCAGAGCACAGGGTGTCAGGCCCGCTAAGTGGATAGAAATGGCTCATTAAGTGGACCCCAAAACCGGTGTCCGCCGATGGAGAATCCACCCCAATATCTGTAATCTTAATAGTAAAATGTTTCCTTTAATGATCTTGCCTCTGCAAAGTTACCCTTAACAGGTTTCTGCCTGTTATGAATTCTGTTGAAATTGGTCGGAATGGTTGGGTTGGAGTTGTTGGCTATTTATTGAGTTATGCTGTGTTCTCCTGTTTGTTATTTGTTGGTTATATTTTTTATCTTAGTTGTGGGTTTATTTGATGTTTATTTATAAATGCCTTAATAAAAATATTTTTGGGTAGGACGGTGGCATTGCTGACTCACGGCGCCGAGGTCCCAGGTTCGATCCCGGCTCTGGGTCTCTGGCTGTGTTGAGTTTGCACATTCTCCCCATGTTTGCGTGGTTTTCGCCCCCACAACCCAAAAGATGTGCAGGGTAGGTGGATTGACCACGCTAAATTGCCCCTTAATTGGAAAAAGCCCCTTAATTGGAAAAAAAAGAATTGGGTACACTAGTTTTTTTTTTTTAATTTAAAAAAATATTTTTAAAAAGATATTGGCTGGAATTCTCCGGCTGTTGGGATTCCCTTTTCCTGCTGGCAGTGCATTCCCACCCGGGGTGTGGTTTCAATGGGAAAACCCACTGACAAGCAGCGGGAAGAGAGAATCCTGCCACCAGCGAACGGTGCACCACCAAGAAACGTGCAGTTGGGGGACCGGAGAATCCGGCCCATTGTATTTCATGTGGGACCTTTAAAAGTAGCAGAGAGAATGTAGACTGGAAAGGGTAGCTGGAACCAAAGGTGAAAACACGTGCTCAAATCCAATGACCAATATTAATAAAATTGTAATGCTGGCTAGTAAGTTTTCTTGTGATCATACATTGACCACATATCCAACCATGGATAATCATAAAGGATTGACCTCTGTGCAATTTAGTTTATTTTTCTAACATATAGCATGGAACAGCTACGTTTTAATTTTTAAAATAATTACATATGATTACTTTGCAAATTTTCCAAATATTGTAACTTTACACGTGTTCATAAATAAATGTGCTCACTTAGGTCAGCAAGTAAGTGATATGTCCCGATGGGACAATTAGCAGATCTTGAACCTGAAGTAGTCTGTTGCCCAACAGTTTTGCTACCTTTTCTGGATGTATCTCTGGGTAAAGGAAATGCTACTGCCAAATCTGAATACGGAAAAACTGAAACCACTCAACCTTCAAAGAAAAATCAAATACACATAAAATGCCTGCATTCTCTCAAACGAAATCACTGCAAAACTCACTGTCGTGCTGAAGGAGGTAAATGAATTACAAAAACTAACTTAGCCGCAACAAATGAACAAATACATCTAGAATCAGTCTATTATGGATGAGCTTGTGGCAAAAATCAAAATGTTAAACTTGGGGCCTGACTTAAGAGGTTGTTCACAATCACATCTGGGGTTGAATTCTCCCATGGCCCTGCCGGTAGGTTCAGTGGCAGGTAAGGGGAAGAATTTGGCGGGAGTGCAAAAATTGCTTCCATACTGGTGTGAGTTTCATGCAGCATCTTCCGCTAGTGCTTGCGAATGACAGATCGGGAAACTGACTGGAGACTTGCATGAAACTGATTTGCATCCCGCTAATGGGATGCAGATGAAGGCCTGACCAGAATCTTCCACCCATGTCTGATTCTGCATGATGCCAGCTTGAAAACATGCCGGTGCATAATCGTCTGGAACAAGGTGGATTGCAGATGTCAGGACACCTCAGAAATGCCTGGGGCTGCCTCTGGAGTTCAGAATGGAAGCTGCTGGCAACCCTGGACCCTGGAACATCACAGCAGTGGGCAGGAGGAGCACCAAAGGTGGATCTTCCACATTCAGTGTCATCAAGGTCTATCTTCCAGCCTTAGAGTGTTCCTTGAGATCCAGCTTCTATCTCAGGAAATCTATCTTTCAGCTTCAGAGTGTTCCCAGAAATCCGTCTTCATTTTCAGGAGGTCCATTTTCTTTCTTCAATAATTTGTCAGTGATGTTGGGTGCCTTTGCAATATGGTGGCAGATACAATGGCAGACTATGTGCCAGCACAGTGTTTCCACGTGAAGAGTCAAATAGAGATTGTGAAAGCATGGCTGTTAGTTCTAAAATTTGGCAGAGAATTCATCCCCAGCTCCCCTCAGGTGACCGGGCACATGAATACACGAGTAACTCCGCCTCAGCCAGTGGAGCTGTTAGTGCTGGACGTCTTCCAATTTGTTCTCCAGCATTGGGAGCTTGAGCACCACCCTGGGTATCGTGGTGAATCTACTCGCCAACCTTTAATTAATTCCCCATTTCCAAATAGTCGTGGGCGTATCTGTAATGCATCCTGCGTAGCTATTCGGAACTATCCCACATGTGAGGTTCCCGATCCCAGAGTGAAAATTCAGCACTATAGGTCAGACTTTGCCGTAATAGGGCAAATAATGGCATCTGCCGTTAGCTATACTGATTCTTGTATTTTTGGATTCTTTTGGAGGCAAGTTTCTGAAACTGTGAGCTAATAATATCACAGCAAAGAAAACTGGGTGTCGGTGATCTGAATGAATGGGCCAAGCAACTGTGGAAAGAATTCTCCCATGTCCCTGCTGGTGGGTTCAATGGTGTGTGTGGGGGGGACACACGATAATTTGGCAGGAGGCCCAAAAATTGATTTTTCCTTGGCGTGAAACGACAACTAGATCTTCCCATGTTGCCCGGCATGGAGGATCAGGAATCGCATTGGAGGCTGGAAGACACCAATTTACATCCTGCTAATGGAATGGCAGTGGAAAAACACACTGTTCCAGATGTACTATAGTTGAACTTACCTGAAGAAGAATGACTTGGGCTGCCTTTGGAGTTCAGGATGGAGGTCAGCAGGAACCTGGAACACTGCAGCAGTGGGTGGAGAGAGCATCTATCAGGTGGATCGTCGTCCAGCTTCAGTGTCATCGAAGAAGTCCATCTTCCAGTTTCAGAGTGTTCCTGGAGGTTCATCTTATTTCTTCAGGAGGTCCATCTTCTTTCTTCAATGGTGCATCGGTGATGTCGGGCACTTTTAAACATGGCATCCTGGTAAGATGGCAGGAATCATGCCATCAACCCTGCCCTGCAACGTAAGATGGTGTAAAACCCCAAAATGTATAATTAATTGTGCCAGGGATGGAAAAGAGTGTGGTCTCCACAGAGGGAAACACTGCTATCCCAGCCCCGCCATGGGACTTAGTCCTGGATGAGAGAGTTCTGCTTTATACATCTCTTTCACCAATCAGATTAAAGAGTTATGAAACAAAGAGTGCAAGAAATGTAAAGGATTTGTAAATTAAAGTCAGTGAATTCAATGTTAAATCAGGTGTAGAAAGAGAAATAGGGAGGGAATGAAGTATAGGGTTACGAGAGGGTGTGAAAAAGAAATAAGCTCACAAAAACTGGATTGAGAGCACATCATCAAGTTTGATTTAGAAATCAAAACTGACAAATCAGTAGGAAGGCACAGTGCGTTGGTACAATGATATAGTTATGTAAGATCTGCTGGAAAAAGGAAGGTTGAAAAGGGAGGCCTTACATTTAGGTTGTGTATTGTAATTCTATGTAGTTCTTGAAACATTGCCTTTTAATGTTGAGCTCCTGAAATATACTAAACAATGACAAACATATTTTCCTCATCTCGCCCGACTTGGGAGACTTGCGACGCTCAAAACGCCTCGCCAGATTTAACAGTCTTGCGAGAAGTCGTGGTCTGGATCTCGCCCTCACTAAGCGTGATCCACATCAGCATATTTAAATGAGCCATTTGGTTCATTTAAATATGTGTTGGTGGGATTCTCCCAGTTCCCAGGAGTGAACGGCATGTCTGGGAGACCTTGTCAGGATCCCTTTTAGTGCTGGTTTCCATTAATGTGGACCAGTTGTAAATGGCACCTGGGGGGAGTTTCCCAGGCCACTGGGGATGTCTGGATTGTCGGGGCAGGGCAGGGCAGGGTAGCACGCTGGCACTCCCTCTGGCACCAGGGTACTGTGACACTGCTAGCCTGGCACTGCCAGGGTGGCTGGGTAGAACTTCCAGGTTGGCAGAGGCACTGCCAGGGTGCCAGTGCCAAGTTGGCATTGTCAGGGATCAGGCCCAGAGGGAGGGGGGGTGGGGGGAGGCCAGACAAAATGATGCCCCAATCTGCAAAGAGCCAAGCTCACCAGCAAGAAATTACTCAAAGTGCAACGTCGACTGAGAGAAACTCGGCGCTGCAATTCATGAGAAACACCCCGCTAAACGCATCCAAAATCAAATCTCACCCCTCATCTTTCACTAGCTATATGGTTTTGTCGATGATATAGCTTGCTTTTTGATCCACAAATTAAGAACAAGAAGTCAGGCATAAACCAGAAGGCTTTGTTATTCCGAAAAACATTTCAAAACATTCATAGTTATACATGATGATGGAATTTTCCACTCTGTGCATAGAGTGCTAGCTGAGGTGACAAAACCACCGTGGTACTCTCCAGCTGCAGAGCCGAGTTTTCTCTCCAGAAAGATCTTTCTGCGAGCGCCGGGAAACATGCGGCTGAATGCGTTCGCTCTGGGACTTTGTTCCCTTTTAGTTGCATCACGCCCAAAATGTTTCTTTATGTGGAATCAAATAGCTTTTTAAATAACATCAGAACATCATTAGATAAATTCTTGGCAAATTTTTTAATCTAAATGTTATATTGTTCCATCAAAACAGTTTTGAAACTGTTTTTTTTAAAACATACTCCGCTCAGTCTCCATCTATGGTATGAAATGTCCCCACAATTCTGCATATGTTACCTGGATAAGTATACAATCAGAGCTTATTCAGCAATAAAGGGGCGAGGTTACGAGGGAAAACAGGAACTGTGACTGCTGAAACGATTAAGCTAAACCTACTTCCAGACTCCTCTGACTGCACTCAAGGATCCTTTGAAATATTTCTGGAAATGGCTAAATCCTGGCCTGTGTCACCATGTCTGATTAAATTAGTGGTAGTGATGTGGATAGGGACATCTACCAACATCAACTAATCCTAATTTTCACATATTAGTAATAGTCTTGATGTTCACAATGGATACTCGGGCTGCATAGGTCAAGGTCCACTCAGAAAATGGAATGGGTGGGCCTCCAAGGGCAAATCAGTCTGACTTGCCACTGAAACTAAGTTTGTCCAGTTAATGCCTTTTTTATGCCTAAAACAAGGCAGCAGTGAAACAAAAAATTATTCTATATTTCTTTACAATGCAAACATTGTACAAATGCAATGTTATCAGTTATATAAAAGACAATATGGATTTAATTAAAAAAACAATGTTACTTTGTTAATTTTAACAGATGTGGAACTCTTTTTAATAATGGGCAGAATCTCAGACTAGATCAATAAAACTAATTGTTTGATTTTGGCTCTAGCTTTTGAATGTTTTACAGCTTGAAGTGCTCACCAGTCTGACCACTACAGCTACAAAGAGGAGATGCCTCTGTGTGGATCTAAGTACTAATCGGGAATAGGAGCAGACGTCGGCTATCAGCTGTTGCATTCTCTTTCAGCAATGATAAACTAGCTTGTACATTACCTTATTTAGTAAGGGCTCTCTGCTGACTCGGGGAAACATGTGCGTCATTTTCACCCTGCTTGACTGGCCCAAAGAGACTCTCAGTTCCAGCTGTATAGACTATATGAGCACTGAGCATTCAATAGTAATCAGAGAATTAAATGGGCAGACGAAACAGTGGTTTGAAAGGGCTGGCGAAAGTACTATAGAATATGTTACTTACGTTGGTTAAACTTTGCCCTAGCTTAAGCTTTTATTTTAAAATGACTTATTTTCTTTTTCTAGAGTTTGATTGAAAATAAGTCACATAAGGAAAAAACATCTTTAAAAATATGCTAAATGGACTGGGCGTCTAATCAAACCCACAGTTTAAAGCTAATTTGGAACAGAGATGTAGGCAATGATAACATTGTTTCAAAGAATAAATAACTGAAATAATCTCTGTATTTCACATTCTATTATTAAAAACATAAAATAAAAGAGATCCATGCTTAAGCCATGCACATAATGTCTTGTAAGACCATTAGACTCTCTTGGAATCTTAAAATTTACCAGGCTGGTTCTGATTTGTCACAGGGAGTAAATGCTGCACTTAGTCTGTTTCTTGTCTTTATTTGGTCTTATCCCTCATGACCTTTTAATAAAACATTTGCAGAGTGCATTGCATTACAAACATGGACAGCTTTAGTACTACTTGAATAGTCTGCATTTCCCTAAATCTAGTCCTGTCTACTAATTCACACTCCTCTGGCCAAACTACAATATATAGTCTCACAATGTTGTTCATCTGAGAAGCCAAATCACAAGCAGTTGCTTTCTATACAAGCTTGTTTATATCCAACCTGATTTTTGTTCTCTATTTTTTCCTCCTACAGGTCTCAAATTAAAGTCACAGTGTTAATACCAAGCTGAAATGTTCAGCAGCAATAAGCCATAATCTAATCAATCAGGATATGAAAACTATACTTCTTGTCAGTTCTATACAGTTTCTCTGGTACAAGAAACTTCCTGGACATGAGAATAGAGGGAACTTACTCGTGTTTGAAGGTATTCATTAATTTTATGGCTAGTCATGTTGAGTACCATTGAATCATTAACAGTTTTACCAACTGTGTTTGGTAGGCTGTTGACAGTTTCAAGCTCTTCCCTATTAATTTCTTTTTGAAAAGGAAATAAATCTGTGAAAGTTCAATATGTTCTTACAGAACAGTAAGATACATTTAAATAGTTATTATACATACAAGCTTTTTTTTAGTAATGAACTGTAATTCATCATTTAATATACATTCAGTATTAAAATTATCAATTACTGTGAGGAGAATATTACATATCAACATCCCACTGACATCTGCCTAACCATTTTACTTACACAAAGGAAATTGTCATATTGAGCTGCCAGCAGATCATACAGAAAGTAGTTATCGCAAAGCAATTAAGCAGAGGATTTAAATAGGGAAACAGCACAGCAGCTTGTATTACATTTGTGTCACAATTTGATCTGCAAACTAATAAGCAAGAAACTTTGATCACACTAGTAAAGAATGATAAAATGTCTTAGTCCTCACTTATGGCAGTCTGACCCATCCCAGAGCAGTTAGGAAAATCAAGGAAATGTAATTTCTCAATACAGAGTGGGGGTACGTAAGCATTTGGAAAATATACCTAGATTTTCTCACAATATTTGCGAGACATGGGGGCAAATTTTCATGCAGGTTTGGTGACCAGTGCACCTCCGAAATGTACACCTGACACACGTGTGACTTTCCCCAGGACATCTGACTTTGCACGCAGGTGCTGGGTTTGCGGTGCATTTTCTGGGCCATGATGGAGTGCAAGTGGCATGTGGCTGCAGAGATAGGACAGTTATAAGGCCTGCCTCAGTTCTCCAACAAATTAGCAATATTGTTTTAAAGTCCCCTAAACTTCAACTCCAACCAACCCCGCATGCCCCTCAGATCACCCTCACCACTCCATGCCCCATTAACTTCCATCCATTTCATGCCACATGTACATTGGGATAGCCCATGCCACCTCCCAAGCCCTTCATGTACCCTCCATAGTCATTCACCCAGTATCCACAATGTACAATCCTTAGGAGCCATGGAATAGCAATGAGAATTATTTTAAAATTATTGCAAATAAATTAAACCTCCAACAATTTAATAAAATCCTGAATTCAAACACACTGAAATGAAACGAAATGAAATGAAAATCGCTTATTGTCACAAGTAGGCTTCAAATGAAGTTACTGTGAAAAGTCCCTAGTCGCCACATTCCGGCGCCTGTTCGGGGAGGCTGGTACGGGAATTGAACCGTGCTGCGAGCTGGTTTCAAAGCCAGCGATTTAGCCCTGTGCTAAACCAGCGCCATTAATACTGAAAAAAAGACTCCCACATCAGAACCCGCTGGAGGAGGAGCATAAAAATTCTGGCCCGGTTTTTAATCCCACCGTTCTTTCAAACTATCTGACTCTCAAAATCCCTTTTCTTTCCAAAGTCCAAAGTTGAATGAGTAGCCACCTCCCAAAACCCATCTTTCCTAGGAGTCCAAGTTTTGAATCCCTGCAATCAGATTTCCACCCCGAGTACAGTACTGAAAAAGCTATTATTGAAGTCATAAATTAAATCCTAAATAACTGTGACAAAGGTAAATTTACTCTACTCTGCCTTCTCAATGTGTCTGCAGTCTTTGACACAGTTAATCACAGCATTCTCCTCTGATGTCTCCCCACTGTTCGTTCAGCTGGGTCGGAGTGCCCTCACCTAGCTCTGTGCTTATCTATGCAAGCATAACCACAGAATCATTATAAATGGCTTTGCTACTTGCTCTTTCACCATTACCTCTGGTGGGCTCCCAAGGATCACATTTTGGCCCCCTCCTATTTCTAATCTAATTGCTGCCCCTTGATGACATATCTGAAAACATGGCACACAGGTCTATCTCACCAACATCTTTCTTGACTTCCCTGCTGCTGCTAAATTATTTAACTGTGTATCTGACATGCAGTACTGGTTAGCCAGAAATTTCTTCCAATTAAATATTGCGAGGACTGAAATAATTGTTTTTGGATCCCTCTCCAAATTCTGTTCCCTAGCTACCAGCTCCATGCCTCTCCCCGGCAACAGTCTGAAATTAAGATAGATCGCTAGGTTTGACTATTCCAATACACACCTGACTGGTCTCCCAAATTCTACCTTATTTAAACCATCCAAAACTCTGTTACAACAAGTCCCATTCCTCTATCATTCTACTGCTCACTGATCTACAGTGACTGTGGTCACACAATGTCTTGATTTAAAAATGCTTATCCTTGTTGTCAAATCCCTCTATGACTGAGCTCTCCTCCCTATCTCTATAATTTCCTCCAGCCCTACCTGATATCTGTGTCCCTCTAATTATGATCTCTTATTTTAACCATGGTTTCCATTGCTTAGGCCCCATGCTCTAGAAACCTCACCTCACACTTCTCCTTTAATACACTCCTTAAAACTTACCTTTTGACAAAGCTTTTGGTCAATTAAACTAATACAGGTAACTCCTTTTGTGACTTGGTGTCATATTTTGTTTCACTCCTGTGAAGTACCTTGGGGATTTTTATTACATGAAAAGTACTATATAAATGTAAGTTATTGTTGCACAGATGCCTAATTGTTATTCTATGGGCTGGATTCTCGTGTAGAGATGAGAAATGCAAGATGGGCCATCCAAAATGTGAACCCCTCTCCAAACAATATTCCTGCCTTTTTTCTGTCTCTGAGAGATGTGGACTGGGAGGTTCAGGTTTTGCAAGCCATGAATTGTGGAAGGAGTGCAGGGGTTGAGTGGGTGTGGAAATGTGGTTATTAGAAGGCCCTCCTCAGTTGTTGGGGACTGCAACCTAGCTTCCAACAGTGTTCTAATGCCTCCTAAACTTACCCTTCACTGCCACCTAGCCCATCCCCTCTACACCATGTCATCCTATGACCCCTCCATACTCTCTCATACTCCCCATATTCCTTCTTACACCCAAAGCTCCTCATACCCTCGTGCCTCCTCCATGTCCATGTAATGGGGTCAGCTTACCTTTTCAGGAAAGAGCCCAATACTGATTTACTGCAGTTAATACACATCTACATTACAATACAGCATACCATATGACTTGTCAAGACATTTTGTTTTATAAATTTAGAGTACCCAATTCATTTTTTCCAATCAAGGGGCAATTTAGCGTGGCCAATCCACCTAACCTGCACATCTTTGGGTTGTGGGGGCGAAACCCACGCAAACACGGGGAGAATGTGCAAACTCCACATCGTCAGTGACCCAGTGCCGGAATCGAACCTGGGACCTCTGTGCCGTGAGGCAGCAGGGCTAATCCACTGCGCCACCGTGCTGCCTAACTTCTCAAGACATTTAACATTTACCTGTCAGGATGTTGCCAACTCCTCACCAGGATTCCCCCAGTAGTCATGAACTCTGCAATGAGGTGGGTTTTTAGGGATGGCAAAACCTTCACCAGAACACAATGAAGAGATGTGTGTGAGATCACAACCCAAGCCCTTCCCAACCCACAAATGTCCCCATAAGCAAATGCAAAATTGATGAATACGGTTGAAGTAAACTTGAAATGGCAGTTTTTAAAATAATACATGTAGGATGCGATCCAGCGGCCAAGCTGCGCCAGAAAAGCAGCTCGCAGTGACGCAACGAGGTCAATAAAAACCGGGAGACCCCGCTCCCGGGATCTACCTGGATCGCCACATCTCGCGGGATCCAAATCAATCTTGCAAGGTGTTGTGGTGTAAATCCCGCCCATTGCGGGTGGGATCACTTTTTGGCAAATTTGCATATTAGAGCGAGACAATTAGTCTCACTCTAATATGCAGATTCCCGAAGTACCTAAGGCTTTGGGATTCATCCCTTCGCCTCAGACACTCGCGGGAGTGCCACTCAACACTGGTCGCCACAAATGGGGCCAGATGGAACGGCATTCGTGGGGGGCTCCCAGGGGTTTGGATGCCCCCAGATGCATGCCCTTTGGGCAGGGTGGTGCCCAGCACTGCTGGTGCCACCTGGGCACCCTGGCACTACAGCCTGGGTGCCAGTTCTGGTGAGTAGAGCTCCCCAGTGTACAAAACGGGGCTATGTGCAGCCTCAGCCATGCGTTCCCCACTGAGGCTCCTTATACAACGTGAGTCGCGTTATATGGCCATATGTTTCTCGCACTGTGAGCAGCGGGAAACACATGGCTAAATGTGCTCGCTCTGGGAATTTGTTGCCATTTGGTTGAATTGAGCCTATTGTATTCAATTTTCCTGCAGCTTAATTGTTACATTTATAGGTTAAATGTGGCATTTCAAAGTGTTGCTCGATTTCCAGGTGACACAGCAGGAGGAGTATGAGTAGGAGCCTGTGTCAGAGAGAATGTGCAATACAGACTTTCCACTTCACATTTAAATTTTGTAACAATAGAAAAATTGCAATACCGGCTAAAACAGTAAAATGCTATTTAAAATGTGTGCCATGGCGCAAATAAATAACTTGAATTCGGACAGATAAAATTAAGCAGAGGGCACTTTGAATCTTCAAATCAGCTTCTACAATGTGAAGGGGAACTTTAACTCCCCAGCAGAAAGCCAGTGGGACATAATTTTAATGACTGTTCATTGATAATGTTCCACCAGCCAGCTGCTTGTCCAAAATGGACGTCCAGGGACAGCTGGTTAGATGGGCTTGTCAAATTTCGGGCCTCCCGAAGTCCACCAGGCTGGCAGTCAGGCAAGTTGAGAGGAATGGAGAATGGTGTTCAATGGTTTAGAAGCAGCCCAAAAGCTCTTTATTGGGCCGGGAGAAGCTCTCTTAACTTTTAATGAACACAAGAAGATAAATTTTAAACATAACCTGACAAGTCTTCCACTTGGTATGTGCCAAGTTTTATTGAGCAGAACATTTGTTCAATGGCACTTAAAATTGCATGGGTCTCAATGAGCAATGGCTCAATTGAATCCCGGTTTATGTTTAACCAAGGGAGTTGGTTAAATGACCACTGGGAGAGAAAGTGATAAATCCACCTACTTGGATTTTGAGTCTCATTCCACCTGGTGTTAATTGGCTGGAGGGAATTAAAATTCCTCTCATGGAATTAGTGACAACTAACAAAACAAGCCATAGCAGATGGGACGGACTATATAAGCTTGCCCAGCTCATATTTTTCAAGAAAATAAGCTCTGATTTTTTTCATTTTATGTCATTCAAGAGTGATCTGTTGTGATCTGTAACCAAGGAAACCGCTGACTAATTCAATGCAGTCATCTATCCAAACAGTTATGTTTTTCTTGTTGTAAATTAATGATGAACAATTCCTACAGACACGTCATTCCATGCTCTTGCCAATATCATCTCTGAGTGTCAGTGGATAAAAGCCCTTGCCTTATTTTGGTTATTGGAAGCATCCAAGTGGTTTTTACAAACAAACCAGGGTAGCTGTTGCAAAATGATATGATGAATCTCACATAACTCCATTAATCACTGCAAGAAGCATTAAGACAACATTTTCAATTTCCAAATAAACTGTACTCAAGTACTACCCCATAGCTTTCCTGGTAGCACTCCCTCGACCAGAGAGTGATATTTAGAATATTTTTGTGTTCCTTGATGTATGGTTCCAAGATTCTCAGCATAGTTAACAGAGGGACTGTCACAGAAAGTAAACAATGGACGGAAAGAAACTACAGAGCTGCCCCAGTGTTATTATGGTGGTCATGCTGAAGTCTGCAGCCAAGAATATGATCTCCTGCTGGATAAAGAAAATGGCAAAACGACGCATAGGGACTGAAAAGGAAGAAAAGCAAGATACATTTCTAATTGATGCCAGACTTATTAAATATTTGATTTCAGAGCATCTATTTTCCAACTACTCTGGTAAACTCTCTATCACTGTACTTCTTCATACTGAAGTAAAAATATGGACATATATTGCCTTAAGGGAACACACTTACTACTGTGTACGATTAAAAAAAATGCAATTATATTGCTTTTGACGTAAAGACGCATTCGGAAAGTTGTTAAAATTTAGGCTTGTCGGGGCAGCACGGTGGCGCAGTGGGTTAGCACTGCAGCCTCATGGCGCCGAGGTCCCAGGTTCGATCCCGGCTCTGCGTCACTGTCCGTGTGGAGTTTACACATTCTCCCCGTGTTTGCGTGGGTTTTGCCTCCCCACAACCCAAAGATGTGCAGGCTAGGTAGATTGGCCACACTAAATTGCCCCTCAATTGGAAAAAATGAATTGGGTACTCTAAATTTATTTATTTTTAAATAAAATTTGGGCTTGTCAATTCATCATTGCTGAAAAATGTTTACCTTTTGTTGAAAAAAGAATCTGTCTGTACGTGTGCAAAAATATGATAAAATATTGATTTAATGTACCATTTACATATCTGAATACAAGTAAATTCTTTAGCTGCCCAACCATATAAGAGGACTCTTATATAGAAATCTTTTGTCTGTAAGTACAAAGGGTTGAAAATATTGTTCTGTGCCGCTTCCTAACATCAAATTAGTAACGGTGGCCCAAACCTTTCAATCATCTCACTCACACGGTAAACAGGAGTCCAAACATCAACTATTGTATCTATGTGCCATTCATAGAACTTAAAACATACAGTGCAGAAGGAGGCCATTCGGCCCATCCAGTCTGCACTGACCCACTTAAGCCCTCACTTCCACCCTATCCCCGTAACCCAATAACCCCTCCTAGCCTTTTTGGTCACTAAGGGCAATTTTATCATGGCCAATCTACCTAACCTGCACGTCTTTGGACTGTGGGAGGAAACCGGAGCACCCGGAGCAAACCCACGCAGACACGGGGAGAACATGCAGACTCCGCACAGACAGTGCCCCAGTGGGGAATCGAACCTGGGACTCTGGCGCTGTGAAGCCACAGTGCTATCCACTTGTGCTACCGTGAAGCCCATGTGCTACCATGCCGCCCATTCAATAACCATATAAAATAATCTTTATCTTAAACATGCACTCATGACTGTTAAATGTTTTTATGCACAATACTGAGAAGATATCACTTATGAAGGTCAAAGAATTGTGTTTGAAAACAATATTAATTTACACAGGTTTAAAAGTAAGATCACATGTTATAAGCATTGAATATACATAATAAAACCGGACAGTCTAGGTCTACAACTGATTGTTTTATCCCATGCGTGTTAGCTGGGATGCCCCCCATTCTTCTGGGAACAGTGAAATATGCCTTCAAAATCTGAGAGAGGAGGAAGTTAATATCTTGACCACCCAAAATCAAGAACCACCAGCCACCACCAATGGCTGGAGACACCTGAGCAATAAGGTTTAGAACAGATAACTATGAGACAGCGTTTGCCCTGACCATAAGACTAAAAATTGCAATAAACCAGGGGCTGGATTCTCCGATTTTCAGGCTCTGTCCTGACGCCGGCGTGGGAATGGTATCGTTTTATGACCGGAAATTCAGCGCAAAACGGCAACCGATCCTCCATTTGGTGGGGGGGGGGGGGGGGGCTAGTAGGCAGGCAATTTAGAGCACCCAGCTCTAGCTGCCGATATGGTCGGAGAACTGCTGGGTCCGTGGCTGCGCATGCGCACGCCGGCGGCCTGTAGCGGCCGCACCGTGGAATATGGCGCCTGCTGTGCGTGGACCCGGCCTGCCATAGTGACCTCCCTTTGGCCAGGCTCACCACCTCCAGATCACCCCCCACCAGTGTCCTCAGCCCCTGCCAAGCCCCCCACCCCCCGCCCATGGATCAGCTCTCCCCTGACTGTGGTGGCGTTGGACTGAGTCCACAGCCGCCACGCCGGGTTCCCGACAAATAATAGCATGAGAAACCCACGCTGTCAGGAACTCAGCCGGTCAGGGGCTGAGCATCAGGGGGTGGGCCTCGGGCAATGTCCTGAGGCCGTCGATTCGGCGAGGGGGCAGAGCATTGCAAAAGCAGCGCAGCCCCTGATTTCGGCGCAAACATTGATTCTCCGGCCGATCTCCGAAAGCGATTTTGGGTCAGCAACCAGAGAATCCCGCCCCAGTTTTCTTTGTAGCTAGCGGTAGTCTGAAAGAAAGGCATTATGACCTTTGAACTTAAACATTAGGGAAAATTGTAATCTTTAAAATGTCTGGGGAATCTGTAATTGCTTTTAAGGTTTGAAAAGGACTTTTAAAATGTTTGCCTCAATTGTAAAGGAATTAATTGTAATTTTCTTAGATTGTAAGAAATACTGGTTCAAAGACAACCCTCGACCTAGAAGCAGTACCAACAGGAAGGAAATTAAGTTACAGATGCCATGAGGTTAGAGACAGATGGAGCGACTTTGTGCCCTTATTCACAGTCAGTGAGAACAGCAACACGGGCTCAGGCACACGCGACAATTGGGAAACAAGGGGCGGGATTCTCTGATCCTGAGGCAAAGTGTTGATGCCGCCGTAAACGCCGTTACGTTTTACGACGGCATCAACAGGCCCCCAGGAGCAGCGATCCTGCGGCCTACAGGGGGCCAGCGCAGCACTGGAGCGAATCACGCAACTCCAGCTGCTGGTACCGCCGTCAAACGGACGCCACGGGTCTGCGCGCGCGCGCTGCGGCCGGTGCAAATTCGCGCATGTGCGCTGCAACCGGCACAAACTCGCGCATGTGCGCTAGTTGCCTTCTCGGCGCCAGCCCCGACGCAACATGGCATAGAGCTACAGGGGCCCGGCGCGGAGTAAAAGAGGCCCCCACCAAGATAAGCCGGCCCATCGATAGGTAGACCTCGATCGCGGGCCAAGCCACGATGGAGGGCCCCCCCCCTGGGGTCGGAACCCTCCCCTCCCCCCACCAGGCCGCCCCGCCGTAGGATGGACGGCGAGGTCCCGCCGGGCAGGACCACATACGAACGGCGCCGGCGGGACTCGGCCTATCTCGGCGGCCACTCAGCGCTTGCAGATGTTGGGATTCACCTAAATAATGCCTGGGGCCATCTCTGGAGTTCAGAATGGAGGCCGACTGCAACCTTGGACCCTGAACACCACAGCAGTGGGTGAGAGGTTTAGAATTTCCAGATGGGCCTGCCAGATTTGGTGTCCTTCCAGCTGTAGAATGGTCCCAGAGATCCATTTTCATTTTCAGGAGACCCACCTTCCTTTTTCAATAGTGGGTCAGTGACGTTCGGCACCTTCTCAATCGATCAAATAGAACGGCAGACTACATGCCATCAGGCCTGCCCTGCCATGGAATACTGTTATAACGACCAGGTGCATAATTAATTTGGTCAGGACTAGATGATTGGCGAGTTTTCCCACTGGTTCCACAGGCAAGATTCATTGGACTTGAGGTAAAGTATGCTGATCGGTGAGAAAGACCCCGCTATTTAATTGCACTTTGCCCTTCTTTTGGCCACGGGGAGATTCTCGCCCCCCCACCCCCCCCCCCCCCCCCCCCCCACCTGGCAAAGCGCCCCTCGGGCCCAGTCCCTGGCAGTACCAACCTGGGACCCAGGACACCATGGCAGTGTTAGCCGAGCATCCTGGCAGTGCCCAACACCATGGCAGTGAAACCTGGGAACTTTGCAATGCCATGGCGGCATGGCCAGGGTGCCCAGGTGGTACTGCCAAGGGTCCAGATGACAGGGGGAGTAGTGCCAGGGTGCCAGCCTGCCCTGTCTCTGGCCATCCAGGGGTCTCCAATGGCCTTAAAGACCCCCCCATTCCATTACGCCTGGTCCATGTTTGTGTGGGCCAGTATTAAACAGCGCCCTAATGCTTCTCCCAGGCAAGGCTGTTGAGTACTGGGCACCAGTTGAGTCCAGCAAACGTATATTTAAGTATGCTAATCTGAATCACATGCAGTGAGGGTGAGATTCAGATCGTGATGTCTTGCGAGGTTTAACGGTCTCATCCCGACACCAAGTTGGGTGAAACAAAGCCTCTGAATTGCACCGCTCTGGCCCCCAACGGGACTTATTCCTCAGATGGGAAAATTCTGCCCCTTGTTGGCAAATTTTTCATTTTGGGTGTGTTTGGTTAATTTGGTTGATGGTTCCCCCACATCAATGGTAACAACGGTAATGCCAAGAACAAGTACACAAACCCACCAAAGAGATAGGGAAGTGTGGGGAGAGGATTGATGCACTAGTTAGCTTTGGTTTTTAAGTTTCCATTGAATATTTACTTCCATAAGCACATTCATAAACTTTGCGATGAACAGCAGTTTAATAGAACATAGTTTTTTCACTTTTTGAACATTTTCCATTAATAAATAATCATTTATGTATTTAACATTGTTTTACTGATAAAGCTGAAAATTGCAGCAAAAATAAGCAGGTTTGGTACTTGTGTCCAAACCTCCATTTGTAATTATCCTGATTTAAAATAGCTGAAATTTACTAAAAGAAATCTGTTCTGCTATTATTCGAATCGTGCTATGATATCTTTTAAGTTTACCTAAGAGATCAGACAGGACCACCTGGGGCGGCACGGTGGCAAGCACTGTTGCCTCACAGCTCCAGGGTCCCGGATTCAAATCCGGCATCGGGTGACTGCCTGTGTGGAGTTTGCATTTTCTCCCAGTGTCTGCATGGATTTCCTCCGGATGCCCCGGTTACTCCCAAAGTCCAAAGATGTGCAGGTTAGGTGGATGGCTATGCTAAATTGCCCCATAGTGTCCAAAAGGTTAGGTGGGGTTACTGGGTTACGGGGATAGGGTGGAGGTATGGGTTTAAGTAGGGTGCTCTTTCCAGGGCCCAGTGCAGACGCGATGGCCTCCTTCTGCACTGTACATGCTATGATTCTATGTCAAGTCTCACTCAAAAGATGTATTGAAAAGAATGGGCAGGATTCTCCCCGACCCATGAACCGTCGGGCTGCCCGGAAGGTGCGTAATCATCCGCACCTTCAGGGGCAAGGTCGGCGCTGGCAGGGTTGGCGCCGCACCAACCGGCGCGGAAGGGGTTGCCAACCAGTGCCCAAGGGCCTCCGCTGGCCGGCGCGAATTGGCACATGCGCGGGAGCGACAGCGTGTGCTGGCATCATCCCAGTGCATGCGCAGGGGGGTTCGTCTCCGCACCGGCCATGGCGGAGGTCCACAGCAGACAGTGCGGAGGGAAAGAGTGCCCCCACGGCACAGGCCCGCCCGTGGATTGGTGGGCCCCGATCCCGGGCCAGGCCACCGTGGGGGCACCCCCCGGGACCAGATCCTCCCCCGCCTCCCCGAGGCCGCCCGCAAAGGAAGGTCCCGCAGGTAAGTACCAGGTCTAATTCACGCCGGAGTGACCGGCCTAAAACGGGCGGCCGCTCGGCCCATTGTGGACCGGAGAATCGCCGGGGTAGCCGCTGCCAGCAGCCGCCGACCGGCGCGGCAGATTCCCGCCCCTGCCAAAACCCCGGCGTCGGAGAATTCGGCAGCCGGCGCGGGCGGGATTCACGCCGCCCCCCAGCGATTCTCCGGTCCGGCGGGGGGTCAGAGAATCCCACCCAATATCTACTTCAGACCATCAGCTTTCAACAAAGCATGTATATTGGGGTATTGGCGGGATATTCCCAACAATTTCTCCACCAGGATTGGTATTGGGAGACATTGAAAATTTATGGCATAGACGGAGGCCAAAAAGCTTCTCTGCTAACTAAAGTTCTTTTTGCCTATTTTCTCACTCTTTTCTCTTTTTCTAAAGACACTAAAATAGGGTTGTGTGTTAATGGATAAAAAATGTTTCAACCAGTGCATTAAGGACTGTCATACTTATGTACCCAAACTGCATTAACTCTGCTAGTTTTAGGAAAAACAGTAATGTATCAATGTTAATGTGACCCTGTCCACCCCGCCTTATCTGTAACCCCATGACCTAACCTGCACATTCCTGGACACTAAGGGTTACTTTAACATGGTTAATCCACCTGACCCACACATCTTTGGACTGTGGGAGGAAACTAGAGGACCCGGAGGAAACCCATGCAGACACAGGGGGCGGGTTTCTCCCCTAGTCGGTGGGGCGGGCCATACCAGCGCCGAGGAGTGGCGTGAATCACTCCGCACCCTCAGAGGCTAGACCGGCACCGGCGGGTTTGGCGCCGTGCCAACCGACGCCGATTGGCCTCCGTCGGCAGGCGCGAGTTGGCGCATGCGCGGGAGCACCAGCGCGTACTGGCGTCATCCCAGCCCATGCGCAGGGAGGTTCTTCTCCCCGGCGGCCATGGCGGACCGTTACAGCGGCTGGCGCAGAGGGAAAGATTGCCCCCACGGCATAGGCCCGCCCGCGGATGGGTGGGCCCCGATCGCGGGCCAGGCCACCGCCGCCCCCCCCATCCGGGGCCAGATCCCCCCATGCCCCCCCCCCCCCCCCCCCCGCCCCCGAGGACTCCGCAGGCTGCCTGCAGAGTCAGGTCCCGCCGGTATGGACCTGGCGTGATTTACGCCGGCGGGACCAGCCAAAAACAGGCGGCCACTCGGCCCATCGCGGAGCGGAGAATCGCCGGGGGGGGGGGGGGGCTACTTCCAACAGTCCTCGACCGGCGCGACGAGATTTCCGCCCCCAGCAAAAAAACGGCGCCAGATAATCCGGCAGCCGGCATCGGGGCGGGATTCACGCCGCCTCCCGGCGATTCTCCGGCCCAACGGGGGGGGGGGGGGGGGTCAGGTCAGAGAATCCCGCCCAGGGTGTGTGTACAAATTTTGCACAGTCACCCAAGGAGTCAGTCACCCAAGGCCGGAACTGAACCCAGGTTCCTGGTACTGTGAGTCAGCTAACCACTGTGCCACCTTGTCGCACGCCCTCATTCAAGCATCATACCAACTCCCTACTCCACTGCACTAAAGTGAGACAAACTCAAGAATGTAGTCACTTAAACTTTTAACTTTGCACTGAGTGCTGTACAACCTTAGCTTGGGAACAATTAGCTTTACTTGAAAATGCTCAAGTGTTCTATTGGAGGTCCTGGAACTTTATAAGCTTGCTCCTCAAAGATGTAATAAAAGTGTCAGGTAAAATAGTGATGGTAAAATGTCAGTTTAGTTTATTCTAACTTTTCACTTTGAATTTGTTTTGGATTAATTTCCACGGTATCATTTTTGACATTTATTCTGCCGAAGGTACTCAGTATTTTGTCATGAGGAAGTGAGATTAGTCTGGTTAACACTTGCTATGATTTTCCTTCCTTCACGTTTGGCAAAAGTTTAGCTTCCATTTTGTGTCTCGGCTTGACAACAGTGAGACGGAAATTTAAGGAAATGAAAAACCTCATCAAAACTTTCTTTTGCACATCATGTTGGTGCTCCAACGTGTTGGTCTCAATATACTAATTTGGCAACCTTATTGACTGAATAATGTGATGTAATGTAATGCCATGGTGTCAAATAAACCAGAGCGAGGAGGAAAAAAAGCAAGAGATATTTATCAACACGAGATTCGGAAGATGTGAATGATGGTATGGAGAGCATTGAAAAGCTGAAAGAAAGCGATTGATAAATGGAAGACACAAGGGTGGAAGAACAAAACAACATATCATAACATTTATGAGAGAAAGCAGTGCCTCAGAGATGTGGAAGTGACAAAGACAGCCAAAAATGAAAAATGGTATTTAAGGGAAATGGATGTAGTAAAAGGGATGCACAAATTAGTTTAGTAAGAGAAAAGACAAATAACTGAGATACATCAAAGAAAGAAACAAGTTGATGAAAACAGACACAATTTAGGAATTTCAATAAAGGTGGAAAAATAAATAGAAGAGGCACAGAATATACAGGAGAGAAACAGAAAGGTGAAAAATACATATTCAGTGGACAGGGCAGGAAGTGCAAGTAGCTAGGCAAGAGAGGCAGCATTAGAGAGGGCCAGGCATATGACAGTGATAAAAATGCCACTTAAGAAGAAAGTTGACAAGCGATCCAATTCAATCCTGGAGAGATAAACCAAAATAAATAGCTAGACCAGAAAAGAAAATGGGTGGATGACAGGAATATCAATCATATTACAGAGAAGCAAAACAGAGAGACAAGACATAGCAGCAAGAAAGATGTGCAAAACATTACCTAGGGATACCACCCTGTTACCAACAACGCAAAGAAGAGGACAGAAACAGAAGGAATTAACTGAATGAAATTCCGACTAGTATCTGTGATTTAAGAGGTGGAGAATTTAGCAAGAAGGTGTGAAGTGGTAGAGGTAGTCAAATAACAAACACTGGAAATAGTTTAACCTAACCTGTCTCCAAACGTGTATCATCCTATTCTCACTCCATTCCCACCTGACACCACTTTAACAACTGGACCTTTTGCTTTAGGTGGCTGCCGAATCGTTAACAGATGCCAACTGGGGTCCTGTTAATTCATTAGAATCCCCATGTCATTTTAAATGCTGACTGAAGTGGGTACCTGCTGCCACATTTAAACAAATGTTTGGGAAGAACTCTGTTTAGTAGGTTTGCCTGGTCTCCACAAGTAACATTTGGGCTCTGCAACCCTAAGCACCCACACTTTGTACGCATGATATAATGCTGAACCTACCAAGGCCTACCTGAGCACTGACAATCCAAATGATACTGATTAAAAATAACTTCACTGGTGAATTTCTGACTACTTGTCATTATCATCCCAAACATTGGTACACCATAGCTGACCTGGAACATGTCACTTATTTCAGTAGCATTCTGCAGCATTACTGCTTGACTATTACTAATATCAATGGTTGGAAATACAATTTTCCCTCACCAAAATTGGAACCTTGGCAATCAAGAGTAGAAATTGATCTTGGGCAGTGGCACAAAATGGGTGGTTTCTTACTTAATTCAATGTCGCTCACTTTTCACCACCGTTCCAAGATGAATTTCTAAACCACAGGTTCTTCGGACTTGCTTACCTGGACAAGGCGATCTCTGACTTCTGCCGGGCTATAGCTGCTGCCCTCTGTGCCCCTTCCATGCTCCTTTCCACCTTTTCCCTCAGCTTGTTGGTCCTCAGGGGTATCAGGTGCTTCTTCTTGCCCTTCACCAGCACATTGTTCTTGTATTTTCCCTCTTCCTTATGGCCATCCGGGAAGGTGGTGCAGCCATAGCCATGCCTCACGTTGTCGTGCCACTCGCCCTCGTACTTGAGGCCACTTGACCTCTCGCTGACACCATATCCCGAGCGCTTGTCGTTCTTCCATTCGCCCATGTAACTCTCAGTAGTGGTGGCATCGATGTCAGACTCAATAGGTGGGAAGTCGTCACCGCTTTCGCCCAGGCTGACAGTGGAGTTGGCGTCACTGGCAGCTGAACTGAGACCGGCATCACTCCTGAGGAAGCTGAGCTTACTCTTTTGGCTGGACAGCGAGCTCCTGGACTCGCTCTTTCTCAGCTTACCCAGCAGTGAACCGCGCCTGAACAGACCCTTCTTCTTCGGCTTTTGCTCAGCATCACCAGCACTGTGAAGGCTCAGGGCGAAGCCACCACGGCTCGGCCCGATGGTTGAGGCAGAGGCGACGGCAGCAGAGGGGGTGGCCAAGGCCAGCGAGTCAGCCGGCGGCTCAAGTTGCAGTACGGTCCCATTACTGTGCTCGCTGCGAAGGGAGGTTAGCGAGGTCCGCAGCGGTGAGCGGATCAGGGTGGCCATCCCATAGGGAACACTCTGGCGCACTCCATATCCATGGCGCATCCCACCTGTAAACTGGCCCTGGTATGTACCTGAAAATGCAACCAGAAAATAAATACTCGTTAATTGTTAGCCACAATAATTTTCCCCATACGAGTGAAAATCACCTGAATAGATAACTCATGGCTGAGGGTGATGTCTGGTCATGTCCCTCATTGTTGGTTATGAATCCTTGCTTACTTAACACTTCAGAAGTGATTCACCATCTATGGAATAAGACACCCTCGGGAGCTATATAAGTGCAAGATTTTTCTTTAGCCCAACAGCAAAAAAGGACCTTTTAAAGTAAAGTCATCCTTCAGAATTCAGAATCTTTAATAGACCACACTTCAAAACACAGCTCTCCGTGTAGGATATGGAAGTAATGCAAAAGTGCATAACAAAGATTTACATGGTGAAATTCAATTGAACGGTTATGCTATCAGGAAATACTGAATGGCCTGGACACTCTGATCTCCAGAAAAGAGACAGCTGACTTAATAGAAGTATTTGAAATTAAAAGGGTTTGATATGGTCAATGTAGAGATAATGGCCAGGATTTTATGATTTTTTTGTCAAAGCATTGTCTCGGGTGGGAAAAGCAGAGAGCAGCCCACCAGCAACCTTGCCGGCTTTACCCACCAAATTTTTAACCACTTTGAAAAAGAAAAGAAGGGGCGGGACCCACAACATCATGCTGGATAAGCCTGCCCAACTAGCAACCTCGGTCCTGACAGATTGGAGTGTCCTTTTCAAAAGTCATCCCAATCTGAAAAAAAATATAAAACACCCCGCCCTCTCACGTTCTCTCCCCCCCCCCCCCCAGCTCCTCACCCAACGTACCTCCCCCAACCCCAAACCAATGGAAGCCATCTTCAGCACAGCCATGGCACAGGCATAACTCTCTCTCCCCGGGAGCTGCATTGTCGTCAGATCCCCATTTGTCAAAAGCCCACTGATGTGACATCAGGCTGGCAGGCTGGAGGGGCATCCTTATTGGCGCGGGGGGATATAATACAGTGGGGAATCTCACTAATGATTTTTAAATGTATGGTAATTGGTAATGATGTTTTCGATCTTTAATGGCAGGAGCACCATTGCATCATTGGCAGGAGGAAGAGACAAGGAAACGGGAAATATCACCCGCGTAAAAGCCATTTGGGGACTACCATTTGATTCCCCACCCCACTGGCATTCCTGCCACCGAAAACGAGGGTGAAGACCCACCCCCACCCCCTGCCAATGTTTCCAACTATGAGCCCAAAATTAGGGATCACAAATACAAGACACTCGCTTATAAATTAAGTAGGGAATTCAGGAGGAAAACTTTTAGTTTTATAAAATGTGGTTAGAACTCACTACCATATTGAGTAGAAGAGGCAAAGTATACAGATGTATGTAAGGGAAAACTAGATAGGTACATGAAAGAGAAGGAAATAGAAGATTATGTTTGGATAAGATTAAGTATTTTGACAGGATGCTTGTGTGAAGCATGATTGGTTGTGTCTCAAGACAATATAAAATAAGGGATACAAATCTAAAAGGGCTGCAGGAGTAGAAGGACAATGATGTGAATGTGCACAGGTCATTGAAGGTGACAGGACCGATGGAGAAAACAGTTAATAAAGTATATAGTATTCTGGGCTTTCTTAATAGGGAGATAGAGTGCAAGAGCAAGAAGGTTATGATTAACTTATGCAAAACAATAGTTAGACCTCAGCTAAAATATTGTGAGGAAAGCAAAAGTAGTTTTAAGGGATTTATATTTGTATCAGTAAATATTAAAAAGGTGGTTTAATTTAATGAGCAAAATTATTCGCCTCGCGCCACCGGTAGCGGTGATACCGATGAGTCAGAAAGCCCAGCCACATGAAGAAAATGGAATTGGCACCCATTTCCGATGCTCCGGCCCACTGCTGGCATTAGGATCAAGGTTTGCGCCCCCACCAGCGGGAGGATGCGAATGGGTCATTAAGGTCCATTTGCATCCACTTAGTGGGCCGGGCACCATATTCTCCACATCCGCATGATTCTCCGGTCCGTGGGCGAGATTTACTACTGGTCCTGACAAATATGGCCCTGACGCAGTGGACCTCACTGTAGGCCAAGCCAGTTCCCCCCAAAGTCCATCCAAGGGCCACCCTCCTCCTCACAATACACAACCTGCCCACCCCACCCGCACCAGATCCCCTCCTCAACCCCTCCACCAGAGACCTCCTAAATAAAGAGACCCCAAGACCCTCTAAATAAGGAAGCTGACACCCTGGTGGCAATACCAGTGCCCAGGTGGCATCAGAAGTGCCAGGGTACCACCCTGCCCAGGGGGCATGCACCTTGGGGCCTCCAATCCCCTGGGAGACCCCCAATGAGATCCATTCCATCCAGTCCTCATGAAGTCAAGTACCGAACTGTGCTAGCTGTAGGTCTTCAAGGCGAAGAGGATAATTAATTAATTAATCCATGTTCCCTGTGGAATGGATTTCCCCTTTCCTGTGTAAATTTAAATTCGGCAGCAAGGGAGATCCCCAGGCATCCAGCAGCAGGGATATCATTCAGCAGCCAATCACATTGAGGTGTTCTCACAGACAGAAAACCCCAGAAGTACATGCACTGACTATTCTTCACTCATGTTACAGAGTTGAAAATAAATGATTGTGACATAAACATAGGATTAAGGTTAAATCATAAATATTTAAACCAAAAGCATTATTTTCAAGATTTGATTTTATCATAATGGAGAAATTTGATATTCCACAAATAAAATTCCACAAACAAAAAATGTGTTTTCAGTCAGCAAGACTGTTCAGCAGGAATTATAAACTTAGTATGCCATTAAAACCCAGATACACCTCACAAAAAGCTGTTAGATTTTTAAAAAAGGTTTATACAGTGAGCACAAAAGGCAGGTTCTCAGCAACTCAGTGATTTTTAATTAATGGCAGATAGGAACTTCAACCGTGCATCCCATGGAGAAGCATGGGATTACTGACAGCACCTGACTTTCTACGTTTTACGGTAGCAATGACAGTGAAATTGTCAGCATTCGCCATCATTATTCCTCTGAATCTAACAGCAACTTCTGGAATTTGGGTCTTTATAATTCTCAAGATTATGTTCTTATTGCAATTTAAGTGGTACAATAATCTAGTTAAGAAAAATTTATGTTGACTTGGTTAAAAATGGTACTTACATGTGAAGTTATTACAGAATAAAATAGATGAATAGAATAGAAAAAGCATTGAAAAAACAGATAAATTAGTTAATGTTAATAGCAATAAGTTTGATATCACATTTAACAGAATAAATGTCAATATAGCATTTACCATTTTAAAATAAATAAAGCATAGTATAGATACAATAATTTGAATTGTATCTGAATAAATTAGACATTTGATTGTTGCAATACAGAAAACTAGAAATCCTCTAATCCACCTGGAAGTACTGTGATCATCCAGACCTGTAATTAGAAGCAAATCTTTTGTTTTTATTACGCTTACTTTGACTCTCTGAAAAGGTAGCCCTTCTAAATTTAAGCATATAGATATTATCAATTATATAATTTGAAGGTGAAATACATGGGGGGTCCTGTCCGCCTGAAGGTTTAAATTGCAGGCAGTCAGATCAGGAAGGAAAACGGGTGATTCCATTTTAACGGCCCTGTCTGCTTTTCGCTAGATGGAGGGGGGGGGGGGGGGTGCAATTAAAATGGGGTCCTTATTATACTTATTAAGAAGAGTTAATTGTGATCATTCCCAACAGAGCCCCGATACAAACCTTACAATCTGTCCAATCATCAGTTTGATAAAGGTCAGGTTTTGTTTCAGACTTAGACAAGTCAAATATAAGACATAAATGTTGTAAAAAAAATAACTGTGACTTTTAGGTTGGACATTTGTCATAAATGACAAACTTAGCTAAAAAGTCTGTTTACCTTGGCTAATGCCTGAACAGTTATACCAATTGCAAAGGTAGAATAAGTTGTAAAATTTCAAAACACAATGATGATTCTAAAACAGTCAACTTAAGAATGGGGACAAAGACAGATCCTGATCATTGGCTGATGTATCCCTTTGTCATCAGAATGAATGCTTCATTTATGGAAGATCATTTGACAAACCTGAGTGGCAAAATGCCAAACAACTGGATGTTGATGATATTTATATTACAGCAGTCTAAGATTTTAATTGAATGTGACGTGTTGCCATTAAGCACAGAGCAAAAGTCTGGAGCCGACCCCTGCCTTTAGGTTAAAATACAGAAAGATTTGTTCGTAGCTTCACCATTGTCACAGGATAGGATATGCAAGAGCTCTTAACTTCTAGAGAAAGACCTGGTTTTGACAAAATGACACAGGTTAAATTGCAAACTCACTGAGGTAGAAATTGATTAGAGATAGTCAACACGGTTTTGTGAAGGGTAGGTCGTGCCTCACAAACCTTATTGAGTTCTTTGAGAAGGTGACCAAACAGGTGGATGAGGGTAAAGCAGTTGATGTGGTGTATGTGGATTTCAGTAAATCGTTTGATAAGGTTCCCCACGGTAGGCTACTGCAGAAAATACGGAGGCAAGGGATTCAGGGTGATTTAGCAGTTTGGATCAGAAATTGGCTAGCTGGAAGACAAAGGGTTGTGGTTGATGGGAAATGTTCAGACAGGAGTCCAGTTACTAGTGTTGTACCACAAGGATCTGTTTTGGGGCCACTGCTGTTTGTAATTTTTATAAATGACCTGGAGGAGGGCGTGGAAGGATGGGTGAGTAAATTTGCAGATGACACTAAAGTCGGTGGAGTTGTGGACAGTGCGGAAGGATGGTACAAGTTACAGAGGGACATAGATAAGCTGCACTGCTGGGCTGAGAGGTGGCAAATGGAGTTTAATGCAGAAAAGTGTGAGGTGATTCATTTTGGAAGGAATAACAGGAAGACAGAGTACTGGGCTAATGGTAAGATTCTTGGCAGTGTGGATGAGCAGAGATCTCGGTGTCCATGTACATAGATCCCCGAAAGTTGCCACCCAGGTTGAGAGGGTTGTTAATAAAGCGTACAGTGTGTTCGCTTTTATTGGTAGAGGGATTGAGTTTCGGAGCCATGAGGTCATGTTGTAGCTGTACAAAACTCTGATGCGGCCGCATTTGGAGTATTGTGTGCAATTCTGGTCGCCGCATTATTGGAAGGATGCGGAAGCATTGGAAAGGGTGCAGAGGAGATTTACCAGAATGTTGCCTGGTATGGAGGGAAAATCTTATGAGGAAAGGCTGAGGGACTTGAGGCTGTTTTTGTTAGAGAGAAGAAGGTTAAGAGGTGACTTAATTGAGGCATACAAGATGATCAGAGGATTGGATAGGGTGGACAGTGAGAGCCTTTTTCCTCAGATGGTGATGTCTAGCACGAGGGGACATAGCTTTAAATTGAGTGGAGATAGATATGACAGATGTCAGAGGTAGGTTCTTTACTCAGAGAGCAGTAACGGCATGGAATGCCCTGTCTGCAACAGTAGTGGACTCGCCAACACTAAGGGCATTCAAATGGTCATTGGATAGACATATGGATGATAAGGGAATAGTGTAGAATGGCTTTAGAATGGTTTCACAGGTCGGCGCAACATCGTGGGCCGAAGGGCCTGTACTGCGCTGTAATGTTCTATGTTCTAAATTTGTCTTGGACTGTAGTGCAAAATGGGTTGTATTACAATCAATGAAACCAAGTATCAGGTGGGTTATTAACTAATGGCTGATAATATATTATCCATTTTACCCCACCACCCAACACCAATTTCTACCCATCTTTTTTTTGGAAAGTGCAGTGGCGAAGCCAGAAAGGGCAGCACTGTAGCATAGTGGTTAGCACAGTTACTTCACAGCTCCAGATTCCCAGGTTTGATTCCCCGCTGAGTCACTGTTTGTGCAGAGTCTGCACGTTCTCCCTTTGTGTGCGTGGGTTTCCTCCGGATGCTCCGGTTTCCTCCCACAGCCCAAAGATGTGCAGGTTAGGTGGATTGGCCTTGCTAAATTGCCCTTAGTGTCCAAAAAGGTGAAGTGGGTTTACTGGGTTATGGAGATAGGGTGGAGGTGTGGGTTTGGGTAGGATGCTCTTTCCAAGGGCCGGTGGGCTGAATGACCTCCTTTAGCACAGTAAATTTTATGATACTTGTTTTGGATACTGTTGAGGGGAATTACCTCTTGCTAGAGGGGAGGGTTTAAACTAATATGGCAGGGAGATGGGAACATATGTAAGCATTAAGAGTACGGGGAATTAATAACAAGAGAAAAATACAGAAAGGAGAATAAGAAAAGTGATAGGCAGAGAAATCAAGGGCCTGTATGAGATAATAACGCTGTAATAAAATAGTACGGAAGGGACAGGGTACGTTAAAAGGACCAGCCTTAAGGTTTTGTACCTGAACGCATGGAGCATTGAAAATAAAATGGATGAATTAGATGTAAAGGGTTATGATAGTGTTGGATTACAGGGTCGTGGCTCCAAGGTGACCAAAGATGGGAACTAGACATTGAGGGCTATTCAGCGAATGGGAAACATTATTGAAAGAAAGGACAGCGGACAGGCAAAGGCTAGCATTCAAGAAACAAATAGGTGAACTCCAAAAGTTGGTTATTCCTATATGGCGCGTGAGTAGAAAGGGAACTGTGGCCCAACCATGACTTACAAGGGAAATTAGAGATAGTATTAGATTCAAAGAAGAGGCATACAAATTAGCAAGAAAAAGCAATAGATCTGAGGATTGGGAACAGTTCAAAATTCAGCAAAGGCAGACCAAGGGATTAATTAAGGGGAAAATACAATTTAAAAGCAAACTAGCAGGAACATAAAAACTGACTGTAAAAGTTTCTATAGTTATGTAAAGAGAAACAGATTAATAAAAACTAATGTAGGCTCCTTACAGTCAGAAACATAACAGGAAACAAAGAAATGGCTGAGGAGCAACTCCCTTCCTGGTACAGGGATGACAAGTATTATGTTGTCTTCGCAACTCAATTCATCCTTTCATCTCCTCAGAAACTGACTCACAGGACCAACCTCTTCGAACATAATATGTAGGAGCAGAAATGGGCCATTCAGCCCAGTATATCTGCTCCACCATTCAATGAGATCATGGCTGATCTGATATAATCCTTGGGTGGGATTCTCCAATAATGCCCGTGAAAAAATACAGGCGAATCACTCCGGACTTTCCTGAAGAAAGTACGGAGCCATTCTCCTAACTGGAGGGGGCTAGCAGGGCCCCAGCGTAGTCTTTGCAGCTCCGGCTGCCGATATAGGGCCCTACAATACCGGTCGGGGGTCTGGCACGGCGTGGCAGATCCACACCACGGACTGGCACCAAGAAGATAGCCCCCCCCCCCCCCCCGAGTTCACGCGAGCCCGCGGATCGGTGGCCCCCGATCAGTAGCCTGGCCGTCCTGAAGGCACCCCCCCGGTGAACGAGCCCCCACCCCCCACTAGGGCGGCCACGGACTGAGTCCACAGCCGCCACGCCGAGTTCCCGACGGGTGGAACCATGAGAGAACCACGTTGTCGGGAACCCGGCGAGCTGCACTCGGTGAATAGCCACGTGGGCCTTTTTCAATAACCCGACCGGTGCTGCGTCGATCCCGCGGGCCCGTTTGCCGGCGATTCTCCGGGGACCAGAGAATCGTGGGAGTGGCATCGGACCTGATCTCGGGTTTGATGCCCATTCTCCGCCCCCACGCCGATCACAATTTCTGGTGGAGGTTCGAATAATCCCGCATCCTATCTGCCTTATCCCCGTGACTTTTGATTCTCTCACTGATTCAATATCTGTCTATCTCAGCCTTGAATGACCCACATTCTACAACTCTCTGTGGTAAAGAATTTCAGAGATTCATTACCCTCCGAGAGAAGAAATTCCACTTCATCTGTCTTAAATGGTCAACCCCTTACTCTGAAATTATGCCCTCTGGTCCTAAACTTTCCCACAAAAGAAAACAACCTTCCAACATCTACCCTGTCAAGAACCCTGAGCATCCTATGTCTCAATAAGGTCACGTCACATTTTTCTAAACTTCAATGAGTACAGGCCCAACCTACTTAACCTCTCCTCATAAGAAAATCCCTCCATACGGGGGATCAACCGAGTGAACCTTCTCCAGACTGCCTCCAATGCCAGTATATCTTTCCCTATATAAGGTGACCAAAACTGTCCACAGTATTCCAGGTGTGGTCTCTAACTAGTGCCTTGTACAGTTTTAGCAGGACTTTCCTATTTTTATACTCAATTCTCTTTGAAGTAAAGACCAACATTCCATTTGCCTTCCCTATTATATGTTGAACTTGCACACTAGTTTTTTTGTGATTTATGCATGAGGGCCTCTAAATCCCTCGGTGCTGCAGTTTTCTGCAGTCTTTCTTCATTTAAATAATATTCAGCTCCTGTATCCTTCCTAGCAAAGTGCGTAACTCCACATTTTTCCAACATTATATTCCATTTGCCAAGCTTTTGCCAACTCACCTCCCTCTGTAGACTCTTTGTATTATCCCACCTATTTTTGTGTTATCCACAAATTTGGCAATAGTGCATTTACTTCCCTCATCCAAGTCATTGATATACATTTCAAATAATTGTGGCCCCAGCATGGATCCATGTGGCATTCCACTAGTTACAGGTTGCCAACCTGGAAATGCCCTTCTTATCTCAACTCTCTGTCATCCAACAGTTAGCCTATCCTCTATTTGTGCTAATATATTAATCTCCCCACCCCACATCATAGGCTGTTATCTTATTAAGCAGCCTTTTGTGTGGTACCTTATCATATGCTTTTTGAAAATCCAAATTTATTACATCTACTGCTTCCCCTTCATCTATCCTTCTCGTTACCACTTCAAAGAATTCTAATAAATTTGTCAGACATGATTTCACCTTCAGTAAGCCATGCGGACTCTGATTGATTATATTGTGCATTACTAAATACTCTGCTACTATATCCTTTATCATGGACTTTAACATTTTCAAAATGATAGAAGTTAAAGTAACTTGCCTGTAATTACTTTTTCTTTGACTCCCTCCCCTTTTAAATAAAGGTGTTACATTGGCAGTTTTCCAATACTCTGGAACTACAGAGGATTCCTGGTATGATTACTAGCAGTGCATCCTCTATCTCTGTTGGTACTTCCTTTCAAATCTTGGGGTGCAACCCATCAGGCCCAGGGGGCTTATCATCCTTTAGCCCCATTAGTTTCCCTAGTACTTTTTCCCTAGTGATTGTTACTGAATTTATTTATCACACCGCCCCCCGCGCCCAACCCCCACTTCTGGGGCGGGATTCTCCCCTACCCGGCGGGGCGGGGGGTCCTGGCGGATGGAGTGGTGTGAACCACTCCGGCGTCGGGCCGCCCCAAAGGTGCAGATTCTTCCACACCTTTAGGGGCCAAGCCCTCACCTTTAGGGGCTAGGCCCGCGCCGGTGTGGTTGGCGCGCCACCGGCCGGCAGGAAAGGCCTTTGGCGCCACGCCAGCCGGGGCCGAAGGGATTCTGCCAGCCGGCGGAAGTCCACGCATGCGTGGGAGCGTCAGCGACTGCTGACGTCATCCCCGTGCATGCGCAGGGTGGGGGGTCACCTCCACGTCGGCCATTGCAGAGGCTGATGGCCGAGTCGGAGGGGAAAGAGTGCCCCCACGGCACAGGCCCACCCGTGGATCGGTGGCCCCAATCGCGGGCCAGGCCACCGTGGGGGCACCCCCAGGGCCAGATCGCCCTGCGCCACCCCCAGGACCCCGGATCCCACTCGCGTCGCTTGGTTCCGCCGGTAAGGGAGGTGCTTTAATTCACGCCGGCAGGACCGGCATTACAGCAGCGGGACTTCGGCCCATTGCCGGTCGGAGAATCATTATCGAAGGGCCAAGCTCACTTGGGTCTCTCTCTTCCTTTTTATATTACTTCCTAGTTTATCCAAATAGTTTATCGGCTCCCTCTTTATTTCTTGGTCATCTTTTGTTGGTGTTTAAAACTTTCCAAATTCTCTGGTGTACCACTAAACTTTACCACATTATAATGTTTTCCTCTTTCAGTTTAAGACTATCCTTCATTCCTTGGTTAACTGTGGTTGATTTATCCCCTTCCTAAAATCCTTCTTCCTCACTGGGATATATCTTTGTCATTAGTCATTAACTATTTTCAGAAGTGTCTGCCATCGATGATCCATTGATTTTCCTGCTAAGTTCCTTTCCCAGCCCACTTCAGCTAATGCTGTCCTTCCTTTATAAATACCCTTATTTAAGTGCAACAAAGGTGTTTCTGACCCAAGTTTCTCAATCTCACAATGAATGCTACATTTTACCATGTTATGGTCACTGCTTCCTCAGGGATCTTTTACTCAGTGATTGTTTATTAAACCTGTCTTATTACACATTACCAAATCAAAAATAGCCTGATCCCTGGTTGGATCTACAACATGTTGTTGTGGGGCACTGTCCCAAAAACACTCTCTGAATTCTTTCTCATCGGTACCTCTGCCAATTTGATTTTCCCAATCTACATGAAGATTGAAGTCATGCATGATTAAAGTACTGCCTTTTTTACAACCCTTTAGTTTCTCCTGATTTATTCTCCATCCTACAGTTTTGATCTCCTTGTCACCACATCTCTGTAATGGTTAAAAGATCAAAACCATTGACCTCAACGTGTGCGTTAATTCATCTATTTTGTGCCAAATGCTATATACATTTAAGTAAAGAGACATTAATTTTGCCCTGTACCATTTTTCCCATTTTGACCCTATCAATTGCTGATTTTTTAATGTTTGTACACTCTGTCCTTTCTTGTCACACTCTTGACAATTCTTGTCACATTCTTGTCATTACCCAAATAGCTGTCTTGTAATGCTGTCATACCCTTCTGCTTTGTAAGCCTTCATATCCCCTCTGCAGAACTTACCCCCATCTCTCTAGTTAGTCTAAAGCCCTTTCTGCTGTGCCTCAGTTTGGACTACAGTGGGACCTTGTGGGCCGATACTTGATTTGCTACGCCGAAACTAGCAATGTGTCCAAGAAATTCAACACCATAACAATTTCCTATGGTACTGGGGGAAGTGCTCCACTCTCTCGTAAAGGCAGGTGACTAAGTGAATCTGCATTTGTTTTTTAAATTTTCCAATTAAGGGGTAATTTAGCGTACCTTGTACGTCTTTGCGTTGTGGGGGTGAGACGCATGCAGACACGGGGAAAATGTGCAACTTCCACACGGACAGTGACCCGGGGCCAGGATCGAACCTGTGTCTTTACCGTTGTGAGGCAGCAGTGCTAACCACTATGCCACCATGCTGTCCCAAACACATCTGCATTTGTGATATGTGTTCCAGATCAGTGTTTGAATGTATATTTGTAGGTAGACAGGATTAACACCCAACGCTGAATTCTTGCTGATACAATTGGCGAAATAGCCTCATGTTCTTTAAAAAGGCCCAAGAGTGGTTTGTGGTCCGTAACAATGGTGAAGTGCCTCCCATATGCATACTGGTGGAACATCTTTACCCCACACTTAGCACACTGGGCTAAATCGCTGGCTTTTAAAGCAGACCAAGGCAGGCCAGCAGCACGGTTCAATTCCCGTACCAGCCTCCCCGAATAGGCGCCGGAATGTGGCGACTAGGGGCTTTTCACAGTAACTTCATTGAAGCCTACTCGTGACAATAAGCGATTTTCATTTCATACTATTGACAAACCTTCTTTTTCCATCTGAAAGTAGCCTTTTTCAGCCTCTCGAGAGGATTCAAGACATACCCATAGGTCTTTTGGATCTGTGTTCCCTCTTATGGAACAATACTGCTCTAACGCCTTATGGAGAGGCATCACACCAATTCGTTAGACAGGTCAAAATGTACTAATAAACTCCCTCTTTTTTTTTTGTCATCTTTTGTTTGTTTTAATATTTTCCCAATCCTCGGGCTTACCACTAAACCTTGCCACATTATATGTTCTTTCTTTCAGTTTAAGACTATCCTTCACTTCTTTGGTTAACTATGGTTGATTTATCGCCTTCCTAGAATCTTTCTTCTTCACTGAGATATATCTTTGTCATTAATCATTAACTATTTTCAGAAGAACCTGCCATTGCTGATCCACCGACTTTCCTGCTAAATTCCTTTTTCAGCCCACCCCAGCCAATGCTGCCCTCATTCCTTTCTATTTGCCCTTATTTAAGTGTAGCACAGTTGTTTCTGATCCAAATTTCTCACTCTCAAATTGAATGCTACATTTTACTATATTATGGTCACTGCTTCCTCGTAGATCTTTTACTCTGTGATTGTTTATTAAACCTGCCTCATTATACATTATCAAACCAAAAATAGCCTGATCCCTGGTTGGATGCACAATATATTGTTCCAGACACTGTCCCAAATACACTCTTTGAATTCTTCCTCATGACTACTTCTGCCAGTTTGATTTCCCCCAATCTACATGAAGATTAAAGTTATCCATGATTAAAGTATTGCCTTTTTTACATGTCTTTATTTTCTCCTGATTTATTCTCCATCCTAGAGTTACAGTTTGGGGGCCTATAGCTTACTTCCACTTATGTCTTCTTCCCCTTGTTATTTCTCACCTCCACCCAAATGATTTCACATCTTCCAATCCAAGGTCATTTCTTGCTATTATACTTATTCCATCTCGTACGAACAAAGCTACTCCATCATCCTTTCCTTCCTGCCTGTCCGTTCGAAAAGTCAACATATTTCTGAATACTTAGCAGTTTTGATCTCCTTGTAACCAGCAGCAGGATTCTCCCTTCTGGGGACTAAGTCGCCACGCCGACGGGAGAACCAGCGCCAACCACTCCAGCGTCAACAGCCCCGAAAGTACGGAATTCTCACCTGTCTAGGGAGCTAGGTGGGTGCCAGAGGGGTTGGCGCTGCTCCAGCTGGCGCTGAAGGCCCTGCACGAGTTCACACATGCGTGGAACACCCGTTGTGATCTCGCGCATGCGTGGAACCGCCAGCGTGATTCCGTGCATGTGCAGACCGGTCATCGTATTTTGGTGCATGCGCGGGGGGGTTCTCTTCTCCGCGCCGGCTATGGCGCAGCCCTACAGGGGCTGGCGTGGAAGGAAGATGTGCCCCCATGGAACAGGCCCGCCCGCAGATCGGTGGGCCCCAATCGCGGGCCAGGCTGCCCCCGGGTATCGGATCCCCCCGTGCCCCCCCCCCCCCGAGGACTGCCCACGCCAACTTACCTGCCAGGTCCCGCCGTGTGGGACCATATGTAACTCACGCCGGCGGGACTGGTCAAAAATGGACGGCCGCTCGGACCATCGGGGCCCACAGAATTGACAGGGGGCCGCTGCCAATGGCCCTAGTGGGAGGGGCGGGGGGGATCCGACTCCGGGGGGTGCCTCCACGGTGGCCTGGCCTGCAATCGGTGCCTACCAATCGGCGGGCAGGCTGTTTCCGTGGGGGGCCTATGTTTCTCCACGCCGGGCAGCTGTCGGGTTCCGCCATTTTGCCCGGGGGCCAGCATGAAGACGGGAACCGATGCGCATGCACGAATTCGCGCCGGCCATGGCGTGCATGTGCGAATTCGTGCCGGCCATGGCGTGCTGGCTGGAGCAGCGGACACCACTGCGGCGCCATACTAGCCCCTTGGGAAGGGGTGAATACCTGAGCCTGGAGGCCCGTAGATGCCAGAGCAGCTCACGACGCTTTTGACGCCGTCGTCAGAACTTGGCCGCGGGATCAGAGAATCCCGGCCATGGAATCTTTTATATCCACTCGAGAAAGAACAGGCTGGGCTTTAGGTAAAGTTTCATCTGAAAAGCAGCATTTCCAAAAGTGCAGTACACCCTCAGTAATGCACTGGAGTGTCAATCTGGATTATGTGCTCAAATCTCTGGAGTGGGATTTGAACCCACAATCTTACACCCAACTCGGAGACAATAGTTCCACCACATTGTGAAGGTCCACAGCTAAAGGTTTCAGCACAAAAAGGTATTTTGTATCAAACAAAATTAAATATAAGATGGTCTTGGGGTTCTAAAACATGGAAACTGCATATCTGTCAATTGATTATTGAACCGATATTTTTAAATTTAAGTTTGTTCATTTTCTGGCTCACTGTCTTGATTTTCTATAACCAGCCATTCTCATGTAAAATAATTTGAACTGTGTCAGGTTTTGAAACTGAATGCAACTATACATTAAGGAAGATATTAACAACTAATTAATGGATAATAAAATGGCATTTGTTACTTCCTTGATGCCAACAATAAAGTGTAAAATTACGCAACATCTTGAAACAGTACCCCAGTCACTGAAATGCCCCAATTTAGTTGATACATTATTCATTGTGGTTTTCAGCTGAAGTTGTGAAATTTCAGAATGCAGATTTTTAACACTTTCGTAAAATGAAAATGAAGGTATAGGGCAGGATTTAACTAAATGGGAACAAAGTTCCATAGTGAGTGTTTTTAGCTACGTGATTCCCGCTGCTCGCATTGCCAAGAAACACAACGCTATAAAATGGCAGAGGGTTAGATAGGGGGCCTCAGCGGGGAACGCGTGACCAAGGCTGCACATAGTCCCATTTTGTGCACTGAGAAGCTCCGCTTGCCGAAAGTCCTCAGCGTAGCAAGAGATTGGGACACCATTTTTAAATAACGTCCCGATCTCTGGAGCCCCAAAGCAACCCCACCCACCCACAACACACTATGGGAGAATGTCCAGCCACCCAGCCCCCCCACCCCGCGCCACCACCAACACTCATGCAGGGCAGCCTCAGCCCGATCACAACCGTGCAAAAATATGCCAGCTTGGCAGTGCTAGGCTGGCACCTTGGCAGTGCCAGACTGGCACCAGCAGTGCCAGGGTACACCACCCTGTCCGAAGGACATGAATCTAGGGCCGCCAAACCAATGGGAGACCCCCACAAGTGCCTTTCCATCTGTCCCCATTTGTGAAGACCAGTACTGAATGGCACTCACCCAAGGTCTCCGAGGCGATGGGGGTAGAACCCAATGCCTCGGGTACCAAAGGAATCCGTTCAACCTGGCTGGGCAGAGAGAGAGGTCTTTACTTTGGATCTTTAAACAGAATCCATCAGGTGAGAGAGAGAAATCAGAGCTGTGACCCTCGATTTTAAATCAATTTTAAAGCAGCTCATTGGTGCCGGCCAAGACCATCAAGAGGTGTCATCACTGATGTCAGGCTAATCAGCACATCCTGCTGGAGTTTCCTTTTAAAACTAAAGGTGCAGTTCATATTAACGGAATAGGTTTCATTAATTGTTCATGTACAAAAAATGTAAATAGTAGTTTAGCACAGGGCTAAAGAGCTGGCTTTTAAAGCAGACAAAGGCAGGCCAGCAGAACGGCTCAATTCCCATTCCAGCCTCCCCGAACAACCGCCGGAATGTGGCGACTAGGGGCTTTTCACAGTAACTTCATTTGAAGCTTACTTGTGACAATAAGCGATTTTCATTTCATTTCATTTCAAATAAATCAAAAGGGAAAACAAGGGGCTGGTAGGGATTAACCAGAGGATCCTTATGTACCTACCTCCACTACCCCCCCCCCCCCCCCCCCCCTGCAATAGAATGAAACTTCTGGGCATGGACATTTCATTTTGAGGTATGCAACACCCACACATACCTATCTAACCCAGCCCCATTATACAAGTCCACTTTCCTTGCTTCTACATTAGTAAAGAGTCAGCTTTTAAACGCATGAGAAAGTATTTACAAACATGCAACGAGATTCTCTGTCGGCGGGATCCTCCGTCCCGCTGGCAGCGCACCCATGCCCGCGCATTTCCCGATGGCACAGGGTGGCCCACAATGGGAAACCCAATTGGCCGGCTGTGGGAATGGAGAATCCCGCTGCCGACAGGGGTGCGCCGCTCCAGAAAATGAGGCTGGCGGGGGGACGGAGAATCCCACCCATTATCTTTTCCAGGAAAATGTACAGGTTTAACATCAAGCTGTTGCAATAACAAACTCTCACAGAATAATCTTGTGTTTCGTATTTGAAATGTCTCTATAAATGCAAGTGGATACTGCTTTGGGAAGATCCGGGGCGTCCTCCAACATGGCTGTCAATTTCCCAAACTTCCCTGGGTGTTCCGTGGACCGCAGCTGTTTTGCTTGTTTCTGCAGCAGGTCCAACATGCATTGTTCTTCAGTCTCTAACTGAACCAGTCTCTGTGGTTTTAATCTAGATGGGTATGGCTTCAGCGGTTCAAGGTTTCTGAGATCCACAACATGGGTAGTTAACTGAAGGGCCCCTGGTGTTTCCCTCAACTTCGTCTATGCTTTTTCAGTACCTGGACTATATCTGGCTCTTTCAGTCTGTCATGTGATACCGTCAGCCTTTCCTGATTGTCCAATGAATTTTCAACCAAATTTTGAGGATCTCCTACAACTAAGCTACAAGTAGGATTGTCAAGGCTGAGAGGCGTATTGGATTCATTTTTAACCAATAGATTCTTTACCGCCCTTCCAGCTTTACCTTCTCCCTTGTATTTCACATGGCTACCTTCAGCAACAAGTGCAACTGAGGGTTCAATCCTCTCAGTGTTGGTTGACTTCATAGATACTAGTTCTAATGTGATAATTTTTACATCCTCCTCATGGTTTCTGTAATTCCAGCCTTTATCTCCAATTAGTAATACGGAATGACATGATTTGTGCTTTCCAATTTTGCTTCTCTATTTTCAGAGTCAGAGGATGGTACATTATTGGGTCTATGAACTTTTTGGTTTTTGCTAATATCTGGAGTTGCAGAACCACTACAGGGTTTTCTATCTACCTTCCCCTTAACTCTCGAAAGGGATTGATTGTCAATTACTTCACTTCCTTTGCTATTCACTTCTGTTACCTTGAAGAGGCACTGTAGACCTTCAAAAAGATATGGATTAATCAGTCACTCATTTGGTATCACTTCACAGTCCCCACGATCCTCCTCCTGAATAACTGATGCCGTGTTATCAGGTATCCTTTCCTTCAAAGCAAGCCTGCTCTGAGAAATTATTTCACTTGAAGGGAATGGCAATGGGTTTGCTGCAAGGGGTTGTACTATAACCAGTTATGTTTAGTAAAGTCCAATTCATTTTCTTCTTCTGATTTTCTATCTCCTTTACTAACTTCGAGTGAATTGCCTGCCAATTGTTCATGATCAATTAGTGACGGGTGTATTCGGTAACAACTGTTTATCATCACTTCGTAATCACACCGAAAATCAAAATCAAGACTCTCACGTGACTCTTCCTCCATGCCAACACTCTTGTAACAACTTTTACCATAACCTCATAATGAGAACCGAAATCGAAGTCAAGACCCTTGTCTGACTCTTCATCCTTATGATCACCTTCAGTCTGAAAATGCTCAGGATCGAGTTCGCTACCACTGTCATTTGATATATGATCAACAGCTGTCAACAGCTCCTTCCTCGGGTCATTCACTGACCAATGAGCTTTCCTAACTCTCACATGCCCTACTGGTGGATTTCATGTGCTAGCTGCAGTGCTTCTGATGAACTCTCTGCAATCATGGGTGAAGCTACAACCTTCACTCCGCTAAATCATTCGCAACATTAAGTTCACTCCTTTCACTGGGAATTCCTTAACCACTCCAACAACTTCTGGACCTGACACCAAATCACACTGCAATTGCACTTTGTATAATGGAACAGGGGTGCAACATCCACCTATCCCATTCACGAATATCTCAGCGTTCACTGAGCTCTCTGTAGGGAAAACCAAATCCTTCTCCAAAACAAGAGTCTGAGTAGCATCTATGTCCCGTAAAATAGTTATGGGTTTGGCTACATCAGCTGAGAAAAATGGGGCAACCTTCTCCCTTAGTCACAAATCTGGCATATCTCTCATCGACCTCATTCCTCACATCTGCTCCCACAGCAATGTTTACCTCAGGTCTCCTAAATCCAGTTAATGCTACAGTATTTTCCATTTTTGTTCCCTTTTCAGAACCCCACAAGTCCCTTGGGCTTTACTTGCATCTTCCAACATACTGACCGAATGTGTCCCACCTTGTTACAATGGTAACACCTAGGCTTCCAAGTCTTACCTCCACCCAAAGTACCTTCCTTCCTGGTCTGAGAAGGAGATTTTGGAGCTTTCCAAGCTATCCATTCTCTACCTTGACTACCTGCCGTCCTCTCACTCGCCCACTTTTTATCCTTTTCAAAATTATGGGGATGATGGAACAGAAGTTTAAATTTATGGACTAACTCATAATCGTCAGCCACAATTGCTGCTTGTCTAGTAGTTTACACCTTCTGGTCTTCAACATGGGTTCTTATTATAGAAGGTAGGGAATTCTTAAACTCTTCTAAGAGAATTACCTCTCAGTACATCTTAAGTAGTAGTTTCAACTCCCAATAAATTGTTTTGCTTAACTCTTTCAAATTCTGCATAAGTGTGTCCCAGCTGTCTCCTCAAATTTCAAGTGTTTTGCCAACTGCTTCGGGAGCCAATTGATATGCATCTAGAATAGCCTTTTTTAACGTCTCATAATCCTTAGACTCCTGCTCTGACAAGGCAGCATAAAATTCCTATTCCTGCAGAATATCCTACTCTGCTGGGATAATGTCCACTTTGCTTTTGGCCACTCCATTTGGGTTCCTATTTTCTCAAAAGCCATTAAAAATGTTTCTTCCTCCTTCTCTTTGAATTTTGGAGAGCCTGTATAAATTTAAACATATCACCACTGGGTTCTGTTATAGGACTAACCTCCCCTCTATGTTCTGGCAACTTCCCACCTATTTACAGCACACTAATCTGGAAGCCTCTCTCCTTTTTGGCTCCTGTCCTCATTCTCTTTCCCATCTCCATTTCTGTTTGTTTCTGCTGCATTTCCACTTCTCTGTTTTATTTGCATTTATATTTCTCTGTTTTTGCTGCATTACTATTTCTATTCATTTGAATTCCCTTGCATGCTCTAACTGCAACCGGACTCTCTCCAGCTCAAATACCCAGCAGAAGATGTCCCTGATTCAGGACTAGCCGCCAATGTACATTACAATGCCCTGGGATAGCGCACAATTCCAGCCCTACAGACACCAGTGTACCAACACAAGTAAATTAACCAATAATTCCTGTACAATTTCTGAGAACTTGGCACTTGACTGCTTCAATGACTTGCAGGCACCAGATTTGTAAATGAAACACAACAACTGTATATTTATGACAATAAAATAGAGTTAAAACATGCAATAGTTATAATAGAATAATGGCCAGTTAATCTACTACTCCCCCCTTTTACTGTCTCACCCTCTACCCAAACACACACAACAGAGACACACACAGGGAAGCCGAGGAGTAAAAATAATAAGAGAATTAATATAAAATGGAAGATGAATGTCCTTGCTTCAGATGTTGACGTGGTTGCAGAAGCAGGCTGTCCTCCCAATGATTGAAACCACTTGGTTGGATTGCTAATGAGGATCTTTTGGCAGGAACATCCAGTGAGAACTCCCAGGCTGTAGGATTCCCTCTGGGGAGTCACTTTAATTTGTATTAACCTGGGCCTTCACTCAGAAGATCCGCCTCCAGCTTGTTTAATTCTTACTTGTTTCCATTCTTACTTGTTTCCAACCCAACAGGGCTAAGAACAGAGCTGCCACACAAGATTTTTTAAATAAGTGACCCTGCCTTCAGCTACTGTTGAACTGGATTTTCCTGCAATTCAATCTGGCTGTGCAGCGAGAGAGAGAGGCCTTTACTTTGGATCTTTAGATAGAATCTATCAGGTGAGAGAGAGAAATCAGAGCTGTGACCCTCCAGCATCTGATCAAAATGAAACTAAAAGATGAAACCCTCCTTTCCCTCCAGAATATTCCAGAATGGCCTGCACCAATCAGCATTGAGCATCAGCTAAGGCCAGACAATTTTAAAACAGCTCATTGGTCACTAGCCAAGTCCATCAAGAGCTGTAATCACTGATGTTAGACCAAACAGCACATCCTGTCAGAGTTTCCTTTTAAAATTAAAAGCACTATTGGTCCCATTAATTGTTCATGCACAACAAAATGAAATAGTACAAGAACAGAAATTAAAAGGGAAAACAAGTACAGACAGGGATTAAGCAGAGGATCCTTGCAATACCCATTGTACATCCTGCTGTTTTATATTTCAGCCCAGAGTTGATGCAATATGGGTTGCTTTGTAACTATGGAAACTAGCCAACCCCTCTGGCAGCATCACTGTTTAGTGCACATAGTACACAAAATGTTAAAGGTCTGTCTAAATTGTAATATTTTATTAATTTAGACATATTGCATTAACTGCCACAATAATTTGGCATGTGAAAGGCCTAATGTTTATGTTTTCATAACTAACAATATATAATGGGAGACATTTTTAATTAGAACATATTTTAAAATGTATTTACAGAATCAAATTTAATGTGCATTTATGTGCAATTATTTATAGCTCTGTGATTATTTTATTAAAGGAAGAAATAGAAATCTTTCTATCAATTGGTTTAACAACCAAGATCTGTGCTCACTATTTTAATTTTTTTTTTAAATATATTTTTATTCAAGGCATTTTCATATATACAAACAGAATCAGAAGAACCAAACAATTTAATAAACAACCAATACCCATTACCCCCTGCTCCCCTAATGTAACCCCTCCTCACATCCCACCTTCTCCTTGTTAACCCCCTCACAACCCACCCTTGCTGACCCCTCAAACTCATTCAAGAAATCAATAAACAAATTGCACCTCTGGTGAACCCATCTGCCGACCCCCTCAAGGCGAACTTAACCACTAGATATTTTAATTCTGATTGAGATTAACAACTGTATAATGGATTTTATAAATCTCTGTATTTGTTATTTCCCTGATGCTAGCTATAAAATGTAAAAGCGAATTGTGGCCAAGAACTCATCTGACACATTTTTATCTGAAGTGTTACTTTTGATCATGTTGACTCTTAATAATTTGGTCAAAGAAAATCAAATTGCAATAGTTACAATGTTATTTCAATTTGAGACCAACAACACATCACTTTGCAGATTTGAATCATTCTGAGAACTGATGACAGTTGTTCAATAATACTGGTTGTTCATTAATCACTGGCTGTACATTAACCTAAAGGCTGCCTACTCAACTTCTAAAACATTACGGATAATTTGACCAAACAAATCATGTTCTAATTAGAGTAATCAACTGTAACAACAGTCCAATTAAAGATAATTATCAATATCAAGTTATGTATGAAGATTCTGTCTTTGAATAAAATTCAGATTACCTGAAAAATTACATTTGCAATTCAAAAACTAAGTTTAAATACATTACAGTTTACAAAAGTGAAGCCCTGGAGATCAGGTTAAATGGAGGCTGAGATGCAAGAGGAAACATCTCTTGTTACAGTATAAACAGCTGACTGCAGACTTGGCGGACAGGTAGCCCGCTGTCGCTGGAGTAGAACAAAGAACAAAGAAAAGTACAGCACAAGAACAGGCCCTTCGGCCCTCCGAGCCTGCGCCGACCATGCTGCCCGTCTAAACTAAAATCTTCTACACTTCCGGGATCCGTATCCCTCTATTCCCATCCTATTCATGTATTTGTCAAGATGCCCCTTAAACGTCACTATCGTCCCTGCTTCCACCAGTTCCTCCGGCAGCGAGCTCCAGGCACCCACTATCCTCTGTGTAAAACCTTGCCTCGCACATCTTCCTGTAGGGTTGATAATTATTGGGCCAAGAAAAATGTAAGATTCAGCTGATTGTGATTCATAGGAGCTGCTGAATTGTTTCTCCCCTTCTATGATCATATTGTTAACTAAACTTTTTGATAAGTTTTAAGAAAAGGTGTACTTTTTTCGAATAGGAAACTGTAATTCAATACGTGCATCCCAGATGTGGGGAAGAAGAGACAATTTCGGGATTTGAGATTCAAGATTAAGTTGGCTGATTTAGTGCCCATTTTTATAAAGGAAAATCAAGCTTGGTATTTACAACCCACTTATCTTAAGGAATGGTTGTGTATGGTATATACAGACTTCATAAAAGTCTTTAACAAAGGTACCGTATGGGAGATTACTGGAACAGGTTGGGGAGGGGGGGGGTGGAATTGATGGGAGATTAGCAAACTGGATTAAAGAATAGGAAGGGAGAAATTAGACTAGTAGTTGCGGCTTGTTTTCAGAATATTTGGAAGTGAGTAGTCCAATCTCAAAAGATTCAGTTTTTGGCCAATTCTGTTCACTCTGTATACCAATGTTTTGGATAGAGGCCAAGAGAGAACTGAAATTTGCAGATAATACCAAAATAGGAGGTTTAGTTAAGTCTTTCAAAAACAAAGGAAACAGCAAATGAATATTTATACAAGGGGAGGAATAGGCTAAAAGAGAAGAGGTGGAATTCAATATCAGTAAGTGTGATGTGATTTATTTTGGTAAAATACATCGCAGTAATTATCCTTTCAAGGCAAGTGGGTTTGGTGCTTTGGACAAGCAGGGGGACTCTGGAGTGCAGTTTCACAGAATATAAGCTTTGTCTCGGGTTGATAAGGTTGTTTAAAAAAAGAGAATGAACTTCTAAGTTTTATCATGAGGTAGAGAGATAATATTAAGGCCAAGAGGTAATGATAAACCTATGTAAAGCCATAATAAGAATTTGAGTTCTGTGTGCAGCCCTGTGCTCCACACTAAAGAAAATATATTAAGGCTTTAGGGATGGAATATATAATGCAGATTTGTTAGGATGATGTCTGGTTATGAGGAAGATAAAATACAACCTGAAAAATTGTGTATTTTTCATTAGAATAACACAGATATGGGGTCATATCATAAAATTATTTCAGATAATGAAAGTTTGAGATAGAGTATAATAGGACAGTAGTTTTCAGTAGTTGTCAAGAATGAGGGGCCATAGGACGGCATGTGGCGCAGTGGATAGTACTGAGACTGCGGCGCCGAGGCCCAGGGTTCGAATCCCGGCCCTTGGTCACTGTCCGTGTGGAGTTTGAACATTCTCCCCATGTCTGCGTGGGTTTCACCCCCACAACCCAAAAGATGTGCAGGTTAGGTGGATTGGCCACGCTAAATTGCCCCTTAATTGGAAAAATATATAATTGGGTACTCTAAATTTTTAAAAAAGAATGAGGGGCTATGCATACAAGATTAAATACAAGGGATGTAGAATGGAGCACATGAGAAACATCTGTACATTAAGAGCTTCAAAGCTGTGGAATTCATGGCTGTGTTAAGTGGTTGAGGCAGAAATTACGTGAAGGTCCAAGATTGGGCTGAATTGTTGGATGAAGAACAGGTGGCTGAAGGGAGATCAGAATAAGATGGGTAAATGTGATCAGAAATATTTGCTGTCATGGAAGTTAAAACTAGCAAATTGATTAGCAGAATGGCCTATTTTTATGTTGTAACTAAATGTTGCTTGGGGAAAAAAACAGGAAAACAAAAAAATCTCTTTAAAATGGACACTTTACCTAGTCTGATATTCCTCATCAACAAGATGTCTAAATTACATTATTGAGAAATCAACACCCAACTGTATAGGCTCCCCAATTCCAAAGGTGTTGCACACAGGTCATCCCTTTGTCAGGACACCTCCCACTTGCTCATGTCGATGAACCTTAAGTAGAAATTGCAAAGTCAAGAAGGGCTTGTTAGGTGCAGGGATACAGTTTCGCCAGAGGCAAATGTAGTTTACCAGAGCTCACCCCACCCCAACTGTCATGCTAGCACTACCCTAACATTAATGCATGGGCTCGCAGTGCAATCTGAAGAATTTCAGCTCCGAGTCCAGTACCTACCACCCCCCCCCCCCCCCCCCCCCCACCCCTTTAACTCCCCTAGGTTCTCTGTGTGAGGCATTGGATTGCCAAGTTTGCTGCGGGGAGGGCAGACTTGGTTCTGAAGTCCCCACCACCGACACCGGGTTTGATTTCCTGAAACGATCTTGACCCCCAAGGAGTCTTTGATTTAGCACAACACCCCACCCCCTGCACACACAAACACCCCCACCCCAAAGGAACATCATTTGCAAAAACCTTTTCTGAGTGATGAGAGGACACACGTGCAGCAGCGACAGGAATTCTGCCCCCTCCCCTTCCCCCTTCAAACGGCCGGCTCCTCTTTCCTCGACAAAAAAAGAAAGCTTCAACCTTTTATTTTGGGGGGTGGGAAAAACCACCCACCACCACACCTTTTCACAATCGATTGGCCCACTTCGCGGCTCCAGTTGAGGAGTTGAGCAGAATAACAAACCCTTTCCTCTCTCACACGGACCTATCCGACATGTTCAGTTATAAAGGGGGGGGGGGGGAAACAACTCTTTTTGTTTTTAAAGTTGACATTCAGTTCAGTGCTCGCGGTGCGTGTTGATAGTTACCATGACAACCGGGCAAATCATGAATAACGGTGACAAGCGGCCGGCGAACGATTTGAAAATAAACGGACAAAACCGAACAAAACACACGGTTTAAACAAATGAATTTTTTTTAAAAAACAAAACACATTTCAAAATATGCTTCATTCTTCTTTTGGGGGGCGGGATATTACAAACGCGCGAATGTTGATCATTCGGAAACCCCAGTTCATATATAAATGTGATGTTTGACGAGCCAGGAGAAGATTTGTTTGGAAGTGATTATCAGTGCTGATTGTTATTATTATTATTAGTAACGATAATAAATGATGGGAGCCGGGAGGGATCTTCTTACCTTCATCGGCGTATTTCTCGGTGCCGTAGCCGTCCTGGAGGCCGTTGTTCCAGGTGCCCTCGTACCTGGCCCCGCTGGCCACGCTCTGCCGGACCCCGTACCTGCCCTTGAAGCCGTGAGTCCACTCGCCCCGGTACACCCAGCGCCCCTTGGTCTCCGAGCCCAGGCCGTGCCGCTTGCCCTGCGACCAGTAGCCCTGGTAGGCGTTGCCGCTGGGCCAGGTGTAGGCGCCCACCACCTCGAAGCCGTAGTTCCAGGAGCCCGAGTACTCGCCCTGGCCCTTGGGGCCGGTGCAGATGCCGTGGCCGTGAGCCTTGCCGCCCTCCCAGCCTCCGCAGTACGCCCCGCCATCGTCGAAATCAAACCTTCCTCCGCTCATGCATGAATCGGGGGGTTGGGGGTGGCTGGAGGAGGAGGATCCGCCCCCGGGATTTGAGGGGGGGGGGGGGGGGGGGAGAGAGAGAGAGAAAAAAAACAAGATGGGGGGGGGGGGGGGGAGAGGGATGCGAACCTTAATAGAGGAGAAGAAGAGTGATGGGTGGGAGGGAGGTTTGGGATGGGGTGGGCGAAAGGGGGAGACACACAGGGGCGATTCCTGCAAGCAGGTAACCCGGCTGCTTGAGCGGCTAGCCTCCCTCTCCCCCGGCCACAGCGGCCAGACGTCAGTGTGTGGGGAGCAGTCAGCAAAACTCTGTCCTCCCTCCCCTCCCTCGTCCCCAGCCGGAATGTTATAACATACCTAACAAGGCTATCAGATCCCACTCGCCTCCAAAAATAAAACCCAATCAACAATCTCCGCAAACGCCAATTTTTTTAGAGAAAAATAAATTACCCGCGCCCTTGGGGGTTGGGTAGGGTGGCAACTGGACTAATATTTCAAACAGTGTCAATGAGCACACAATGCAATAAACGAAAGTCCTTTTTTTAAAAAAAAAACGTGGTGACATCTTACATTTCACGCCTCTCCCTCGACACACACACACTTGGGGTGTTAATCGTTGTTTCCCTTTAAATGCAAATTCCCATCATCATCAGTCTTGATCATTAAATGTAAACATTGACTTTCTTATACCTCACCCCAACGTTATCGGAACACAACACTGCAGTTCTTGCCTTTCGGTCCGCTTCCCAGAAACCGAGCAACAATTAAATGCCCCCACCACCACCCAACCCCCTCAACAACTGTCTCCACTGACAGGTAGGTCTGTCTCCAAAGCTTTCCTGTAAAATGCCCGTAAACGCACCACCGAAATTCTTTCCTCTTTATTTTGGACGCGGGGTGGAATGGAATAGTAGCCGTTGCTGTACTGAAGGGTTTTGTGGACGCTGTGGTTTTCTTTGCCAAATGTGTTCTTCAGATAACTGTTTCAAAGGTTCAAGGGTGTGAACGTGGGTGGGAGCGCCCTGCCATCTCCATCACCGCAAGGCGACATTATAAGCGCGATGCTCTAAAGCTTCTGCCAGTGATAGACTCACGCCCCAGTCAAACGACAACAGCCATTAACCCTATAAGCTGTGCTAGTAGACTGACACTGCTTCCACCTGCTCAGTTTCTTTTACATTAAATACCTCTTTTTTTTTCATTTTCAAGAACACTCACTACACTTTGCACGTAAATGTTGCTACAATTACCATCTTGGTTTCAATCCTTAATTGGTCTGTCTGGCTGCACCAGTGAGTAAAGGTTGGTGAACCGGGAGCACTAACATTTTTTTCCTGCATGTCGACCGCTTATGTATTGGAGGACAGATTCCCATATAGTTATATAGGTAGGCATGAGTTCACATCCGTAAAATTTTCCTTCTCCTCTATGAAGTGTTGGCACGGATTACAAAGTTTGTTCTTTTCAGGGGGAGGGACGCAGTACAAGAGCAAATCTGGAAACAGCTTGCCATGCAGGGAGCCCCCTCTCGCAACAGGAGAACATTACATTGAATTTCTAAAAGCCAGCAACAGAGCAATTACATTCATATAGCGTAATAATGTGCCACCATTGCAAATGATAGTTAAATACTTTATACGTGTACCAATATGAAAATAGCTCTCGGAATTGTGCGGTTTTGCCCATTGTATGTGCACAAAGTGTTAGAAATAAAGAAAAACAATGGTGCTATCGGAACATACGAGCTTAAGGTGGCACAGGCTAAAAATTGCATGACGCAGCGCCTATTTTACACCGGTGTAACGTGGGCGCCTAAGGGTTAATGGCAGGTTGCCTGCACAGACTCATTCCAGACCAGATGACCCTCAAGTGTCCATAGGGATACTGCTGGAGCTTACTTAGTTAGCCACAGAACTCTAATTGTTCATGCACAACATAGACGATGAGCATTTGTAGGGGTACTGTTTCCCAAAAATACGGTATAATAACTAACACAAATAATATTAGCTGCCATTTTTCATGGGATTCTTACAGTCCTTAAGCATTTTATACCAGACTGCATAGAGTCAAAGAGCAGCAATTACTACTGGTGATTTTAGCTGGCAAATAGTTAATACATTTTATGATATCATTGAACATTAATGAAAATGTAATTTGTTTTATAAATCAATAAACAAAATTCAAAATGAAGATTCACCTGGAATTAATTGAAATAATATTGAACAGTACCATACCAGTAAAGTGCCAGTAATTACATGTCTCACCTGAGAGAACTTTATGGTGGAAAACCTGTTTCACAATCAAATCAGTCTACTAGCAAAAATCAAAATTAAGTTAAAATATCTTGTGGTGAAATGGGTGAAATTATCATCTTGCAAAGGGAGGTTTTGTATATAGCTGTGACAAATATGACACACAATGACATGTGCAAGTTAGGCAGTGTGATTTCTATGATGCAAAAGTATTTTGCAAGGCACTATTACAATATCAGGCTGCCTGTTTGGGTAACAGAAAACTTTACAAGTTAACCTTTGAGGTTTTGATACCCTTTTAATTTATTTTTCCCCTTCCTCATGAAAAAAACAATTCAATCTTGCTAACCTTTCCCCCCTCTTCTCTATGAAAGGAATTTGAATACTGTGTATTATCTTAACATTTTCTCCTTCCTCATCAGTAAAAGGATTTGCAGCTAGAAATTAATGTTATAAATTAGCAACCAGGATCTGAAATAGCAAAATTAATTTAAAAATGTCAAATGCATTGATTTATAATGTTCTGGTAAGCATTTCCTTCTGGTAAAAGCTACAAAATCTGCAACTGTTTGTACTGTAGTAAAGAGTAAATCAATAGAAAATGAAACCTTAAAACACAAAGTGCAAGGTCTCTGAGAACAAGGCAGAAGATTGTGGCCGATTTTCCTCTATTTTCGAAAATGTCAATCCCACCTGAATGTTAATGTTCCAACAGCACTGAAACCTCTTGAATAAATGCATTTTCACCATTATTTGTAGGCCCTCCCATAGCTCAGGGCACTGGAAATTATTTACAGGGGTGAAAAATTGCAATTTTAAAAAATGTAAAGCAACAAGGGAAAATGAATGGGGTTGTCCAAATGGGTGGGGTGACAGTAAGCTGGCGTTTAAAATTGTGAACTTTAGAACAGCTCAAAAGTCATTGGAACTCGTGAGTTTAAACCAAGTCAGGCAAACAGGATTAAGATGTGTCACCCAAATCTGAAGGGGCAGTAAGCTTTCTTCAGGCTTGAGGCTGCAGCTGACTGATTCTGATACATGGTAGCCAAAGTTATCCTTATGGCAGATGTTGCAACTTTCTAGTTAGCGTATTCTTGAATCTGTGAAGGCACTTACCCACAGCTGTTGTCAGGTAATTTTGACAATGTTCTGCCTGGTGTGGCCAATCAGGTTTTGCTGGCTGGTGTTCCTGCTGGCATCTCTTTTGTGCAGTAAAACATAACATGATTTAATTAGGGTACTTATGAAGAACATTCCAGCATAACAGTTAGTCAGGCCTGCACACACATCCGTCATTTGAGTTTGCAGTCACAATTTAGTTTGAGAATTGCAGTCTCCACGTGCACTAATTATACTGAGTTCTGGCCATCTTTATCTGCAAATGCTGTTGAACTAATGATCGTGAACGGGCATCATTTGTCCACCTGGTCCAAGTTCACTTTGATGTTTTTTTTCTTCCCAACGCTTTTAATAGTAGAATTCCCACTGGTGTTAGTAACTGTGCTGTGAACAAACAAAAAAGATTTTCACAAGACTTTTGAACAATTAAGTATTGGGAGAACAACAAATTAAAAATAAACAGGCCACAACTGCTCTCCAGACTCATAAAGGAGTCTTTTCTATGGCAGGTCACATCTATTTGGCTGCCTTGGTCAGCACTCAGCCACGTTAGGTGGCCAGCTACAAAATGGCTGTTGCTGTAAAGCAGCATTGGCTTGTTATTAATCAAACAAAAATATGTCTGAGTTAGAACAGTGCTATTATACCAGTTACACACGTTTCAAACAGGAATTTCCATTATCAGGCCCCCGTTTACCAGAAATGGAGAGAAATCATGAAGGGGACAGAAATCTGGCATTATGGGCTAGATTGTCACGACCAAAGTCACTACTAAGGAGGGTGGTTCGAGTTTTTGGTCAGGTGGGTGCGGGTAGGGTGGGGTGAAAGTGTTGTGGGATGGAATTGGGCTCACCAAGATGGGCGAGTGCTGAGGCAGTCTGGTTCGAAGGCATACCTCAGTTCTCTTGGACTGCATCCCATCTTTTTCAGAAGCTGTTAGGTCCTCTCAGCTCACCCTCACACCCCCAACCACCCCATGACCCCTCATACCTACTCAATGCCAACTCCCCTACATATGCACATATCCCTTGGAAAAAAATAGAACTCTCAGAAAATTAATTCAAAATCTTAGAGTCTTCTCAAGTGGTTAATACTTTATAAAAGTAAATAAACCCCTATTCCCCACATCAAAGGCAGCTAATCTTTTAATAGCCTCTTTAAACTGTCAAACAGTGAACTCAGAGCCCCCTGCTGAGGCAATTGGACATTTTGAAACTCATTCAAGCATTTGTAACAACATAATAATAACCCTTGGGAAAATGTCAACAAACAACACTTTGAAAATGCACATCGGATGCTAATACGTTTCGTAACCTGCACCAGGGTGATTTGTCAATCAAAGCAGTCCAAAAGAGGTTTTTTTAATACTCACTGACCATTGCAACCTTTTGTTTACAGAGTGGAGCATTCAAAAAACTTCAGATCATGACAGTTTTATAGGGATTACCCACCCTTCAAGACCATGTACATCTACTCCATAAGTTCATGACTTCCAAGAAGGAAAAAACAGTTATAAGAACATAAGAACTAGAAGCAGGGGTAGGCCACCTGGCCCCTCGAGCCTGCTCCGCCATTCAGTAAGATCATGGCTGAATTCTTTGTGGACTCAGCTCCACTTACCCTCCCGCTCACCATAACACTTAATTCCTTTACTGGTCAAAAATCTATCATTGCTTTATCTATCTTAACTATTACCTTCATAATTCTATATGCTTCTATCAGATCCTTCCTCATTCTTCTAAATTCCAATGAGTATAGTAGTCCCAGTCTGCTCAGTTTCCCCTCATAAGCCAATCCTCTCAACTTCGAATCAACCTAGTGAATCTCCACTGCACCCTCCAGTGCCAGTAAAGTACATCCTTTCTCAAGTAAGGAGAACAAAACTGTACACAGTACTCCAGGTATGGCATCAGCAGCACCCGATACAGCTGCAACATAACATCCATATTTTTAAACTCCATCCCTCAAGCAATGAAGAACAAAATTCCATTTGCCTTCTTAATTACCTGCTGCACCTGAAAATCAACTTTTCGCAATTCATGCACAAGATTGCCCATGGCCCTCTGCACAGCAGCATGCTGCAATTTTTTACCATTTAAATAATAGTCAATTTTGCTGTTATTCCTACCAAAATGGATGATCTCACATTGTACTCCATCTGCCAGACTTTTGCCCACTCGCTTAAAATATCTACATCCCCTCTGCAGTCTTTCAGTGTCCTTGTAGTAACGTTTTCTGGGACTGAGTATTGAGCTGGCTTTTACGTTGTGGGGATCTTCCCTCTTAGTTACGGCTCAGCTAAAGACAAAGACCCACGGAGACAGCAACTCTGGTTAAGACAGCTTTATTTTCCAAGCGTGGTCAACGTACAAGGGAGAGTGATTTGGATAAACACCCAAACCACTCTGCTTTACATTGCTTTAGGTTCAACAGTAACACAATTTCCAAAAATCAGTAACCCACCCCAGTTGGACTTGATCCAATCCTTGTAGCTGTCGATTTTACCTTGACCAATGAATTTTACTTTAGGCAGCATGATGACTGCGTGATCAGCTCATGATTTAGCCCCATCCTGTTCCCAGGCCATCTGTTGTTCTTCAAGTTAGCTAGCTTAAATTTCATCATACATTGCGGCCACTACTATTAGAAAGAGTTTAAATGCTTGTTATTGCTATGTTCTAAGAATACATGTTTAATGGCGAATAATGATTACTGGGTATATTTTCTATGATTAGTTCCAATCTTCAAGAAACTAACTTATGTAGAGCTATTCTAGTGCTGTCCTAGCTATCAGGTTTTAAGAGGTCTCATCTGAGGACCACCAGCTCCTTCAGTCCTCTACACACTTTACTCTACCACTCATCTTAATGTCATCAGCGAACGTTGACACATTACACTTGGTCCCCAACTCCAAATCATCTAGGTAAAATTTAAATAATTGCAGTCCCAAAACTGATCCCTGAGGCACACCCATTTATCCCCACTCTTTGCTTTCTGTTAGTTAACCAATCTTCTATCCATGCTAATGCACTATCCGTAACACCGTGCACCCTGATCTTATGCAACAACTTTTTGTTCAGCACCTTGTTGAACGCCTTCTGGAAATCTAGATACACCACATCCACAGGTTCCCCATTATCCACTGCATTCGTAATGTCCTCAAAAAATTCCAATAAATTAGTTAAACATGACCTGCCTTTCATGAACCCATGCTGCATCCAATGGGACAATTTCTATCCAGATGTCTCGCTATATCTCCCTTGATGATAGATTCAAGCATTTTCCCACTACAGAAGTAAACCTTCCTCATCTTTTGTCTACTTCCTTTTTGAAACATTAGCATCACATTTGCTGTTTTCCAATCTGCCAGAACTGCCCCAGAGACCAGCGAATTTTGGTAAATTATCACAAGCGCATTTGCTACTTCCCCTGCCATCCCTTTTAGTACCCTGGGATACATTCCATCAGGGCCAGTAGACTTGTCTACCTTTAGCCCCATTAGCTTGCCCAACACTACCTCCTTAGTGACAATGATCGTATTTAGATCCTCACCTGCCATCAATTATTGGCATGTTATTTGTGTCTTCGACTGTGAAGACCGACACAAAATACCTATTCAATGCCTCGGCCATTTCCTCATTTCCCATTATTAAATCCCCCTTCTCATCCTCGAAAGGATCAATGTTTACCTTAGCCACTCTTTTTCATTTTATATAATTTGTAGAAACGTTTGCTATCTATTTTTATATTCTGAGCTAGTGTACTCTCATAATGTATCTTACTTTTCTTTATGGCTTTTTTGTGGCTTTCTGTTGAATTTAAAGATTTCCCAATCCTCTAGTTTCCCACTAAGCTTTGCCAGTTTGGACCATAATTTTTATTTCCCTATTTTACTGGTGTTCTAATTTGAAGTATACAAGAGCAATATTTTTTAAAAATTCATTCATGGGATATGGGCATCATTGGCTAGTCTAGCATTTATTGCCGATCCCTAATTGCACATGTTCAGAAGATATTTAAGAATCAAGCACATTGTTGTGGATCTGGAGTCACATGTAGGTCAGACCAGATAAGGATGACAGATTTCCTTCCCTAAAGGACATTAGTGAGCTGGATGAGTTTATACGACAATCGGCACTGGACGTTTTAATTCCAGATTTTATTGAATTAAAATTTCATCGTCTACCATGGTAGGATTTGAAGCCAGGTCCCCAGAGTATTACCCTGGGTTTCTGGATTACTAGTCCACAGATAAAATCACGACAGCACTGCCATCCCTTATTTCCCCTTACTGTTTTTCCTTTTGGGTCCTACACTGTGGATTAAGGCCCTTGCAACTGACAAAATGGGGTCTGTATTAACTTGCCCCTTTACTCTTCTGGCAAAAGTTGGAACTCTCACAAAAGGGGGCAGAGGGACCTCCACATCCAGATTCCACATGATCTTTTTAAAGGTCTCTGGAGTCTTCTTGGCTCTTATGTGCCTCTCCTCCAGTTGCCTGTCCCTAATGCATTGGGGACTGCTACGCCCAGGATGTTACTAGGAAAATATGTCCCATTCATGTTGTAACACGTATGCAATACACATCATGACACAAGATTCAAAAGCTCTTAATTATCCCTGAGTGATAGAGAACTCGCTTGAGAGGGCCAAGTCTTGACAGTATTAGTAGATGAATGAGTTTCCAACAAAGATTTGAAACATCACAGTGCATTTATACAGTTAAACAGTCTTCTGTAAAGTTGATGTAAAAGGTAGACACAAGTTAGGGTTATGCAGAGTAAATGCTGTGTCTTTCTTAAATTGGAAACATAGGGCAAGACGAAAAAAGATAACTTTACAAATTTTGAATTGCAAAATAAACAAGAGTGGCATCCCTCAAGCTATAAACTTCTAACAACAAACAAGCGACCTGTTCCAGAAATAACTATCTATGGAAACAGACACAAGTGCACCATTCAGTGCGGGAGGAGAATAGGAATTGGAACCGTTGAGGTGACTTTTCATCTTTAATATCTGTTGCAGAGCTTCATATGTCAAGAATGAATGCATTTTACGAATTCAGGCACTTAGAATCAAAGAATGGTGACAGAAAGGAAATGTCATTTGGTCCATCATGTCCATAATGGCTGTCTACAAGAGCCACTCATTTAATCCCAGTCTCAGCCCTTTCCTTGCAACAACATATTTTCTCTTCAGTTGATAATAGAATCCTTTTGTAAAATCTTCATTTGTATGTGCCTCAATCAACCACATTGTCAAGCGATACATTCCTTACCATAACCACTTTTTTGTAAGGGCCCCGAAGAATCCAGCACGAGTTTTAAGGATACAAAATAATAACGTTTATTTACTATAACAATATATACATAACAGTAGCAGTAACTTCCCTTGCTACCTTCTCCTTCCTCCTGGTTCCTGGACTGGCCAGCTTATTTATAGTAGGAGTTTCTCCGCCCCCCTCATTGGGGAAGTTCATACTCCCATAGGATTGTGGGATAGTCATTAGTCCCCAGCCAATCGTCAGTAGGCAGGTTATAACATCCCTCCCCCCCAAAGTCCAAGGAATCCACCGTAGGCCCTGGCGAAGGAAGGCGTCAAACTCGTTTGGCCGCAGACCGGACGGCATTTGCACGCGGCGCTGGATCAGGCGGCGTATAACGAGTCGGAGACCAGCGCTTCCGTGATGAACGGCGCGGTTGTACATCCACGGCCTGTGGACCCGAGGATTCCCCCTCTGATTCATCCTGTGTCTCCATCTCGGAGTCAGAGTCTGCTGCCTCCGTCATGTCAGCGTCTCTATCCCCATTCGGTCCCGTCACGACCTGCGCAGGCTTCGAGTGAGGCACCAGTGGAAGATTTGGAGGACTACCTTCCCTTGTTTCTGGTCTTTGCCTCTGTTGAACTGAGCTCCGGGGGCGGGGAAATGTTTTGCGGGGATGATCTTCTGGACCGGACGTGGTCTACATGTTTTCGCTGGAGACGACCCTGGGCTTGCACTTGGTACGATATAGGGCCCGTTTGGCGAAAGATTACACCAGGAACCCATTGGGCACCACCAGCAAAATTCCGCACGAATACTGGGTCACCGGGCGCAAACTGCCGAATCGGACGATGCCGAGACAATCCCGGTCCCTGCCGTTCTTGTGTGCGGCGTACTTTTGCGCCAATGTCCGGGAAGACCATACTAAGGCGGGTGCGAAGTCTCCGGCCCATTAGGTGTTCTGCGGGAGCTACCCCAGTCACTGTATGGGGGGTGGTCCTGTACGTAAACAAAAACCGAGCCAGTCTCGTGTCCATTGATCCGGAAGACTGCTTCTTTAGGCCTCTTTTGAATGTTTGCACTGCACGCTCTGCCAACCCATTTGAAGCCGGGTGGTAAGGGGCAGTGCGGATATGGCGGATGCCGTTCGTCTTCGTAAACCTAGCAAACTCCTCACTTGTGAATGGAGTGCCATTATCCGTGACAAGCACCTCGGGGAGGCCATGCGTGCTAAATGATAAACGCATCTTTTCAATTGTTGCGCAGGACGTTGTCCCCTGCATCTTATGCACCTCCAGCCATTTGGACTGGGCGTCAATTAGTAGAAGGAACATGGATCCCTGAAAAGGGCCTGCGAAATCTGCATGTAAGCGTGCCCAAGGCCGCCCTGGCCATTCCCAGTAATGTAGGGGCGCGGCCGGCGGAAGCTTCTGATGCTCCTGGCAAATAGAGCAGTTTTGGGCCACCTTCTCAATGTCGGTGTCGAGGCCTGGCCACCAGACATAACTCCGGGCCAACATTTTCATCTTGGTCACGCCCGGATGCCCATTGTGCAAGTCTGATAATATCAGCTCCTGGCCTTTTTCCGGGACAATCACACGCGTCCCCGACAAGAGGATGCCGTCTTCCATGCTGAACTCTGACAGCTTGGAGGAAAATGCCCGCAACTCGCCTGCGAGCTGTCTATGCTGCCCACCATACAGGACTATGTGCCGAACCTTTGACAGGACTGGCTCCGTCTGGGTCCACTCACGGATCTGTGATGCCGTGACAGGCAAGGTGTCCATAAAATTTAGGGATGCGACCACCTCACCGGTCGTGGGGGTCGACATGGGGCCGGTTGATAAAGGCAATCGGCTCAGTGCGTCGGCATTTGCTATCTGCGTGCCTGGTTTGTGCTCCAGAGAATACTCATATGCAGCAAGCAACAAAGCCCAGCGCTGGATCCGTGCAGAAGCAATGGGCGGTATTGGCTTATCCTCTCTGAAGAGTCCCAGCAGGGGCTTATGATCAGTCACGATAGTGAAATGGCGGCCGTACACATACTGGTGGAAGCGTTTCACCGCGAAAACCACTACCAGGCCCTCCTTCTCTATCTGCGCGTACTTTTTCTCCGCTGCAGTCAATGTACGGGAGGCGAAAGCTATCGGACGCTCGGCCCCATTCTCCATCTTGTGGGACAGGACAGCCCCAATACCATACGGGGATGCATCACATGTGACGAGCAAAGGCTTTCCCGGGTCATAGTGGGTTAGTAACCCAGACAACGACAATTGTTGCTTTACCCGCCGGAAAGCGGTTTCTTGCGGCTGACCCCAAACCCAGGTGTGATTTTTCTTTAGCAGCAGGTGTAAGGGGGCCAGCGTCGTTGCCAGATTGGGGAGGAACTTCCCGTAATAGTTTACGAGACCGAGAAAAGAACGAAGATGCGAAGTGTCAGTCGGGGTGGGGGCATGTTGAATTGCACGCACCTTCTCTGCGACGGGGTGCAGACCCTCGCGGTCCACCTGATAACCTAGGTAGACTACTTCTTTTGCCTGAAATACGCACTTTGTGTGACGTAAACGGACTCCAGCCTCTGAAAGGCGTTTAAGGACAGCCTCCAGATTTTCCAAATGCTCTTGCTCCGGCGTCCCTGTAATCAACACGTCATCTAGGTAGACAGCCACACGTGGTAAACCTCTCAAAATGCCCTCCATAACACGTTGAAAAATTGCGCAGGCAGAGGATACTCCAAAGGGCAACCGTGTATATTCATACAGGCCCCGGTGTGTGTTAATTGTTACATATGGTCGGGAGGCAGGGTCCAGCTCCAACTGCAGGTAGGCGTGACTCATATCTAATTTTGTGAATGAGAGTCCGCCTGCAAGTTTCGCGTAGAGATCCTCTATGCGAGGCATTGGGTATCGGTCGAGTCGGGAAACTGTATTCACTGTAAGTTTAAAGTTGCCACACAAGCGAACTGTAGCATCTGGCTTCATTACTGGTACAATTGGTGCTGCCCAGTCAGCAAAACGGACGAGCCTGATAATACCCAAACTCTCCAAACGAGTGAGCTCCCCTTCTACCTTCTCGAGCAAAGCGTAAGGCACTGGGAGCGCCCGGAAATAGCGCGGCGTGGCTCCTGGTTCAACTTGGATACGGGCTACGGCCCCTTTTATTTTCCCCAAACCAGGCTGGAATACCTCTGGGTATCGTCCTAGCACCTCAGTCAACCCTCCAGAAACTGTTTGGAGGATGTGCTGCCATTGCAACCGCAAATGGCGCAACCAGTCCCGACCCAACAGGGTGGGCCCATGGCCACGCACCACGATAAGTGGGAAACGCCCCTCCTGGCGTCCATAGACAACAGGGGTCATTGTAGTTCCTGCAATGTCCAGTGGTTCCCCCGTGTAGGTGGCCAACCTGGCCTGTGAGTCAGTTAATGTAAGGGTCTGTATACCCTGCTTGATGCGATCGAATGTCCTCTGGGCGATCACGGAGACCGCTGCGCCAGTATCCAACTCCATCTCCAGCGGGTGGCCATTGACCCGTACTGTCACCTTAATGGGGGCCACACGGGGAGCTGCCACACAATGCAGCTGCAGGCAGTCGTCCTCCGTCTCCACATCCTCAGGAGTGGTCGCCGCAGGTTCATCCACATGGAAGGTACGGCCTCTGGGCTGGTCCCAGTTATGGCCCCTGGGCTGGTCCCAGTTTCGGTCGGAACGACGGCGCCTCTGGCGTCCCCAGGACCACCGTCTGCGACGGGGTCGGCGCCTACAAGTCTGACACGGACATGGCTCCTCATCCATTGGCTCTGGAGAAGGCTCCCTTCGGGGAGGAATGTCCGATGGCCACTGGCGTCGGTCTGGTCGTTGCCTCGCCCAAGGTACCGCTGGAGTGCGGGGGGACGTTTTTGGACGGAAAGGGTTGCGCCCCAAGGCATGCACTTCCATTCCCTGTAGCTCCTGTACTCCTCGCTCTGCACTCTCTCGGGACAAGACTATTTGTATTGCCTGTTGAAAAGTCAATGTTGGCTCCGCTAACAACTTTCTCTGGGTGGCCGCATTGTTAATATCGCAAACCAAACGGTCGCGTAACATTTCTGACAAGGTCTCACCATAGTCACAGTATTCCGCAATCCCACGTAGCCTGGATTAAAAATCGGCAAGGGATTCTCCAGGGGTCCTCTCAGCGGTATTAAACCGGTAACGCTGGACTATCGTGGACAGGGTTGGGTTAAAGTGTTGCCCCACTATATTCACAAGTTCGTCAAACGTTTTGGTGTCCGGCGCAGCTGGGTACGTAAGGCTCCTAATCACCCCAAACGTATGCGGCCCGCAGGCGGTGAGCAATATGACCACCTGGTGCTCGTTTTCAGTGATATTGTTTGCCCAGAAATAGTAATGCATCCGTTGTGTGTACTGGTTCCAGCTTTCCAGCGCAGCATCAAAAACATCCAAACGTCCATACAGAGGCATGGTATAATAGAAAACAACTTCCAACCTGTATCCAACAAAAATCCAGGGAGGTGGCTTCAGCAGTGTAGACAGCTATTCACTTTTACCTTCGTCGCCAGTTTTGTAAGGGCCCCGAAGAATCCAGCACGAGTTTTAAGGATACAAAATAATAACGTTTATTTACTATAATGATATATACATAACAGTAGCAGTAACTTCCCTTGCTACCTTCTTCTTCCTCCTGGTTCCTGGACTGGCCAGCTTATTTATAGTAGGAGTTTCTCCGCCCCCCTCATTGGGGAAGTTCATACTCCCATAGGATTGTGGGATAGTCATTAGTCCCCAGCCAATCGTCAGTAGGCAGGTTATAACACACTTGCTGCATAAAAATATTTTTCCTCATGTTGCCATTGGTTCATTTACCAACCACCTTAAATTGGTGTCCTCTTGTTTTTGACTGTTCCGGCAATAGTTACAGTTTCACTCTGTCTACTCGGTCAAGACCCCTCATGATTTTGGACATTTTTTTCAAATATTCTCTGAACCTTATCTTCTTGAAGAACAACCCAGAAGTCCCTGATGCCAGAAACCATTTTCATGAATCTTCTCTGCATCATAAAGGTGTGGTTCCAGAACTGGATACAATATTCCAGTTGAGGCCAAACCAGAGTTTTATAAATCTGATTCACTTCTTTTCGTTGTACTCTCTGCTTCTATTTATAAATATGATCCCAGATTACCTTTCAACTATTTTCTCAACATTGCATGCCACCTTCAATTATTTATGCACAGGTTTTTCTGTTTCCCTTTTAAAATTGTGTCCTTTATTTTCTATTGCCTCTCCTCATTCTGCCTACCAAAATGCACCACTTCTCATTTCTCTGCATTAAACTTCATCTATCACACGTTCATCTATTCCACCAGCCCATTTATGTTCTCTTAAAGCCTCACAGTTCACGATGCTTCTAATTCCTGTGTCATCTGCAGATTTTGAAATTGTGTCCTGTTCAACCAAGTCTTTAATATATGCCAAGAAAAGCAGTGATTATGCATTGATTACATCTGCAAAGACTACAACTGTGCACCCTGTGGAGCAGGAGGATATCCCTGACAGAAACCTCTGAATCTCAACATTTACCTGCACACATGTGGATGCCAGAAGTTGCTGGCAGTTTTATATAGTGATGACCACAAACACTGACAGTTTTGCTGTTGTCATGATTGTAAATTTCAGGCCAACATCTTTCTGCTCTTTTCTGTAGAAGAATGGAAAACAACCTAATTGGAACAATTACACTTTAAAAACCAATGTTTGGGTCGACGAGGTATCCATAACATTAATTCCCCTCCCCTGCTTGGAACTCAAGGTAGCAGTTTAACAGCAAAGTCATCTTGCAAAGTTCCTGTCCACATGAAACTCGGTTCTCAGTACGTCCTGCACTAAAAACCCTGTTAAAGAGTACCCACCGCTCTGTACAAGACGGAGGCAGTCCAATCTCTCCAAATGATCTCTCTGCCAGAATGCCATGATAGGCCTGGTGACCTCCTAACTAGAACTAGTGGACACAGTTCAAAAAGAGTCTCCCATTTAAGAGGGAGATGAGAATCATTTTTTCCCCTCAGAAACTTGTGAATCTTTGGAACTCTATTTCCCATAGCTGTTTAGCACAGGGCTAAATCGCTGGCTTTGAAAGCAGATAAAGGCAGGCCAGCAGCACGGTTCAATTCCCGTACCAGCCTCCCCGAACACGCGGTGGAATGTGGTGACTAGGGGCTTTCACAGTAACTTCATTTGAAGCCTACTTGTGACAATAAGTGATTTTCGTTCATTTCATTTCATTCAGAGAGAGGTGGAGGCTGGCTCAATTAATATTTTTAAACAGAGGTAGATAGATTATTGACTGACAAGGATATCAAAAGTTAACAAGGGTGGACAGAATGTGGAGTTGAGGTCATAATCAGATCAGCTATGGATTGGATTGGATTGGTTTTGTTTATTGTCACGTGTACCGAAGTACAGTGAAAAGTATTTTTCTGCGAGCAGCTCAACAGATCATTAAGTACATGGGAAGAAAAGGGAAGAAAAGAAAATACATAATAGGGAACACAAGGTATACAATGTAACTACATAAGCACTGGCACGGAATGAAGCATACAGGGTGTAGTGTTAATGAGGTCAGTCCACAAGAGGGTCATTTAGGAGTCCGGTAACAGCGGGGAAGAAGCTGTTTTGAGTCTGTTTGTGCGTGTTCTCAGACTTCTGTACCTCCTGCCCGATGGAAGAAGTTGGAAGAGTGAGTAAGCCGGGTGGGAGGGGTCTTTGATTATGCTGCCCGCTTTCCCCAGGCAGCGGGAGGTGTAGATGGAGTCAATGGATGGGAGGCAGGTTCGTGTGATGGACTGGGTGGTGTTCACAACTCTCTGAAATTTTGTGCGGTCCTGGGCCGAGCAGTTGCCATACCAGGCTATGATGCAGCCAGATAGGATGCTTTCTATGGTGCATCTGTAAAAGTTGGTAAGAGTCAATGTGGACATGCTGAATTTCCTTAGTTTCCTGAGGAAGTATAGGTGCTGTTGTGCTTTCTTGGTGGTAGCGTGACGTGGTTGGACCAGGACAGATTTTTGGAGATGTGCACCCCTAGGAATTTGAAACTGCTAACCATCTCCACCTCAGCCCCCTTGATGCTGACAGGGCTGTGCACAGTACTTTGCTTCCTGAAGTCAATGACCAGCTCTTTAGTTTTGCTGGCATTGAGGGAGAGATTGTTGTCGCTGCACCACTCCACTAGGTTCTCTATCTCCCTCCTGTATTCTGACTCATTGTTATTTGAGATCCGGCCACTATGGTCGTACCATCAGCAAACTTGCAGCTGGAGTTGGAACCAAATTTTGCAGTCATGTGTGTACAGGGAGTAGAGTAGGGGGCTAAGTACGCAGCCTTGCGGGGCCCCGGTATTGAGGACTATTGTGGAGGAGGTGTTGTTGTTCATTCTTACTGATTGTGGTCTGTTAGTCAGAAAATCGAGGATCCAGTTGCAGAGTGGGGAGCCAAGTCCTAGGTTTTGGAGCTTTGATATGAGCTTGGATGGGATTATGGTGTTGAAGGCGGAGCTGTAGTCAATAAATATAATCCAATTGAATGATGGCGCAGGTTCGAAGGGTCAAATGTCCCACACCTGCTGCTAATTAGATGTTTGTATGTAAGCTGCCTGGTGCGACACATCAGGCCATTCATTTTATCACCCCCCCCAAATCTGTTCAGTAGTGAAGAACAAGGCCAGCAGCGCGGGTTCAATCCCCGTACCAGCCTCCCCGAACATGTACCGGAATGCGGCGACGAGGGGCTTTTCACAGTAACTTCATTGAAGCCTACTTGTGACGATAAGCAATTATTTATTTATTTATTATAAGCTCCTGTGACTCCTCAAGTATGATTGACAGGATTTTGGAGCAATCAGGCAATAATTGCATCTTGTAAATGGTACACACTGCAGTTGTGTACCTTAAGACTCTCACAAATGTATTGCCCTCTTTGTTCCAGCAGAAGGTCACAGACAATTCCAGACAGCAGGCTGTCACGGATGGGGAAGAGTCCATCTGCAGACTCTCTCTTCCCTTGTAGAAATAATGGGTAGGGTAATAATTACAGCTGGCTGGTAATGCTGGAGGAGAGATTTCTTCATGCCTAATTCTCTTTCTTATGATTTGACATCTTCCTCGCCACCGCATGCTCTACTTGGTGAATTGTAGATGCTTTCACCAGCCACTTGTCTATATTTGCTTTCCCTTGTCCTTTTCTTTTATTTCAGATGCTGGAAATTTGGAAACCCTTTTGTCAGTGCCCAAAAGGTACAACAGCCAATTGTAAAAGGTGCACTGTCATTCAATGTCATCCTTGCAAGTGCCAGTTCAGATATTGGCACCATCCGTACTTTAGAGGATAAGGTAGTGGAAGCGCCTACATGCTGTGAATCAGCAATACAAGTTCACAGGATCTGTGCAGGGGGTTACGATGGACCACAGGTGCCAGCTCCAAAGAAGAGATCTGAATACTGGTTCTGCTGCTGCAGAGAACTCAACTACTGATTTCAAGGGCCTAGGCTACTGAATAATGCTGATGGGGCAATACCAGGAATTGCACAATTCACTGTGCAACCTTCCAGTGAACTTGCACACAATGTTGCAGAGCATGGGGGAGTCCACCTGTAACTTGTTTCAAGATTTCACACGGAGTATGGAGACAATTCTGTCTAATATCCACTGAATGTTTCATTTCATTAAAAACCACTGAGCCTCCCCTAGCATGGAGCCTCTCCGTGCAGCTCTCACACTGGCTATAAAAGTTCTGACTGCTTCCGACTCAGCTTGAGGAGAAAAATGGACGGGGCTTTCAGGGCATTACGTCACTCTTATACTGTGGAGTAAAGTCTATGTACCAGAAGAGTGCCCCTGCCTCCAAAAGAGATACACTTTCTAACACCCCTCAGAAAGACAGCGTGCCTGGCCTGCCAAACCTACTCTGCATACTGGAAGTCCAGAAAGACTACCCCAGCCCACAACAAGATAGTGCAGTCTGCTAGCAAGCCATCAAGGCCCAGAGCTGCTTAAAGTTGACCTTCATGACCATCTATGTCCTCAATGAAAGCTCACAAGCCTTTTGCACCCCAGGCCACAGGCACTGGAAAGCTCTTCATAGGAGGACGAGGATAGGAAGAAAAGAGAGATTGGTGCTAAATGTTTGCACAAAGATGATTATTAATAAATTATAACATTAATTTGATAAATAAGTTTTATATTCTGGACTAGATGTTGGTGTTTCTTTGCAGTGAAGTGAAGGCAGGGCCCATAAGTCTGCACTGAAGGAAGGCAGAGGGAAGTTGTAAGGAGAGTCCTAAGGATTGTGGGGCTATTATTGAGTGACGAATGGGATGGCTGGCTTAGGTGAAGCTCGACGAGATGGTCCCAGAGCTCTGGCAAGTCAAGGCAACAGTAATCAGTGCTTCTTCTCCTCCTGTACCTCCTGCTCTCCAAGTGACATTAAAGGCTAGTCCCTCATGATAGGACAGTTATGAAGGGCATGATAAATCAAGATACCCGCTCAGAGATGTATTGCGAAGTTCTTCTGGCGTTGAAACGGCGCGCATCATGATAACACCGGTTTGGAGGGAGCGGAGAATGGTGGACCGGCATCAAACCCACGCCGGCCCCGATTCCAGCATTGTAATCCATTCTCTGCCCGATTGCCGATCACAATTTCGGTGTCTGGCTACGGAGAATCCAGCCCACTGTTCTTGATGAAGCAAAGGCACTCATGGCATTGTTCCTATGTAAAGTTAATGGACGGAATTTCTTTTTAAACCAACATGTTTTCTCCCGAAACACAGCCAGGTTTTCTGTCCAGATCTTCTGACATTGGTGGATGTTATTTGCGCTGTCAGTCTGGCAGCGCGGGGCCTGATAGAGCCTGCAAGCCCAGCTACTCAGGGATTAGGGCATCATCTTTAAAGATGGTAGCATCGGGGTCATTCTCCACCCCCACCCCCACCCGCCTCCATGCATTCGCAGATCTCTGCCCCCACCACACATAAAGGGAAGCCCCCGTCCCTCAATGGAGAAGGGTTTGGTCTCTCTCAGTGCTTCCTGGAAGTTCCCAGCCTTGGCTCTCAGCTCTTGGGTCTCCAGCCATCTCCACACCCCCCAACGTTAGGGAGGAACATCACACGAGGCTGGAAGGTATGGCGCGTAAAGCCACTTAATAATTTTTAAATGAATTTAAATTTATGAAAGTCAGATTCACGCCCTATCTGGTGGGTGTGGGGTGGGGAGGATGATCTCAAACTGAGATCTCGCCAGCACAAATCCCGTTGTGACCCTCTCATGTGATTTAGTGGCCATAATGGGAGTTGTGTCTGCTGCAAATGGACCCAAAAAATCAAGCCCAATGTAGGAGAAGTACTCCGGAATACTGTCCTGTGCACTGCCCTCCTTCCTCCATTAAAGCACCAGTTACTGCTTTTTGATATCTTCATTGCTGCTCCGCATTGCCCTACAGTCACAAAGCAGCCCTATGAGACCACCCATGACATCAGCCAAACTATCTGAGTCTGCTAGCAGTACAACAACATCACAATCTTGCTCTGTTTAGACAAAGTGAAATTTCAAGAATGCTAAAAAGACACCAAAGCACTGAAAATTTACGAGCCGCCTGAAATGATAAACTAGTCTCTTACCTGCAAGTACCGCATGATCCTTTTAAATAGGGCAGGCGGGGGTCCTTCCTGTCAGTTGGCACATCGCATGTTGAAACAGGTCTTGCAAGAAGCACAGGACTTTAATTTAAATAAATTATTCTGTTGTTCGCCTAATTATAACATGTGACACCACCATATCAATATGGCAAGTTAAATATTCTGAGTGATTATAGCAGGAGGTTTACAGTGCTGTGCTGGCCAATTATAACATTGACTTTATTTCACAAGTGGTTCGATATGCATTACCAATTAGTATTTTATAGAATCACCAATATAAAATAATTCTGGGCAGGAGCCAGGTAATTCAAAAGAAACTGACATACTTCACTAATTAAAAGAAAGGCCTGGATTCTCTGCCATTTTTTAAAAATTCATTTACGGGAGTGAGTGTTGCTGGTTAGGCCAGCAATTATTGCCCATCCCTAGTTGCCCTTCAGACGGTGGTGGTGAGTTGCCTTTTTAAACCGCTGTAGTCCCTGAAGTGTAGGTACACCCACAGTTCTGTTATGAAGGGAAATCCAGGGTCTTGACCCAGCGACAGTGAAGGAACAGTGATATATATCTGCTGCACTTGTCCTTCTAGATGGTAATGGTTGTGGGTTTGAAAGGTGCTGCCTAAGGAGCCTTGGCGAGTTCCTACAGTGCATCTTGTAGATGGTACACATGGCTGCCACTGTTCCTCGTGGTGGAGGGATTGAATGTTTGTGGAAGAGAGAGAAATCAAGCGGGCTGCTTTGTCCTGGATGATGTTGAGCTTCTTGAGTGTTGTGGGGCTGCACTCATCCAGGCAAGTATTCCATTACACTCCTGACTTGTGCCTTGTAGATGGTGGACAGGCTATGGGAGGTCAGAAGGTGAGTTATTCGCCATAGGATGTCTAGCCTTTGACTTCTCTTGTAGCCACAGTATTAATATGGCTGGTTCAGTTCAAACCCTCAGCACTTCCTTGTGCCGTATCCCTCTATACCCGTCCTAGCTATGTGTTTATCAAGATGCCTTTTCAACACCGGTAATGTATCTCCTTCCACAACCTCCTCTGTCAACGCATTCTATGCACTCACCACCCTCTGCGTAAAAAAACCTGCCTTGCACATCTCCTCTAAACTTTGCCCCACGGACCTTAAAGCTATGCCCCCTGGTGACTGACCCCTCCACCTTGGGAAAGAGTGCCTGCCCATCCATTCTATCCATGCCCCTCATAATCTTGTAGATCGCGATCAGGTCACCCCTCAACCTCCGTCTTTCTAATGAAAACAGGCCAAGTCTATTCAGCCGCTCCGCATAGACCAACGTCCTGGTAAACCTCCTCTGCACCCTCTCCAAAGCCTCCACATCCTTCTGATAGTGTGGCGACCAGAATTGTGCGCAATATTCCAAGTACGGCTTTACCAAGGTTCTACATAACTGTAGCATGACCTGCCAGTTTTTATACTCGATGCCCCGTCCAATGAAGGCAAGCATTCTGTATGCTTTCTTGACTACCTTGTCCACTTGTGTTGCCATCTTCAAAGATCTGTGGACCTGCACGCCCAGATCTCTCTGACTTTCTATATTCCTAAGAGTTTTACCATGATACTGCCTGGTACTTGTCTGGCATGAATGTAATTTACCACTTCTCAGCCCAAGCCTGGATATTGTGCAGGTCTTGCTGCATTTGGACATGGACTGTTTCATTATCTGAGGGGTCGCGAATGGTGCTGAACATTATGCAGTCATCTACAAACATCCCAGATAGAAGGGTGGTCATTGATGAAGCAGCTGAAGATGGTTGGGTCTAGGACACTACCCTGAGGAACTCCTGCAGTGATATCCTGGAGCTGAGATGATTGACCTCCAGCCACCACAATCATCTTCCTTTGTGCCAGGTATGAGTCCAACCAGTGGAGATTTTCCCCCCTGATTCCCATTCACTTCAGTTCTACTAGTGCTCCTTGATGCCACACTGGGTCCAATACTGATGTCATGGGCAGTCACTCTCACCTCATTTCAGGCATTCAGCTCTTTTGTCCATATTTGAACCAAGGCTGTAATGAGGTCATGAGCTAAGTGATCCTGGCGGAACCCAAACTGAGCATCCGTAGGCAGGTTAATGCTGAGGAAGTACCACTTGAAAGAACTGTTGATGACTCCTTCCATCACTTTTCTGATGATTTCCATCACTTTACTGATGATGGACAGTAGACTGATAGGGCAGTAGTTGGCTGGGTTGCATTTGTCCTGTTTCGTGTGTACAGGACACAACTGGGAAATTTTCAACATTGCCAGGTATATGCCAGTGTTGTAGCTGTACTGGAACAGCCTGGCTAGGGGTGCGGCAAGTTCTGGAGCACAAGTCTTCAGTGCTATCGCCGGAATATTATCAGGGCCCATAGCCTTTGCAGTATCCAGTACCTTCAGCCATTTCTTGATATCACGTGGAGTGAATCCTATTAGCTGAAGCTGACATCTGTGATGCTGGGGATCTCCAGAGGAGACCGAGATGGATCACCCACTCGGCATTTCTGGGTGAAGATTGTTGCGAATGCTTGTCTTTTGCACAAATGTGCTGGACTCCTCCATCATTGATCATTCACCAGGTTAACACCTCATTTTTAGGTATGCCTGTTGTTACTCCTGGCGTACCCTCTTGTACTCTTCATTGAACAAGGGTTGATCCCCTGGCTTGGTGGTAATGTAGAGTGGGGGATAAGCCAGATCATGAAGTTGCAGATGGCATTTGAGTACAATTCGCCTGCTGCTAATGGCCCACAGCACTTCATGGATGCCCAGTCTTGAGTTACTAGATCTGTTCGAATTTATCCCATTTAGCACGATGGTAGTGCCACACAACACGATGGAAGGTATCCTCAATGTGAAGACGGGATTTTAACTTGATGAGGACTGTATGGTGATCACTTCTACTGATACTGTCTTAGACAGAGGCACATGTAGCAGGCAGGTTGGTGAGGATAAGGTCAAGTATATTTTCCCTCTTGTTGGTTCCCTTACCACCTGCTGCAGTCTCTGTCTAGTAACTATGTACTTTAGGACCTGGCTAGCTGGGTCTGTGGTTGTACTACCAAGCCAGCCTTAGTGATGGACATTGATGTTCCCCACCCAACATATATTTTGTGCCCTTGCCACCTTCAGTGCTTCCTCCAAGTGATGTTCAACATGGAGCATTACTGATTTATCAGCTGATGGTGGATAGTACGGGGTAATCAGCAGGTGGTTTCCTTACCCATTTTTAAACTGAAGCCATGATACTTTATGGGGTCCAGAGTTGATGTTGAGGACTCCCAGGGCAACTCCCTCCTGACTGTACACCACTGTGCCACCGCCTCGGCTGGGTCTGTCCTGCCGGTGAGACAAGACGTAGCCAGGAATGGTGATAGCGGTGTCTGGGACATTGTCTGTAAGGTATGATTCTGTGAGTATGACTATGTCAGGCTATTGTTTGACCAGTCTGTGAGACAGCTCTCCAAACTTTGGCACAAGCCCCCAGATGTTAGTAAGGAGGACTTTGCAGGGTTGATAGGGTTGGGTTTGCTGTTGTCGTTTCCAGTGCTTGGGTGGATTCCCGGTGGTCCGTCCAGTTTCATTCCTTTTTTGTGTTTGCATGGTGGTTGAATACAACTGAGTGGCTTGCTAGGCCATTTCAGAGGGCATTTCACAGTCAACCACATTTCTGTGGGTCTGGAGTCACATGTAGGCCACACCAGATACGATAGGAGATTTTCTTCCCGAAAGGACATGTGTGAACTAGATGTGGTGGATCTCGCAGTGGACCAATGTGGTTTTTAAGAGATTCCCCCAAAGTCCATCGGTGGGCCACCCTCCCCACCACAATGCAAGACTTTCTCACCCCACCCCCACCATATACCACACACTGCCCTGTCACCAGAGACCTTCTGATTAAAGAAACTCCCACCGAAACCCCCTAATTAACGAGAACCCCACCAAAGACCTCCCATAAGAGAGATCCCTGTCTGGAAGTTTCCCAGACGAGAGACAGCTGTAAAACTAACCTTAAATGTACTATACATAAAAATGAGACAAACACTAAAAATCAATGTCCAAATAAAGTCCATGACATCTTTGCTGTTTCTTATTCCCGAGTCATAGAATATTGGAATAGAATTGCAGAAGGCGGCCATTTGGCCCATCGAGTCTGCACCGACCCCCTGAAAGAGTTCCCTACCTTGGCTCACTCCCCCAACCTATCCTCGTAACCCCACCTAACCTGTACATCCCTGGACACTAAGGGGCAATGTTACCTTGGCCAATCCACCTAACATGCACATCTATGGACTGTGAGAGGAAACCGGAGCACCCGGAGGAAACCCATGCAGACAGTTACACATAGCCGGAATTGAACCCAGGTTCTTGGCGCTGTGAAGCAGCAGTGCTAACCACTGTGCTGTCGAGCCATCATTGAGGAGCAGCTCTAGATATCAGTGTGCAGTGTAATTTAAACCTGCAACAAATGAAGGCTGCACATATTTTGCCAGACTTTGTACTGCCATTGGACACAATCATCGTATATTTCATGTCATCATGTAAACATCTTAATATTCAAGTTATGCCAACACATGGTGTCCAATTTTAACTCATTCAAAACCCATTCATTTACAGAAAGTTAAAATCTAGCAGGCATGAACAATATTAATTTATGTGTGGTCCCAAAAACCCTGCAGTGCCTGTGTACGCAAAGAGATCAGTGGCCTGGACATTGGATTATGCCGCCCCAATTCTAAAGGTTCAAAATGGGCACCAGGGAAGGCAGTATGGAGGGTGCCATGCAAACATTTTATTTTGCTCCAGAAATGCATTGGCCATCTCTGATCTGGTTGGTCAGTAGACATTTTCTTTTATTCATTCATGGGATGTGGGCATCACTGGCGGGACCATCATTTACTGACCATCCCTAAGTCCATTTGAACTGAGTGTCTTGCAAGGCCATTTCAGATGGCATTTAAGCGCCGACCACATTGCTGCAGATCTGGAGTCACATGTAGGCCAGACCAGATAAGGATGGCAGATTTCCTTCCCGAAAGGACATTAATGAACAAGATGGGTTTTTACGACAATCAGCACTGACTTCATGGTCACCGTTAAACTTCAAATTTTACCATCTGGCGTGGTGGGACCCAGAGCATTATCCTAGGTTTCTGGATTACTAGTCCAGCGCCAATACCACTATGTCATTGCCTCTTCCAGGAAGGCACATGTCTGAAACAGGTATTAGGCCCAGAGAAGACTTCTGTTGGCAGCCATGGTGTGAGTGGTCGCACACAGGACAGCTCCTGCTTGAAGGTGTAGAAAAGAGCTCTTTTTTCCTTGAAATTGAGGGAAACTTCAACGGAAAAGTGTAACTGAAGGTGCGAGGAGTAGTTTCTCCTGGGAGTGGCATGTCTGCTGGTTACCAAACTCGTCAGAAGAAAGTGAAGGATCTGGCCAAGGAGTTGGAAGAGACCAGTGGTGCAGCAGCTAGTGGAAAGATGGCGGAGGGGTAAGGTCAGTGCAAGTTGGAAAGCCCCAGATGGAACAGTTGATGGCCTTCATCAAGGAAGGGGGGGGACTAGCATGTGGGGGGGGTCTAGCATGTGAAGGGGGTCTAACAAGGGGGGACTAGTACATGGATGGGTCTAGCATGATGGGTTCTCTAGCATGGGGGGGGGGGGCTGTAGCATGGGAGCTCTACCACAGGGGGTCAAGCATGTGGGGGGGGTCTAGCATGGACGGTTTTCTAGCATTTGGGGCCTAAGCATGGGAGGGTACTGTAGCACGCAGGGGGGGGGGCGGTTTGCAGGGGGATTCTCTAGCACAGGGGGCTGTAGCATGAGGGGTCCAGCACAGGGTTCTAATATGTGCAGAGGGAGGTCTAGCATGTGGAGGGGGTCTAGCATGGGGGTTGTCTATTGGTGGCTGTAGCACGGAGGTATAGTATTGTGGGTCTCTAGCACAGAGGGTGCTAGAGCATGGGGGGGATCCAGCATGTGGTGAGGGGTCTAGCATGTGGAGACGGGTCTAGCATGAGGGGTTCTCTAGCACAGGGCCTGGGGCATGTGTAGGTTCTCAAGCACAAGGGGGGCTGTAGCATAGGCTATTCTGTAGCATAGGGAGATGTAGCATGGGAGGTCCTCTAGCACAGGGTTCTCTTGCACGGGGTGGGGGGGCTGCTGTAGCATGGGGACAGTCAGAAGCTTTTTCCCAGGGCGGAAGAGTAAATTACTAGGGGTTTAAGGTGCGAGAAGCAGGGTTTAAAGGAGATGAATGAGGCAAGCTTTTTACACAGAGGGTGGTGGGAGCCTGGAACTCGCTGCCAGGGAGATAGTGGAAGCAGATACGATAGTGACTTTTATGGGGCATCTTGACAAATACATGAATAGGATTTGAAGAGAGGGGTATGGTCCCCGGAAGGGGAGGGTTTTTTAGTTCAGACAGGCAGCATGGTCAGTACAGGCTTGGAGGCCGAAAGGCCTGTTCCTGTGCTGTAAATCTCTTTGTTCTTTGAAGAGTTACGTCAGCAGAGGAAGGAGATGCAGGGGGATCGCTTGAAGGCCATCGATGGGGTTGTGGCACCCTTGAAAGGCTCGATGGAGAGGGTAGAGAAATGTTTGGAGGCGCAGGGATTGCAGATCCGAGAGATTGAGAGGGTGATCTCTGAACACAGTGATAGAGTGGTGACACTGGAGGTGAAGATGGGGCCCTTCGGAGACCTTTGCAAGACATTGAGAGGAAAGGTAGAGGAGCAGGAAAACAGGTCGAGAAGGCAGAATCTGTGAATAATTGGCCTGCCTGAAGGAGTGGAAGGTGCGAGTGCCACAAGGTTAGTTTTGAGGATGCTGGCAGGACTGGTGGGGAGGGGGTGTGGTGGTATGTATTAGGGGTAGTACGGTACCTGTGAAGCCGAGAGGCTATTGGCTGACAGGTCCCGGGTCCTGGTTGGATCTGCCGCCTGCTGGCTCCGCCCAGAAGGCGGAGTATAAGAGCTTGAGTTCTCCCAGCAGCCGCATTCTGTAACTGAGCTGCTGGGGAACAAGTCTTGCTTAATAAAGCCTCGATTGACTTCATCACTTCTCGACTTGAGTGAGTAATTGTTGCGCTACAATTTATTAAGCAAGCTTAAAAGACTATGGAGCTCCAGATCGCCCCGGAGTGTCTGCGAATCAGTCCCCATGCAGCAAACTCGGCGGCCATGTTTAAAGCTTCGAAGGTTACCTTCGAACGGCACCCGGCCGGACGACGGAAGATCAGAAAATGCAGCTCCTGCATTCCAGGGTGAACCCGGCTACACGCTCATCGAAGACGCGGAGGATTTCCCGACGGTGCTCGCTATGCTGAAAGGAGTCTATATTTGGCCCATAAACCAGATCTACGCACGCCACCAACTCGCGACGAGACGGCAAATCCCCGGAGAATCGCTCGACGAGTTCTACAGCGTGCTGTTGATTTTGGGAAGGAACTGCAACTGGCTGTCGGTGAGCGCAAACGAGCACACGGAGCTCCTAATCAGGGATGCTTTTGTGGCAGGTATGAGTTCTTCTCAAATTTGCCAAAGACTGTTAGAGAGAGACTCGTTAGGACTCACAGAGGCACGGGCCCTTGCGGCCTCCCTCGACGTGGCCTCACAAAATGCCCGCGCCTATGGCCCCGACCGCGCAGCAGCCCCTTGGGCTCCGTGGACCCCCATTGCGACCGACTCCCCGGCACCCCCCCACACCCCGCAAGCCTGCGCGGCTAGAGCACCAGACCATCCTGGTGGGCCCCGCTGCTATTTTTGCGGGCAGGCGAAACACCCCCGGCAGCGCTGCCCGGCCCGCTCAACTATTTGTAAAAGCTGCGACAAAAAGGGGCATTACGCAGCGGTGTGCCAGTCCCGGGAGGTCGCCGCAATGTCCGAGGGAGAACGGGGACAGCAGACTCAACCCCCCCAGCGATCCATGTGTAGCCCGCGGGCGCCGCCATTTTGGGTCACGGACACCACGCAGGGAGGATGGGCGCTGCCATCTTGTGACCCCCCGGCCACATGCGGTCCATGGGGCGGCCATTTTGTCCACCCCCGACTGCGTGCGATCCATGGACGCCGCCACCTTGGCTTATAGTCAAGGACCCCAGCATAGACGGCTCCACGGGGTCGGAAGAAAGCGCCACGGTGCAGCAACCAAGACTGGCTTTGGTGACCCTGGACCAATCACGGCCCCGGACGCTCCAAACGGCAACGACAACGGTGCTGGTCAACGGGTACGAGACGCCATGCTTAATCGACTCTGGGAGCACGGAAAGTTTTATCCAGCCAGATACGGTAAGACGCTGTTTTCTTTCTATTCGTCCGAGCACCCAGAAGATTTTCCTGGCAGCGGGATCCCATTCCGTAGAGATCAAAGGGTTCTGCATCGCGAACCTAACGGTGCAAGGGAGGGTGTTTAAGAATTATAGGCTTTATGTCCTTTCACAACTCTGCGCTCCCACTCTCTTGGGGTTAGATTTCCAGTGTAACCTCCAGAGCCTAACGTTCCAATTCGGCGGCCCTATACCCCCACTCACTATCTGCAGCCTCGCGACCCTCAAGGTTGAACCGCCTTCCTTGTTTGTGAACCTCACCCCGGATTGCAAACCCGTCGCCACTAGGAGCAGACGATGCAGCGCCCAGGATCGAATGTTTATCCGGCCTGAGGTCCAGCGGCTGCTGAAGGAAGGCATAATCCAGGCCAGCAATAGTCCCTGGAGAGCCCAGGTGGTAGTTGTGAAGACTGGGGAGAAGCAGAGGATGGTCGTAGACTATAGTCAGACCATCAATAGGTACACGCAGCTCGATGCGTACCCTCTCCCCCGCATATCCAACATGGTCAATCGGATTGCACAGTTAAAAGTCTTTTCCACCGTGGACCTCAAGTCCGCGTACCACCAGCTCCCCATCCTCCCGAGTGACCACAAGTACACGACCTTCGAGGCAGACGGGCGGCTCTACCACTTTTTAAGGGTCCCATTCGGTGTCACGAACGGGGTCTTGGTCTTCCAATGGGAGATGGACCGAATGGTTGACCAGCACGGGTTGCGGGCCACGTTCCCATATCTCGACAATGTAACCATTGTGGCCATGACCAGCAGGACCACGACGCCAACCTCCGCAAATTCCTCCAGACCGCTAACGCCCTGAACCTCACCTATAACGAGGAAAAATGCGTTTTTAGCACCAACCGTCTGGCCATCCTGGGATATGTAGTGCGCAATGGAGTGATAGGCCCCGACCCCGAACGCATGCGCCCCCTTATGGAATTCCCCCTCCCCCACTGCTGCAAAGCTCTGAAACGCTGCCTGGGCTTCTTTTCGTATTACGCCCAGTGGGTTCCCCAGTACGCAGACAAGGCCCGCCCGTTAATCCAGTCCACTACCTTCCCCCTGTCGACAGAGGCCCGCCAGGCCTTCAGCCGCATCAAAGCGGATATCGCAAAGGCCACGATGCACGCAATCGACGAGTCCCTCCCCTTCCAGGTCGAGGGCAACGCATCCGATGTAGCTCTGGGGGCCACTCTCAACCAAGCGGGCAGACCCGTGGCCTTTTTCTCCCGGACCCTCCACGCCTCAGAAATCCGCCACTCCTCAGTGGAAAAGGAAGCCCAAGCCATAGTGCAGGCTGTGCGACATTGGAGGCATTACCTGGCCGGCAGGAGATTCACTCTCTTCACTGACCAACCGTCGGTAGCCTTTATGTACGATAATGCACAGCAAGGCAAAATCAAGAATGACAAGATCGTGAGGCGGAGGATTGAGCTCTCCAGCTATAACTATGAGATCTTGTATCGTCCCGGAAAGCTGAACGAGCAGTCCGATGCCCTATCCCGCGGCACATGTGCCAACGCACAAGTAGACCGCCTCCAAGCCCTCCACGAGGACCTCTGCCACCTGGGGGTCACTCGATTCTACCATTTTGTGAAGTCCCGCAACCTCCCCTACTCTGTTGAGGAGGTCCGTACAGCCACCAGGAACTTCCAAATCTGTGCAGAGTGCAAACCGCACTTTTTCAGGCCAGATAGAGCGCACCTAATAAAGGCTTCCCGTCCCTTTGAACGCCTCAGTTTGGATTTCAAAGGCCCCTCCCCTCCACCGACCGCAACGCATACTTCCTGAACGTGGTGGACGAGTACTCCCGTTTCCCCTTCGCCATCCCCTGCCCCAACATGACAGCGGCCACAGTCATTAACACCCTTGGCACCATCTTTACACTGTTCGGTTTCCCCGCGTACATCCATAGCGACAGGGTGTCCTCCTTCATGAGCGACGAGCTGTGTCAGTTCCTGCTCAGCAAGGGCATTGCCTCGAGCAGGACGACCAGCTACAACCCCCGGGGGAACGGTCAGGTAGAGAGGGAGAACGGTACGGTCTGGAAGACCATCCTACTGGCCTTACGGTCCAGAAATCTCCCAGTTTCCCGGTGGCAGGAAGTCCTCCCGGATGCCCTCCACTCCATCCAGTCACTGCTGTGTACCACCACTAACCAAACGCCTCAAGAGCGCCTCCTTATCTTCCCTAGGAAGTCCTCCTCCGGAACGTCGCTGCCGACCTGGCTGACAGCCCCAGGACCCATCTTGCTCCGAAAACATGTGCGGGCGCACAAATCGGACCCGTTGGTCGAGAGGGTTCACCTTCTCCACGCAAACCCTCAGTACGCCTACGTGGCGTACCCTGACGGCCAACAGGACACGGTCTCCCTACGGGACCTGGCGCCCGCCGGAAACACACACACACTCCCAACACCGATCACCCCCTCCCTGCCGCCAGCGCACCCCACGACCGCTCCCTTCCCGGGTGGATCGGTCCTCCTCCCGTGCCCGCCCTGGAGTAAAGAAACAGGGATGAACAGCGCAATGCTCCTAGAGATGACAGTGCCCGAGCCAGCACCTGCACCACCACCGGGGCTGAGGCGATCGACAAGGACGACCAGGGCACACGCTCGACTCGTGGAATCCGCGTGGCACAAAAAAAACTTGTAAATAATTCTGACAACCTGTACATAGTTAACTGTTGGGATAAATGCATAGCCACTGTATGAAATTAGTTCCAGGACCAGCCTTGTAAACCCCTACCACCGTGCGAACCACCACCCCGCCGGGTTCCTTTTTAACAAGGGGTGAATGTGGTGGTATGTATTAGGGGTAGTACGGTACCTGTGAAGCCAAGAGGCTATTGGCTGACAGGTCCCGGCTCCTGGTTGGATCTGCCGCCTGCTGGCTCTGCCCAGAAGGTGGAGTATAAGAGCTTGAGTTCTCCCAGCAGCCGCATTCTGTAACTGAGCTGCTGGGGAACAAGTCTTGCTTAATAAAGCCTCGATTGACTTCATCACTTCTCGACTTGAGTGAGTAATGTTGCACTACAGGGGGTGCTGAACAAGGCCCCTGAGGCGGACAGAGTGCACAGGTCTCTGAGGCAGAAGCCAAGAACTGGGGAGCTGCCGCAAGTGGTAATCATGAGACTCCACACTTATGTGGAGAAACAGAAGATCTTGCAATGGGCCAGGGCAAAGTGGAACAGCGAATGGGAGGGGAACAAGGTCCGAATAAACCAGGACATTGGAGCTGAGCTGGCAAAATGGCATGTGGTGTTCAACAGGGCCAAGGCGGTGTTATATCTTTTTATTTGTTTTTAAATTTTAGGATACCCAATTATTACTTTTTTCAATTAAGGGGCAATTTAGCGTGGCCAATCCACCTAACCTGCACATCTTTGGATTGTGGGGGTGAAACCCACGCAGACACGGGGAGAATGTGCAAACTCCACACGGATAGTGACCCAGAGCTGGATATGAACCCGGGTCCTCAGCGCCGTAGGCAGCAATGCTAACCCCTGTGCCACGTGTTGCCCTCAAGGCGGTGTTATATCAATGGCAGATCAGGTTTGAGGTGCTCTACCCGGCGAAACTATGGGTGACTTATCAAGGCCGGAATATTATTTTGGGACAATGGGGCCAATGACTTTATCGAGGAATGCAAATGGGAAGAGAACTGTAAAATGTTTGGAGACGAAGGTGCTGGCACTCTGGAATAATGGAGAATACGGGTAGAGTGGGGTTTTAGGGAGGGGGGTTTCTTTTCCTCCGATGTGGAGGGGTTTTCTTCTTTTCTCTGTTGGGTTGACAAAGGGTAGCAGGGGTGAAAAGTTTGTGAGAGGACGGCTGTCTCCCCCCCCACCCATCTTCCCCCACCCCCACCCCCACCCCCACCCCCAGCCATCCTGCTGCCTGTGGCTGTGCTTTTTTGTTTTGTTTGTCTTTGGGGGAGGTGACCTGTGGTTCGAGATGAGTCTTTGTTTGGGTGGGGGAGGGGGAGGTCACAGAACAAAGAGCTGAGGGTGGAGGAGGGGTAGGGGGTCAGTAGAAGAAGCGTTTGGGCAGGAGTTGCCACACTGTCAGGCAATATTGGTGAACAGAAATGAGGTGGGGAGTAGGCTGAGGGAAGTGGGGTGGGGGGGGGGGGGGGGAAGTTGTGACATGGCAATGTCAGAGAGGAAACAAGGTCAGGGGCGAAGAAAGGAGCCACCTTCGATGGGTCAGGTATAGGGTGAAATTAACGGGGGTAGAGCCAAAACGGGAGGATAGCAGATGGTAGAGGAGAATTGAGGCATAAGGCTGATAGCATGGAACGTGCGAGGGCTCAATGGACCAGTGAAAAGATCTTGGGTGTTTGCGCATCTATGGAGTTTAAAAGCGGAGGTGGTCTTTCCGCAAGAGACGCAACTCCGCGTGAAGGACCAGGTTAGGCTAAGAAAGGGAGGGATGGGTGGAAAGGTTTTCCACTTGGGGTTTGATTTAAAGTCACGGGGGCGGCCATTTTGATGAGCAAGAAAACGGGGTTTGTGAGCGCGAACAAAGTGAGGGACCCAGCTGGGAGATATGTGGTGGTGAGCGGGGTATTAGAGGGGATGCCTGTGGTACTGGTGAATGCGTATGCACCGAATTAGGTTTTATGAGGGGGTTGCTGGCAGCGATCCCCGGACTTCGCCACGCAGCAGTTGATTATGGGAGGAGATTTAAATTGTGTCTTAGAGACGAGGATAGATAGATCGAGCCCCAGGTCAATGTGTAGGATACGAGTAGCAAAGGAGCTGGGCGGGTTTATGGAAAAGATGGTATGGTGGACCCATGGAGTTTCAAGAACCCAGGGGGAAGGGAGTATTCTTTTTCCTCACATGTTTATCGGGTGTATTCAAGAATCAACTTTTTTGTAGTGAGGCGGGAGGTTTTGGTTGGGGTGGAGGGGCAGAGTACGCGGGGATAGTAATTTCGGACCATTGGCTGGAGATTCAGCTTAGATCGGGACGGTAGCAGAGGCCGGGATGGAGGCTCGATTCGGGGCTGTTGGCAGATAGAGGGTTTTGCAATAAGGTGCAGGCTGCGATTTAAAGATTATGTAGAATTGAACTAAAATGGGGAGGTGTCGGCGGCCATATTTTGGGAAGCATTGAAAGCGGTGGTCCGGGTGGGGGAATCTATCTTGTTCATGGCACATGTGGATAGGGGAAGGACGGAGGAATATGAATGGTTAATGAGCAAGATAGTTGAGGTAGATAGGGAGTATTTGAGGCATCCACCAAGGAGGGATTGGCAAGGATGAAAAATTTGCAGGGGCAATTTGATAGGTTGATGACGGGGAGAGAGATAGGGCAGCAGTGTAGGGCAAGGGGGGTGTAGTACAAATATGTGGAGAAAATTAGTCAAATGTTAGTGCATTGGTTATGAAGGCAGGCCGCATCCAGGGACATATTGAACATACGGACTGGGGCAGGGGATGTGGTGTCAGAGCCGGGGAAGATAAATGAGGTTATTAGGGATTATGAGAAGAAGCTGCACAGGGCGGACCCGCAGTGAAGAGGGGGACATGGGATGGTTTTTAGATGAACTGGAGTTTCCACAGTTGGAGGAAGAGAAGATGCAGGCGCTAGAGGAGCCCTTGGGGCTGACGGAGGTATTGGACAATAGTAGGGGTAGGAAGTCGGGGAAGGCCCCGGGCCCGATGGTTACCTGGTGGAATTCTATAAGGAGTTCACAATGGACCTGGCACCACATCTCTTGGGGGCGTTTAATGAGGTGTTGGAGAGGGGAGCTGCTGGAGATGATGACGCAGGCAACAATCACATTAATACCAAAGAAGGGGAAAGACCTGTGGAATGTGAGTCATATAGCCGCATATCACTGTTAAATACAGATGTGAAAGTGCTGGCTAAGTTGATGGCGGGTAGGTGGAAAGATGTGTCCCGGGTGTGGTTGCGGAGGACCAGACAGGATTCGTAAAGGCAGGCAGCTTTCTAGTAATATAAGGAGGCTGTTAAATGTGATCATGACCCTGCCGAGAGCTCAGGTACCGGAGGAAATGGTGTCCATAGATGCGGGGAAGGCATCTGACCAGGTGGAGTGGCAGTACCTGTTTGAGGTCCTGAAAAGTTTTGGGTTTGGGCTGATGTTTGTGGCATGGGTGTGCCTGTTATACGTGGCACCGAAAGTGCAGACCAACGACATGAGCTCACAAAACTTTGAACTGCACAGGAGAACAAGGCAAGGGTGCCCGCTGTTGTTGTTTGTGCTGGTGATACAGCCTCTGGCAATGGCTCTTAGGGGGTCAACAAAGTGGCAAGGGATTGCGAGGGGACGAAGGGAGCACCCGGTGTCGCTATACCCGGATGACCTACTATTGTATGTTTCGGAGAGTAGATGGTATGTATAGAAAGTGGAGAGAAGTGGGGCTGGTTAAGGTGAGGGATCTGTACCTGGAAGAGGGTTTGCCAGTATAGAGGAACTGAAGGAGAGGGTAGAGCTCCCGAGAGGAAGTGAGTTTTGGTACCTGCAGGTAAGGGCCTTCACGCGGAAGGTTTGGAAAGAGTTCTGCAGGTTGCCGAGGTACACTCTGTTGGAGCGGCTGCTGCTTCCGGATGTGGAAGGGGAAGGCAGGATCGGAGGCAATATGGGTGGCTGGGAGAGCAGGGAGATGAGCAGGAGACTAAGGAGAAGTGGGAAGGAGAGCTGGGTGGGAGATAAACTGGGGAGTATGGAGTGAGGCGCTATGAAGAGTAAATGGAACCTCCTCGTGCGCAATATTGAAATGAAATGAAAATGAAAATCACTTATTGTCACAAGTAGGCTTCAATGAAGTTACTGTGAAAAGCCCCTCGTCGCCACATTCCGGCGCCTGTTCGGGGAGGCTGTTACGGGAATTGAACCGTGTTGCTGGCCTGCCTTGGTCTGCTTTCAAAGCCAGCGATTAAGCCCTGTGCTAAACATATTCGGGATATCAGAGAAGCCGGAGCTGATGGAAGAGAGGAAAGCCGACATTGTGGCCTTCACCTCTGCGTTTGCCCTGTGAAGAATTCTGCTGGAGTGGCGGTCAGCAATGTCGCCCTGGGTGGCGGCCTGGCTGAGGGACTTATATGACTTTCTTCAGCTGGGAAAGGTCAAGTACAAATTAAAGGGTTCAGCGGAATGCTTCGAGGCAAGATGGGGGATGTTCGTGGCCATGTTTGAGGAGCTGTCCATCGTGAAGGTGGGGGGAGTGGGGGGAAAGAGGGGGGTGAAGAAGGGAAATATTTGCACAGACTGAATAGTTGTGTGTTGGGGAGTTGCCCCCAGAGTTGTTTATGCTGTGTAACATTTTCTATAATTTTGGAATAAAATACATTTTCAAAAATGTACGCAAATTCCTTTTGTGAAACTGGTCATGTACTGTCCGTGCACCAATCAGTATTTTTCAGATGCCCCACAGCCAGACACGTCAGCAGTAATGGGATTGTTAACGACTGACACCCAAAATGCGAGTTGATGCACTATCAATTACGACGAGATGAGAGTAGAGAGTAATCGAGGCTTTATTACACAGAGAAGTGTGGCCTCCTACAGCTGCTGCCGAAATGGCTGCCGTTCGGAGAGCACACACATTTATACTCCGCCTACTGGGCGGAGCCAGCAGGCAGGAATCTACCCCCGCACCTGTAGTACAGGGGCCTTACCGTAATACCCATATATACAATATAATACAACAGTGGTGACTACCACATTCACCTCCTGTTAAAAATGAGTCCAGCAGGGGGGGGGAAATTATTTACAAACAGGTTGTCATTAACATTTCAGAGAAGGTTACAAATTTAGACGTTCGGGCACCTTGATCCGTCGTTGAGAGCGCCGCAGTGCTGGTGGCGAGTCAGGCGCCGGCTCGGTCATCGGTGACTCCGGGAGCGTGTCGACATCCTCTTCATCCCCGGGTGGGACCATGGGGAGGCCGGATTGTCCTGGAGTGGGAGCTGTGGTGGTGTGCGTTGGGGGGAGGATGGCGCAGGGGCAGGGGAGGAGTGTGTGGGGATCCAGCTGGTGCCAGGTCCCTGAGGGAGACTGTGTCTTGGCGGCCGTCAGTGTACGCTACGTAGGCACACTGCGGGTTTGCGTGGAGTAGCTGTACCCTCTCAACCAACGGGTCCGCCTTGTGGAGCCGCACGTGCTTGCGGAGGAAGACGGGTCCTGGAGCTGCCAGCCACGTTGGGAGCGAAACCCCAGAGGTGGACCTCATGGGGAAGGCAAAGAGACGTTTGTGGGGGGTTTTGTTAGTCGCCGTGCACAGGAGCGACCAAATGGAGTGAAGTGCGTCGGGGAGGACCTCCTGCCAGCGGGAGGATGGGAGATTACTGGACCGTAGGGCCAGCTGGACGGCCTTCCAGACCGTCCCATTCTCCTGCTCCACCTGCCCGTTTCCCCGTAGGTTGTAGCTGGGTCATCCCGCTCGAGGCAATGCCCCTGTTGAGCAGGTACTGGCGCAGTTCATTGCTCATAAATGAGGATCCCCGGTCTCTGTGGACGTAGGCGGGGAAACCGAACAGAGCAAAGATGGTGTTGAGGGCTTTGATGACGGTGGCAGACGTCACATGGGATGGCGAAGGTGAATCTGGAATATTCGTCGACCACATTAAGTACGTGTTTCGGTCGGTGAAGGGGAGGGGCCCTTTGAAGTCCACGCTGAGGCGTTCAAAGGGGCGGGAGGCCTTCAACAGGTGCGCTCGGTCTGGCCGGTTGAAGTGCGGTTTACACTCCGCGCAGACCAGGCAGTCTCTGGTGACAGCCCTGACTTCCTTGATGGAATAGGGCAGATTGCGGGCCTTTATGAAGTGATAAAAGCGGGTGACCCCTGGGTGACAGAGATTGTCGTGCAGGGTCTGGAGTCATTCCACTTGTGTTGGCACAAGTACCTCGGGATCCATGAGATGAGGGGGCGCATGCGATCGGGGTCGGGCCCTAGAACTCCGTTCTGGACCACATAGCCGAGAATGGCTAATCGGTTCGTGCTGAACACACACTTCTCCATGTTGTAGGTTATGTTGAGGAGTTTGCCTGTGTGGAGAAATTTGGAAAGGTTAGCGTCGTGGTCCTGCTGGTCGTGGCCGCAGATGGTGACGTTATCCAAGTACAGGAAAGTGGCCCGCAGTCCGTACCGGTCAACCATTCGGTCCATCTCCCGTTGGAAGACCGAGACCCCGTTAGTGATGCCAAAGGGAACCCAAAGGAAATGGTAAAGGCGGCCGTCCGCTTCAAACGCGGTGTACGGGCGGTCCGCCTTGCGAATGGGGAGCTGATGGTAGGCAGATTTCAGGTCCACTGTCGAGAAGACCCGGCACTGTGCAATCTGATTGATCATATCAGATATGGGTGGGAGGGGGTAAGCGTCGAGCTGCGTGTACCGATTGATGGTCTGACTGTAGTCAACGACCATCCTGTTTTTCTCCCCCATTTTCACCACTACCACTTGGGTTCTCCAGGGGCTGTTGCTGGCCTAGATGATACCGTCCCAGAGCAGCCGCTGGACCTCAGACCTGATGAAGGTCCTGGCCTGGGCCCTGTACCGTCTGTCCTGGTGGCGACGGGTTTGCAATCCGTGGTGAGGTTTGCAAACAGAGAAGGCGGGTCGACCTTCAGGGTCGTGAGGCCGCATACAGTAAGGGGTGGTAGGCTCTGGAGGTTGCACCAAATTTCAGGGTTAGGCTCTGGAGGTTGCACTGGAAGTCCAGGCCAAGTAGCAAGGCAACGCAGAGGTTGGGGAGGACGTAGAGCCGGAAGCCGCTGAACTCTACGCCCTGGATGGTGAGGGTGGCGATGCAGTATCCCCAGACGCCACGGAGTGGGATCCGGAGGCCAGTGCGATTCTTTGGTTAACGGGGTGTACCGCGAGGGAATAGCACCTTACCGCATTGGGGTGGATGAAGCTCTCAGTGCTCCCGGAGTCCAGAAGGCAGGATATCTCATGCCCGTCGACCTTCACCTTTGTCGACGCGGTTGCGAGGTTGTGCAGTCGGGACTGGTCGATCGTGACAGAGGTGAGACGCAGCTGGTCGTCGGCGGTTGCAGGCGATGAGCGGCCCGATGAGGTGCCCGGCGGTCAGGAGTCCTGAGGGGGGGGAAGATAGCGGTGCCCATCGGTGGCACGTGTTGTGAGGGGAGCAAGATGGCGGTGCCCACAGGCCGCACATGGTCTGAGGCGAGGAAGATGGCAGCGCCCACTGGCCGCACACGGGGGGTGCAGGGATTATAGCGGCGATTGAGTGGGCCTGGCACACTGCAGCGAAATGTCCTTTCTTGCCGCAGGCCTTGCAGAGCGCGCTCCGCGCCGGGCAGTGCTGCCGGGGGTGTTTTGTATGTCTACAGAAGTACCACTTGGGTCCCCCGGGGTTGGTTGGCTGCCGCGCGGCGCAGGTGTGGGGTTGGCTGGGGGCGGTCGCTGATGGGGTCCACGATGGACTGGCCGCTGGCGGGGTCCACAATGCCCAGGATGGGTGGGCTGTGTGGTCGGGAGCATACGCCTGTACGCCGCGTGAGGCAACTGTGAGCAAGAGCGCTAGTTTCTTGGTCGCCGCGAGGTCTAGCGTAGCCCCTTCTAAGAGGCGCTGAGGGATGTAGGCCGACCCTATGCCCGTAATGAATGCGTCTCTCATTAACAGGTTAGAATGTTCAGCGGATAGAAACGGCTTGGCAATCACAGTCTCTCACCAGGACGAGCAGGGCACGCCAGAAATCTTCCACAGACTCACCGGGAAGTGGGTGCCGCGTGGACAGGAGGTGCCTGCCGTAGATCTTGCTGGTCTGCTGAGCGTAGTTCTTCTTCAGTAGCGCCATGGCCTCTGCGTAGGTAGGCGGGTCCTGGATGAGGGGAAAGACATCGGAGCTCAGCCGCGTGTACAGAATCTGGAGCTTCTGTGCTTCTGGGTTTAGGTCTGTCGCAGATCCGATGTATGCTTCAAAGCAAGCTAGCCAATGTGCGAAGTCCTTTTTGGCATTGTCTGCTTGAGGGTGCAGCTCCAGGCGATCCGGCTTGATGCGGAGATCCATCTTTGTAAAATCTCTGTGTAATATATTGATGCACTATCAATTACGACGAGACGAGAGTAGAGAGTAATCGAGGCTTTATTACAAAGAGAAGTGTGACCTCCTACAGTTGCTGCCGAAATGGCTGCCGTTCGGAGAGCACACACATTTATACTCCGCCTACTGGGCGGAGCCAGCAGGCAAGGATCTAGCCCCCTACCTGTAGTACAGGGGCCTTACCGTAATACCCTCATATGCAGTGCAGTATGTACAATATAATACAACAGTGGTGACTACCACACGAGTATAGTTTGTTGTGGAGCATGGAGAAGCAAAGTCCTCTCCTGCCAGCTCCACATTAAACTGCGAGCTGATGGTCTCCGCCATTTGCCCTTCTCTTTTTCAAAAATTATTTTTATTCAAGATTTTTCCCTGACATTTGCTCCTCGCTTGACTTCCCACTCTCCCTCCTCACCCCCAAACTCACAAATCCTTCAGTTGGCCCCAAACAAGTTCACCCAGTGACAAAGAGACATCCAGGCTTGAAATGTTAGCTCTGTTCTCTCTCCACAGATGCTGTCAGACCTGATGAGATTGGCCAGCATTTTCTGGGGGCTTTTCACCTTGTGCCTCACTCTCGCAACTGATGATTTGTCCTGTGATCTGCAACAGGTTCCTGCAACTGCCAGGTCTCTGATTAATCAGGCCACAAACCTGTGTGCATTTTCCTGTTGTCATTTAGTGAGCGCACTGAGGTCATGCGTCAATATGTGAGTGCTCCACGAATCTAGGCCTTTAAGTATCAACCTTTAAGTATCATCCGTTAAACAGAATTTAGAAGCTAGAGGTTTTATTAGTTTCTGAGGAAGGGTCTACACCTCAAATGAAAACAGATTTTTCCTTTGTACTGATGTCATTTGAACAAGCTATGTATTTTGCGCAGTTTCTGATTTTACTTGCGATTTCCAGTATTCACAGGACATCTTTTTTTGCTTTTATCTCCACTATTGATGTTCATGTCGAATAATATCCTGCAGTTGATTTTGCCACTAAGAAAATAGTTAATCATTCCTTCCCACCCCTTCCCCTCCCCCAAACGCAAATCTTACCTGTGGCTATTCATTTTATAATGATCAATTTAAGCAGTGGTTAGTACCGACCGCTGGGGAACACCTGTAACTCAAGCCAATTTATGATCCATGCTGCGACTGTCCCTTTGATTTCAACTTTCCTGACAAGCCAATATGTGGCAGTTTATCAAAAATCTTTTGGAATGCGTTTACATCACATCAGCCCCATTGTCCTCATCAACAGTCTCTGTTACCTCATCGAAAACCTCAAGCAAATTAGTGAAGCAATTTTCCCTTAACAAATCAATGCTGGCTTTCCTTGATTAACCTGCATTTGTCCACGTTACTGTTAATTTTGTTTATGACGATCATTTAAAAATGTTTTCCCACCACCATGATTAAACTGACTGATGTGTGGTTTACCCTTACACCAGGTTTGCAACTTTAACACAAGTAACCTCTTATTATGTACAGCATTATAATTAAACTGACAGAAAAATGTAACTATCTAATACCTCTTTCCCAATGCGCCCCACCCCATTACTACCCCCACTCGCTACACATGTGGGGGCTGGTTTAGCTCAATGGGCTAGACAGCTGGTTTGTGACGCCGAACATGTCCAGCAGCGCAGGTTGAATTCCCGTACCAGCTGAGAATTCTGAATTCTCCCTCCGTGTACCCGAACAGGCTCCGGAATGTGGCGACTAGGGGCTTGTCACAGTAACTTCATTACAGTGTTAATGTAAGCCTACTTGTGACAATAAAGATGTTTTATTTATTTTATGCACATCCAGGCAAACAACACAAAGGAGAAAGGGTAGTCGAGAGGGAAATAAATTATTAATAAAATAAAGCAACTTTGATGCACTGGAACAACTTAAATTGTGCTTTTTTGAAGTTCAGGCTTTCATTTTGGTATTTCTTCCTTCTAGGCCTGAGATGGTTTTTTTCTGAAAAAACATTCTCTGTAGATTCAGGATAATTTCAAGATCACAGCAAAGATGTGCCAGGTCCTCACTGGTTTTAGAACAATAAAGCAGTTTTTTCACTTCAGCAAGCAAGAGAGCGAGAGAAAACATGTCCTTCTCCTTCCAAGGTCTAAACACTTCTGTCCAGTTCTCTCAGAAAGTATCATACAGGAACTAATCATGGGCTCTTGTCAAGCAGAACACTGTCCCTGACCAATTCACTAGTTGCCAGTTAGCCAATCTAACCAACTTCCTCCAAAACTAGTTCTTAAGATATACTCGGTGCCGTCGAGTCTGATTTCTCCTCTCCAAAATACAAAACATGGAACACACTGTCCTGACAAGCACTCTTCTGCATTTATGTGTCCACAGACCAATTTAAAATAAAAGAAATGGGAACAAAGGAAATAAACAGGAAGGACTCTTACAGTAACAGATGTGACACAGATGTGGCCCCATTGCAAGGTGTTATGGTGAAGTCTCTCATCACACACCCTGTTCAAGGCAATGATGCGGGGGGGGGACATCACCTAGCCCCCCATGAGATGAGAACATTGGTCCACTGAATTCATAACACCTCAACATCTCACGATTGGGGGGGGGGGGGGGGGGGCAGTGGGCGGGGGGTGGGGGGGAGGGAGTGGTTAGGGACTGCTGAGACTTTCAAGGGCCAAGGCACTTTATTCAGGCGGATTGAGAGAGACAACTCTGGGGAAGTGGCTATTATGTGACAGGGGAGAGAGTGCGGGTCAGTGGAAGGGTGCTGATGTGGGGAGAAGCACACTTTGATGTTCTAGTCCTTTTAGTTTATGATTCTGGAGAATCATGGAGCCAGTCGAGTAGGCAATTCAATTGACTGAGATTGAACAGTATCAATGACATTGACGTGCCACTGCATGTGGCGAAGAACAGCGTCCTGCAGAGGAGGGGGAGGCTGGGCCTGTTGCTCTTGTGGGAGCAGGGCCACAGATTGAAAAGATACTATCTGACAAGGGTCAAACTTCCTACCACCGGATGTCAGAGCTCCAGTGCTGGAGAAATTGCCTCTGCCCCAGGGTACGGTGGACCAACTGTGTCAGGTGATGCAAGAGTTGGCACCACATGGATTGGGAGGTCACCGATTGCCTGTGACCCTTAAAGTTACTGCCGCACTAAACTTCTATGCCAGCGTCTCGTTTAAGGGTTGTATGGGTGATCTGTACGGCTTTTCCCAGTCAGTCGTGCACAAATGCATAAGGGGGGGGGTCACAGATGCGCTATTCGCGAGGACCCACACGTATATCAACTTAGACTGGGATGATGCGAGCCAGAACACCAGGGCCATGGGTTTTCCCCACATAGCAGGCTTGCTCTAGGTGCAAGGTTTCATCGACTGCACCCATGTGACTCTGCTATCTACATGGCAGCCATTTATGAACTGTAAGGGATTGCACCCCTCTCATTATCCAGCTTGTCTGTAACCATACAATGCGCCTCATGCAGGTGTGTGCCCATTGCCCAGGGACGATCCATGGTATTTACATCTTGCAGCGCTTGCAGATCCCATCCACCTTTGAGGGAGAGCAGGGGATCAAGGTACGACTCCTCGGGATTGATGACGCCAGTGAGGAAGTCACAGACACCCGCTGAGACTTACAACAATGAGGCTCATGGGCCGACATCTGTACTGATCAAGCAGGCAATTGGACTGCTCAAGATGTGGTTCCGGTGCCTGGACTGGTGTGGGGGAGCCCTCCAATACTGTCCCCAGAGGGTGCCCCGCATCATTGTGTACTGCGCTCTGCACAGCCTGGCACTGCAGTGCGGCGAGCAGCTGAACCAGGAGGAGATGGAGGAGCACCGCATCTCCTCGAATGAGGTAGAGGTTAAGGAAGGCGATGAGGGTCACCACATGGAGGAGGAGGAGGAAGGACTCCAGGCGATAGCTTGGGCCCGCATGGGGTGACGGGTTCGGGACACCCCCATAACATCTCGGTTTGGGGACAACCAGGACTAGGGAGTGAAGAGCTCTCCCACCATGGGGTCTGACATCAACTCACCAATGTGGCGCCTGCAGGAGGTCTTCATGATGGTTCCTCCATTCACGTGCAGGGCTCTAAAGCTATTGACCAGACTCTGCAAAATAACAATGATGATTTGCATTGAGGACAGAGCGATGCTCCTTTCCTCCTCAGCGATATATCTGATTCCTGCCTGAGAGAGAGCTGAATGCCTTCTGCGAACGAACGGGCTTATCACTGGGTTCAGGGATGCTGGATGACAAATCTCAGCAATACTGCCCCCTCTGAGGGCAGGGGTCCTGGTGTTCTTCTCCACCTTACGGACGAGGTGGGCAGGCCCTCAACAATTTGGCAGCCTTATCAATAGAGATGAGTGGCAGACATGAGAGGCGTGAGCGTTGCTGGGGGCAGGGGGTGGGCGGGCAGTGGTTGTTACTTTCCATGGATGGAGGGGTTGGGGTAGTGGAGCCCATGCTAGCAGAATTGTGTCTTCACTGCATTGTATGTTTGGGAAATGGTAGAGACCATCCTCACACTCCATAGAGATAAAGCGCTGAGTGTGTGCAGGGGGGTTGCAGAGCATGGTGCCATGAAATAACAGTGTGGAGGATCTGTTTGGGTGAACAGGATGATGTTTAATACAAGAGCAATATTGCATATGGTAATTTAACTCTGCTAGCACGGGCAGCACGGTAGCACGAGTGGATAGCACTGTGGCTTCACAGCGCCAGGGTCCCAGGTTCAATTCCCTGCTGGGTCACTGTCTGTGCGGAGTCTGCACGTTCTCTTTGTGTCTGCGTAGGTTTCCTCCGAGTGCTCCGGTTTCTTCCCACAGTCCAAAGACATGCAAGTTAGGCGGATTGACCATGATAAATTGCCCTTAATGGCCAAAGAGGTTCGGAGGGGTTATTGGATTACGGGATAGGGTAGAAAGAGGGCTTAAGTGGGTCGGTGCAGACTCGATGGGCCGAATGGCCTTCTTCTGCAATGTATGTTCTATGCAATGCCTAGGTTTACCCGTGCCTATTGTTTCTTACACTTCTTCACTCTACCGCTACATCTAAGTGTATCCCCAGTGTTGTTTTTTTCTTTTCCACAAAGTAATCGGAGGAGTCTCAGGCACAGAACAACCATTTATTGACCAACAGATTGGGAGAGAACAACTTCAGAGAAAGACTTCTGGAGCTTTGGGTGCCCGGGGCCCCTGTGCTCCTCCATGCATGAGACAGACAGCTGGAGTGAAATCCAGAAACCGTGCTGTCCTCTAGCGCTGACACTTGTGGATCCCCACTGGTGCCTGCATCATGCAGTTGAAGCTCTGCACCATGGAGCTCATGTCATCAACCATGGAGGTCATGAGCTGAACCATGGAGCGGGCATACCCCACCATGGAGTGCACATCGATGTTTCCTCTGCGGATACCACCCTCACGGTGTTGGCCTTGTTGCATCGGGGTGATGCTACCATCTCTTCAGACAGAAGGCAATGAGACTCCTCCAATCGGCATTGCAGTCCGATGAGGGATGCTATCATCCCTTCCAGATGTCTTTGTTTGCAGTTCCAGCAACTCTAGAATGACCAGACCCAGGGGCACATCAACAGCCTGAAGCTCAGTCGTATCTTTGGCACCGGCATCCCTCCGAGCTGCCGGTTCCCTGCGACATTCCTTCCTCCGCCTGCTGTAGATCTTCAGCTCCGAGGTGTTCACCTGTCAGTTACGCAGAAGCCTGCCATCAGTTAATCCCACAAAGCATGCTGCTGAAATATCCAAATTAAATAACCACCTTTAGTAGACACACACTATAAGGATGATACTCAAATCTGGCAACCGTCTTTTTCCTGGTCTGGGGAAGATATTTTGAAAAGGCTGTTACAAAGGTTTTCCACACTACGTTGGTTCTAAGACTTAGAAGCTTGTTTTCTATAAACTTGGCCTTCAGCTTTGGTGGCTGGAAACTGGCCTGTCCACTTTCTGAGTAACTGCCTGTCTTCCTTATCAGGGTCTGGTCTATTATAAGAATAATCTTTATTAGTGTCACAAGCAGGCTTACATTAACACAGCAATGAAGTTACTGTGAAAATCCCCTAGTCGCTACACTCACAATTCACCTAATAAGCACGTCTTTCGGGACTCATAGCTTTGTTGTTCTTTGATTATGCCTTCTGCTGCCCTCATCTTCATTTGTCTCTCCCCATCAACTTCTTTGACTATACAATAGCATATGGATATATCACAGAACTTTCAAATCATCTATAATCTGTTTCTCCTCCGTAAGCTATGCACACTTGATTATTATCTTTACTGCTGTTCTAAACCCATGGTCGGGAGAGGTGCATACCAATTGTGGCCCTACTGTCTACTGCTATCTCATGATGCATCGAGATATGAGTATTTGTGCTGGTGGAGGATGCGGGTGACAGCTGTGATGCCTCCTCAATTCTTGTCTCCAACATGTCACCCTTGACCTGCAAGGGGAGAGTGATAGCATTACTGCATTATGAGAGCTAAATGATGGGAGAAGGTTAACTCACATAATGCTTGGACAATGGCTGCATGTCGTGACAGTTCTCACTTTGGTCTGCTGCCCCCACTTCACCCCCTGCACAGATGCGCTCCTGCTCATTGCCTGCCAGCTCAAGGGCTCGCTCCTCAAAGGGCGTTAGGTATCTCAGCTCGGGCATGACTCCGGTAGGCTGTGCCCACTCATGCCAGTGTTGTTCGAATTTGTCCTGCAATGAGACAGATGGGGAGAATGTAGACGGCAGTCCTGCCAGGTCAGATGGTGATGAATTCTGGCATGCGTGGGACATGAGTGGGAGCAGGGATGTGAGGAGCAGGTTGTCTACTGAGGGGAACATGGCTCAACTAAATTTCCCATACACTGCAGCGGGACCGGAGAATCCCACTGCTGTGAACAGACAGAGAATGCCAACCTTAGCGTCTTCATAAAAGATCTACTGAGATTAGCGGAGCCCTCTTATTTTCTTCATGGGCTATTTTTTTGTGGTAAACAGACGCTATCAGCTGGTTAATGCAGCTGTTAGAACGATGAGACTAATAGCAACAACATTTTTTAACAACTTATATAAATGTATTAAAGTACAATTAATCGCTAAGGATGCAAATGATTAATCAAAATGTAATTTATGTTTGAAATATAGAAACTTTTTTTATAATCTGCTAACATATATGGCTGCACATGTACAGGAGATAAAAGTAAAGTATAAAGAATGGGGTAATTTTCTGTAAATTTATATTGGATAACATGTTACATACATTATCACCCTCTTGTATCTTTTATTTTCAATGTTGTCTGATGAGGTTTATGACACTTGCTGGACTATGGTTCCATGGGCATTGGCAGTGTTCCAGTACCTCATCCAAGAAGCCATTCTTCATCGAGATGCCTATGTAATTAATATAAATTGTCTGACAAAGACAAAATATCACAGTTATAAGAACAGATCTAAAATTGTGTTCCCAACAATTGCAAGGAACTTCGGAAAACCAGAAGGAATTAAAGAAAAAAGGCTTATATTTATATCCTACCTTTCATAACCTTAGGACACCCCGAAAGTGCTCTAATGCCAACTGAGTACTTTTTGAAGTGTATTCGCTGTTATAATGTAGGCAATTTCAAGTCTTGCAATGGGCATGGACTCAAAACCTTTGTAATATTGAGAACCAGATGTATCTCAGACTGGATTTTCTGAACAAACATATTTTTTTGACAACACCTGGTTCTAATTGAGCCTGGGTGACTCATTTTCATCCAGACTCGATTAAGATTATCAAGATTAAGTGGAGATATACTCTCCAACCAACCCCCTCCGCACCCCCACCCCCCCCCCCCCCCCCCCCCACCCCTGCAAAATAACATAAAAAGAGAACCAGCCTATCTAGCACTCTCTTGTTGTCATCACTTGAGGCCAGAGACAATAACATTATTTTACCATCTAATTAGCTAGTCTACTTGCAATCGGATAATTAAAAATGCTTATTATAAATTCTTGATATGTGCCTGCCGTGAAAGATTGATACCAACAAGTCACCTTGATTGATCAGATATTGTAATGGGTAGGGTAAAGGCTTTTATTTTGGAAAATTAAATGTAAGATTTGTTTTTCACACCCAAACCTGATGAAAGGGGAAGGAATATTCAGAGGTTCCAAGAAACTTGGTCAATCTAGAGGAGGGTTCAGAATGTAACAAAAATGCTAAAAGCGCACAAGTCTCCAAGGGCAGCATGGGATGTTGAAGTGTAAAAGTAAATTCTGTGGCTGTTGGAATCTGAAACAAAAACAGAAAATACTGGACAATCTCATCAGGTCTGATAGCATCAGTGTAGAGGGAAGGGAGCTAACGTTTCGAGTCTGGATGAAAATGAGTCACCCAGGCTCAAAACGTTAGCTTTCTCCTCTCTCCACAGATGCTGTCCGACTTTCTGAGATTATCCAATATGTTCTGTTTATGTTAAAGTATAACTTTGACATTTAAATGATAGAGACAGAAGTTCAAAGCATGTCATTGGTTATGTAACAGATCCGTTTCTCTTAGAATTGAAATTAGAATTAACCATAATCCAAAACTAACATGAGACATGCAAGGTAGGGTCTGTCAGCTGCTAGTAAGTGTCTGCTTCTTTTTTTTCTCTATTGAAATCAATGTAAAAGAAAACGAGACAGGGTTTATAATGGGCAGCTGATCCAATATCTCCCATTTTATAAAACCAAAGTTGAAATTTTACCCAACATTTTCAAATTGAGAACCACCACACTGATATCCCAAAAAGTAATTCAAGCACCCCAGAGGGAGGCAGGACAACCAACTTTACCAAAACTTACTCAGAAGGATAAAGTTCTTGGAGATCAAGCAATTATATTATTAAATCTACAAGCCGATCAGCAACATACTGAATTTAGTTATAGATACACATGTAAAGACATGTTTAAAGCTGCTCGCAGTCTCCTTACATATACTTGTGGTGAATGGGATCAAAGGCTATGGGGAGAAAGCAGGATTAGACTATTGAGTTGGATGATCAGCCATGATCGTGATAAATGGTGGAGCAGGCTCGAAGGGCCAAAAGGCCTCCTCCTGCCCCTATCTTCTATGTATCTATGTATCAATTGTAATGTCCTTATTACTGGTGCATCAGCTATCAGCTATGGTGGCAAAGATCAAGGATCAAACCATGGTCTTCCTGGATGTGTAGCTCAATGCAAGGCCAGACAGACTTTTTACATAAACCATCCAGCTCATGGTCTTAAGCCTTCACTTAGCTTCAAAATATTTTCAGGTCTGGTACCAATTGTTAACCACAGAATTGTTACAGTGCAGAATGAGGCCATTTGGTCCATCGTGTCAGCACCGGCTCTCCGAATGAGAAACTCACCTAATGCCATTCCCTGCCTTCTCCCTGTAACCCTGCACATTCTTCTTTTCAGATAAGTCTATTTCCCTTTCAAATCTTTCAATTTAACCTGTCTACATCACACTCTGAGGCGGAGCATTCCAGACCCCAACCACCTGCTGCACGGGAATGTTTTTCCTCATAATACTTTTGTTTCTTTTACCAATTACTTTATTCCTGACCCTTTCAGCAATGGGTACAGTTTTGCCCTATCTACTCTGTCCAGACCTCTCGTGATTTTGAATGCCTCCATCAAACCTCCAAATGGATGTCCACGTGCTGTGCAGATCAAGGTCAATGTGCTATATGATGAAATATTCCATCACCTGAGTCACCTTGGACTCAACTATTATTTTCTACTTGATGAATGCATTATCGGAAATAAAAAAATAACTTAGCACCCCAGAATATACATACTTATAATAAAACTGTGCCTATTATTTCAAACTATTGTTACAGAGGTCTAGTATACCATAGATGCTATCTGACAGGGTGCTACAGGATGAATCCAGCAACCTGCATGTATTTCACAACAGTAGGATGTTTCTACCTGGCAAAACCTCTCATCTGCAAGATATAACCACAAGTGCACACGAAATTTAATTAAACCCTGCGAGACTCCACACGATTGGATGTCCCAGTCTATAATATACAATAAACCAGCCCATGATAGTAGATGTGTATATCGTTACAAGTATTCATCACTTTCTTAGAATAACTCCACCTCGTATATATATATAAATATATATAAAATATACGCACACCTCATATCTAATACATATTAAAATGATGTGACAGGCTGGAGGTTGCTGGGTCTCTTCCTGTTTCTGGTTTTGGTGCTGATGCTGAGGTTGATGCTTTCCCCCCTCGATTCTCGCCCTGTTTTTCTCTGTCATGGCGTCTCAGAATTCTCCTGCTTCAAACTGCAGCTGGTGGCCGATCTCAACCACAGAAAACGATGGAAAAGTCACCGAAGGCGACCAAAGCAGCACCCCGGCCGCAGAGCAGGCGGGATTTTTATCTGAGAAAAACGAAAAGGACAGCGACAGCATCGTCTTGTACCATTGGACTCAATCGTTCAGTTCTCAGAAGGTAAACACTGCGATTCGCTGTAGGTATATCACAGTGCACACACACACATTGCACAACAATAGAGCCGTGCCTGGAAAGGCGGTATTTTGTTGCTGCAATACAAACTTCAACAAAAAATTGAAGGCACCAGGATTTTGCTATATATTTTTTTCCAAGTAGTTTTGAATGGTGCAGTGTGGTGTACCCTTTTTACAGTCTCCACATTCCGGCTGCCACTTCCATTGCCTCGTATTGTTGCTTGGTCGGGGGAACAGTGTGAAATGCGCGTTTCTTTTTAAAATTCTCTCCACTACGGAATCAAAGAGTGAGTTTTACCTGAGGAATGCCATTTCATTGTGGAAGGAAATACCGCAACACCCACAATGCCTACAAAAAACATGGAATAACGTGGACAGCATGTTGCCACACAGACGGGAGACATTGGGCACTGCCAGGGTGTTGCATAATGCAGACATATGTTTATAAATTACTGAAATGATTTGTGTGCGGGATTCGATGACTGTGCAAGTCTAACCAACGGACAGGGTTAAAGTCTCTGTTAAAGACCGAAAGATGTAAAGTATGTCTGCTCGCAGTGAAAAGGCAGCAAATAGGAAGTCTTTCGATTCAAGCATCTCACTCGGTTTCGTTTCCGTGGTATTAGATCCTCTGGTGCAGGTTGATTCTGAATGTCATTCTATTATTTGACATAAAGTGCAGAAATATCAAACCCCTGCCGTGTTCACATCTGCTGTTTATGAGATAGATTGGGGGGGGGGGGGGGGGGGGGGTGGACTTCCTCTTGCTTTGTATTGGCTCCCTCAAACATATTTAAATACGTCTTCTACACTGGTATTTTGACGTGGTATCATAATGTACGTGCAAAATGGCTTTGGTACCCTTGACACTATTATTATAAGTGTAGGAAGTAAAAAAAACGCCCGTACACAGAGCTAATAGTTTTTGATCAGTAATCGCGCGTCATAAGGTTAAAGAGGACTTTCTTTTTCTTGAAATGCGATATGAACACATGTTAATTATTGAATAGAATCTGCAGGGTGGACCAAAAATACCTTCCAGTTCAGGTTGTTCCAGCTAAAATGTTGAGGACACGCTTTGTCTTAAGTCATGTGATATTTCAAATAGCAGATTTGCAAATAGAGGAAGCCTAACAATGTAAATTGACCATCCTTCTTTTCAATATGATAAAAACAATATAACAAACTCATCTCATATTTAGACATTGAACACGACTGGCTGTCAAGGTTTCTGAGGTCATGTGAACTCCTTGATCGGCTTCCTGTCTTGAAGTTCACTGCAACGTATTTCTGGGCACACTGCTATCCAGCAGGTCCATTAAAAATCTGATCTGATACATTGAAATTAACCAAATGAATAAAAAGAAAAGCCTTGCCCTTTGTTTTTAATATGTCCAATCTACTAAATGCTGCAATTTCTAAGTTGTTAGGAACTCTTGATACAATTTATAAACAGGGTACTTTACCTTACTGTGCTAAAAAGTAGGTAAAATCAGACTGCCATATCAGACTATGGAGATTAGGTTCCTATAATATTGCATTTTTATTGTTCAATGCCATTTTCTTACATCACATCTGCATCTTCACCAATATACACCCTTGCACTTACTTGATCCATCAAATCCCTACAGTTTAGCAGGCCATTTGGCCCATCAAATCTGCACTGACTCTCTGAAAGAGCATGCCACCTAGGCCCACTCCCCTGCTTTGCCCCCATCTAACCCGCACATCTTTAGACACTAAGAAGTAATTTCAGCATGGCCAATCCACCTAACCTGCACATATTTATTTGATCCTCTTGCAAGACCTGAATTTTTAATAACTGGAACCAGTATTCACTTGCTCGAATTCCTTTTAAAATTGCACATGTGTAACACAATCACCCAATATTCTCTATGTAATTTAAAATCAGTCTTAAACTAAGTGTATTTTTTTGCACAACTGTCGAATAAAATAGTTTTTTCAACATAGGATAGATTTTTAAAAACATTTTAACGTTTCATGTGTTTGCAGCATTTTAAAAACTACAATATATACCTAAATATTTCCTACTTATTTTATTCTTTGGTTGAAACCATCAATGACCCAACAATAAACATTTCATTAGTTGACTAATTGTACATACATAGGTATCTGTTACTTATTTTCAAAGTTGATCTATCCCCTCTTTATTAGCCCCCATACGCACTCCCTCATTACAATGATTGTGGCATGCAGTCCAATGCTGTGTGCATTGTTTAGTGGCTGTATGGCCCCAGGCCTGTGCAAGGTTAACACCACTGAGAGTTATCCTGTGCTACTTAAATCCAGGATTGCACCTCTTGAAGGTAAGGTGCAACCTTGCTGCAGCAGGGGCTCGAACTGGCTAAAAAAGAGTTGAGTTATAAGATATCCACAGGAGCAGAATTAGGCCATTTGGCCCATTGAGTCTGCTTCGCAATTCGATCATGGCTGATCTCATCTTGGTCTTAACTCCACCATCCTGCCCATTCCCCATAACCCTTTAACCCATTACCAATTAAAAATCTGTCTAACTCCTCCTTAAATTTACTCACTGTCCCAGCATCCACTGTACTCTGGGGTAGCGAATTCCACAGATTCACAATCCTTTGGGAGAAGTAGTTTCTCCTCAACTCTGTCTTAATTTTCTACCTCTCATCCTAAGAATGCAGGGCTGGATTCACCATTTTTGAGCCTGTGTGGAGGATCTGCGGAGTTTTACGTCAAAAAAATCGGTGCTGCCCTCTCACCGGTAACATATTTAAATACAGCCGTACTGCATAAAACTCCTGGCTTCCACGATAAAGCGGCTGGAGAATAGCCGGTTCCGTGGCCATGCATGCGCACGGTGATGACATGCGGCGGTAGCGCCATAAAACATGGTGCCGTCCGTGCGCATACCCAATGACCCAGATAGTGCACCTACCTGGCAACCCCCTGGCCAACCCCCACAAATCCCCTCTGCCCTCGCGGAAGCCTCCCCAGCCAGCAGCACTGTTCCTGCCCTACTGTGACACAGTTCGCAGCCGCCACACTGAGTTCCCGACCGCTGAGACCACACGTCAACTGCGTGGTCGGGAACTCAGCCCATTGGGGGCGGAGCATCGGGGGAGGGCCTTCAGGTGAACGCGGTAAGACTGTCCCAATGCCGTGCGGCGCGATGACATCTTTTCGGAGGGACCAGAGCAGACAAAACCTGCCCCCAATTTTGGCGTCAAAAGGGATTTTCCGCCCATTTGCTGATTACGAAATCGGCATCGGGGAACGGTAAATCCCACCAATTAACTCTTGTTCTAGAATGCCCCACGAAAGGAAGCATCCGCTCCATTTCTACTTTATCCATAGCTTTTATCATCGTATGTCCTATGTTTTTCATGTATAGAACAATCTGGCTGAACTGTACGCAGCATAGTACTTTTCACTGTACCTCAGTACATGTGACAATAGTTCCAAATCGAATTGTATACCTGAGGACCAGGAAGAACCAAAAAAATGGTGCAATAGGCCAGAGACCATGCCCCAACATTCTCAGGTACCACATTGGAGGTCATGGCACAGGAATTGTACAGGAGGAGAGAGTTCCCCTTTCCTTAAAGGGAGCCAGTAGACCCTTCAGGCAAATACTGAAAAAGCAATGGGGGCAGATAGCCATTGCATTCAATGTCAGCATTCTAGACCCAAGTGGATGCCACGTCAAAAATAAGTCATGTGAATGGTCAAAGTTGGTAAATGTATATTCCATAACCTGCCATCTACATCATTAGCCAAACATATTGCTTGATGCACAAAAGCTCCTTCACCTGCCTAACAATAAGATTTATCCACCATCAATCATACCTCAGATTCATACCCTTACTTTACTCTCACATGCATAGCACCGCTGCATGTCAGACACTCCCATCTCACAGATCTCACACACTGCCAGCTATTCAACTACAGCAAGGACATCACCCAAACACATTGCACTACAATCACTGATAGAATTTGCACTTTCTTGCAGGACAAGGTGGCTCCTAATAGACAGCAGCAGCAGCTCACTGGAGTAGGGGAGGCACAGCTGTTTGTGCTTATCCCCATAGAGGAGACAGTGCTGGTCATCACTGGAGTGGCTGTCACTGAGGCAGTGAGTAGTAGGTGGCAGGAGAGAAACCATTTTGAATGACAAAGATGCCTAATCCACCTTCTCAAATCCTGTTTCACCCTCAACCCGCAATCTTTAATCATTTACTCTCTACAGATGATGTAACTATGCATCTCTTGCTTTCGACAACCACATCCCCTCCCAACGATCTACCGCTCCATCTTTCTGCCACTCCAACCCTGCCACAATGCCTTGTGATTTCAGATACACTAAAACTGCTGTCAGGTCAGTCAATGGTGCAGGAGGCTGAACTCCTTGAGGAACAAGATAATGCTGGAGACAAAACACTCAGCGGAATTCGCCGTTCCTGAGACTAGCGTTGACGCCAGGGCAGGATTTGCGGAATTCTACGACAGCAAAACTAGTGCCGCACCTTGACCGATTCAGTGGCTGTTAATGGGCTAGTATCACAGTCGCTTCCAATGAGAAATGGTGCAGGATTTACCGTGTCCGTGACTGACACTCAGCAGGATCACAAGCTGCAGCCTCGTCTACACACTTCACTCCCCACACACACTCATCCCTCCCAACAAGATGGCACTGGTTGCGCTGAAGCATGCCCATCCCGCTGATCGGTCGGCAGAGGCCAGAGAACATCTGGAGGGGGTCTTTCCGTACCACCTCCCCCTCAGCAGCCCCGGGGACTGTTTTATGATTTTTGAAAGCACAAGTGAAGCTCGCCGTGAGGAATGCGCCCTGGTGAAGGCAGAGAAACGCGGAGGCCCCGGGGAATATCATGTCAGGCCCTCTAATGGCATTTACTGTATGTGTGGAGTGGAACATATTGGTGCCACTGTCGAGGCACCGGAGAATAGTGATTTCGCATGAACCCAGCGTCCACCACCATTCTGGCGGCAAAACCGATTCTCCGCCCAATTGCATTTCACGTGTCCGGCGTCGGCTGACGGAGAATCCCATCAACTGCCATTAGATCTCACACTCACAGCTATTTTAGCTCTGATATTGGGACCGCACAAATGTGGGAGATAACGTGGATGTGCTTGTGATGAGGATCCTGGGTTCAATTCCGGCCTCAGATGACTGTCTGTGTGGAGTTTGCACTTTCTCTCCATGTCTGCCCGGGTGTTCTGTTTTTTTCCCCACAGTCTAAAGATGTGCCGGTTAGGTGATTGACCATGATGAATTGCTCTTGGTTTCCAAAAAAGGTTAGATGGGGTTACTGGAATTGGATGGAGGCGTGGGCTTAAGTAGGGTGCTCTTTCCAAGAGCTGGTGCAGACTTGATGGGCCAAATGGCCTCCTTCTGCATTGTGAATTCTATGATTCTATGAGTTCCGGAGCACAAGTGGGCTCCCACCTGGCCAAAGGGAATAATAGGTACCAGCTCCCAAGAGGGCAAAATCCCACACAATGGGCATGCATAATGAAATGCTTCGTCCATTGGCAGGCCTGCAGAAATGCTTGTTGTCACTGTCAAGGAGCATAGAAGTGTCTGGCTCCAACTTGACAAAACTTTGCAAAGGACTTCCATCCCAAATATGAAGTGGGCAAGTGGTGGGCAACTCCATGCAGGTACTTGCTGCTCTGACCATGATAGCAGTGTCTGATAGCTGATATTACAGCTTCCATTGCTGTACAACCAGAAATCACCCCACGTTTGAGAGCTTCAGTGGACATTCAGGCTGGGGCTATGAAATTCAGCTTGTTGCCAAGCAAGCCCAGCTTGGTGCCATCATGGCAGTGGATATTCATTTGCAAAAGGCTTTTAAGAGTGTCAGAGCAGCCCAGCAATCCATCTTCCAGCTGATTGTAAACTAACTGCAACACTGCCTGAAGAAGTGGCATTGAAACAGTGGAACGCAGACATGCTGTGTCCTCTCTCAGTGCTGCCACCACTGGTCTTGCTGCTGCCTTTCAGCCAGCCAAGACTGCTGTTGTCTTTGCTGAGATAGTGCAGTCTAAAGCCAAACTTTCTAAAGCCAAAATGGCACAGGGTTATCTTGCAAGGCCAACTGAAGTCTCCCCCACTAAATGTCAGTCATGTTGAAGGCACTGGGTTAGTACTACATAGGAGCACCTCAGGACTGACAATAGCACTCGCAAAATGGGCAATAAGGACTTGCATAAGGGTGATTGGTTGAGTGTCAATATGGGATATTTTGTTCGACAAGGTTGCTACCTAGTAGTTGTTTTGTTTTTTTGTTTTATTTTAGGATTGTGAATAAGAGTGTGTTGGCCCATAAGAGAAGGATGGTAAGATGTGGGATGTTCTGGCTGCCTCCTCCCATCCTCCTCTTCTTCCTGCTTCTCCTCTTCCTGAAGTACTTACCATATCCCTCGAGGCAAAAGGGCTGTGTCCTCATGATCGTCAGATTGTAGAGAATGCAACAGATCATTACAAACGGGGGCATCCATTCTGGCTTCATGAACAGTCGAGGCAGTGGAATCATTGGTTCAGTATCCCAGTTACCTGCTTAGTGGCATCCCTTGTGGCAGTATGGCTTTCATTATATGAATGCTGACCATGTGCTGTGGAGTTCCGAAAGAAAATCATGAGGCAGGTGTAGAACATTTAATCCTTGTTGCCAGCAAGCACCCTCTGGATTGAAACAATGGCTGAAAGATTGTTCGACTGACGCAGAATTAATGCATCATGATCACTGCCTGGATAGCGAGTACTCACAGCATGACGTGCTGGGTGTGGTTGCACACCAACTGCACGTTGAGTGAATGGTAATCCTTGTGTGTTTGGTACTCCTCATCATTAAGATCTCGTGGCTGTAAAGTCATGTGCATGCTGTTGATGGCACTCTGCACCATTTAAAATCCTGCTATCCTGGCAAGGCACTTGTGTACTCCTCCTGCTCAGATAGAAGACAATGATGTCCTTTCTCCCAGCATACAGAGTCTCCATCACCTCTCTGCTGCAGCAATGGATAGCATACTGAGAAATTGTATTTATGTCAGCTGTTCCAGCCTGGAAGGATCTGATCACAAAGAAGTTCAGGCCATGGTGACCTTTATCAGCACTCGCAGGGCCGTCTTCATCCTACTCTGAGGCCACAGGCCTGATTTGAAGAGATGGCAGAGTTCTCCGGACACTTGGTTCATGAATCACAGATGCCAAACATACTGCTTCTAGCTTAGGCAGAGGTAGGAGAGCTGTTTCCAGATGTGCCTGAGTGGAAGAAGCCTTCTCCTGAGGCTCTTTTGCTACTAAGCTGCTATCATAGTCCACAATTACCAGTATTATGGAGCAAAAGTTTGCGTTCCACTGCAGGAATAGGAAAATGCCAACAGACCACAAAACCAATGCCTTTTGACATCAACCCCAGCTACTTCTTAACCTTCTTCTCACTCCTTTCTCTCTCGTACCATATACTGGCAGACAATAAAAGCAAAATGCACTGTTGGTTCACAAATAATTTTGGAAATGTAGCAAACCTGAATTTGACTATATTAAATTTACAATAGTTTCACTGATAACTACTGTACAATAATAGGTAAAATAGTGAAGAGAATGTATACCAGATGTACTGATGTACTTTCAAAAAAAATAGGGCGGAACTTTCTGCTCCCGTTAGTGGTGGGAATCATGGTGGCTGGAGCAGGGAATTTGAAGTAATGGGAAGAATCAGTTTCCCACTGTTGGGAAATCAGTTTGGAATTCTGTATTCCAGACGTTGATAGCAGATTGAAAGCGGCTTGACTTTCCCGCTGAGCTATGTTAGGAATCACATTCACATTCATTTGCATCTCATTCAGGCTCATTAAAAGCCCAAATCATTGGAATCAAATTAAGTGCCCCCTCAGCGGATAATTAAAATGGTCCATTTCACCACTGTACATGGCGTGCATCTGGTGAGCTTCACTTGATAAATGACCTCAAGGTATATAGATGCTGCTTTTGCCTACCTTTAAGAAGGTCACAATTCGAGTGTGCGTATCACAGGCAGTTAGGGCCCCCGCACTTCCGGTTCCGAGTCCACGCATGCACACGGTGGCAGACTCCGGGGGCCGCGCCGAGTGCCATGGCGGACTCGGACCATGGACCATCATGAAGAAACAAGGTCCCCCCGATCAGCCCCGCGCCCCTTCATCGGACCAGCCCGATCGCTGCCCCAGCGTCCCATAAGACCTCCCCCAGGTGCTGGATCCCCCCCGCCCCCCCACCAGGGTGGCCGCGGACTGAGTCCGCTGCTGCCGCGCGAGAGTCCCAACCGGCCATACGTGGTTAGAACCACGCCGTCGGGAAATCGGCCAGTTGGGAGCGGAGTATCGCTGGGAGGGCCTTTGGCAATGGCCCCCCAGCCTCGTGGCGTGATTCACGGATGAGCGATTCTCCGGGGCCCGGAGAATCGCCGGAGCGGTGCCGGGCGCGATTCGGTCATGAACATCGAATCTCTGCCCCTGCGCCAAACGCAATTTCGGCACAGGGCTGCGGAGAATCCAACCCGTTATTTTTTTCAGATAGCCTGTTAAATAATTTGTTGACAAAGGTATAACTACTCGGATAATATAAAGATCCGGGGGTCTCTCTTCAAAATTGTTATCTTCCCACTTTCAGAAAATACAAGAAAGGTGCGTTCTTGTAATGCATGCAAAAGACTACAAGAGATGTTATACTTTACCGATTTATTTACAAGTTTATTACAGAACTATTTAACACACAATATACTTTCAAGTGCTAAATGATAAGTGCATTACAGCATTAAGGACTGTAAAAGATAAAAAAACATAGTGTTAGCACTAACACAGAATCCAATAAAACGTAAAAATACAATGCCACAGCTAATATTAATTAAAGAATACCTAGTAGTATTCAAAGTAATGTTTACCTGAATCCCAGAATGTATCACTTGTTGCGCAGTTGGATGCAAATGCTGTCTGCTTTACGATAGCCAGCTCCTTGACAAATGAAGAAATATTGCAGTGGATCTCTTCCTTCTATAATATTCTTGATTTTCTGAAAGAAAACTGAAATAGTTATACCCCTCTAATCTAGGTTACATAATTATTTCGCAGCAATGGGCGTACCTCTTTGATTAGGTCCTCCTCTTAGATGTGTCCTTATTATTCACTATAACTTAATTAGTAATAATGATCTTTATTAGTGTCACAAGTAGGCTTACATTAACAGTGCAATGAAGTTACTGTGAAAATCCCCTAGTCGCCACACACTGAGGGAGAATTCAGAATGTCCAATTCACCTAACAAGCATGTCTTTCAGGACTTGTGGGAGGAAACCAGTAATTGTTAAAATGGCTTTATTATCCACATTTTGAGCTTGATATATGGTCATCATGTTTTTTGTATCTCTCCTGTTTACCTCCAATTGTTTCTTTTTTTTATTGAAGTAATTTTATACTTTTAATTGAGGGATAGACTTTTTTAAATCTGTTTTTCTAATTTGCTGAGGTAAGTTTGAAGAATGCCTTCTGAATAGATATTGGAAGACAATACAATCATAAAAGCGTTTAAAATTCCTTTGAAAATGACGTTAGTGATTTTTGTTACCTTCCCTTCGTGTGAGAAGAACTTGAAATGCCCTGATGTTACTTTTAGCGTGGCACAGATGGCATCTGTTTAACACCTGTTGAAACCAAAGCTGTCAGCTAGTGCTGCCCATGTCTGTGCTTTAAGGGCTCTGGATAAAAATGGCTATCAATGAATATGTTTCCACTTTCTCAATTATGAAGAATAAGTTGGGGGGTTGCAGTTTCTGTGGAAGGCTGGGAGGGTGTGCAGGAAAGTGTCGGGGGGGGTACGGGGTGGTGGTGCAGGGGAGGTGGGTTGTCTGGGTGTGTGGGGAAGGTGGTTGGGTTGTCTGGAAAAGGGAGAGAGTGGGTTAGAGGGTGAAGTCAGTGGAATCAATGATGGACTCCTGTTTGGGGGAGGGAGGGGGCGAACCCAGGGTATTGGTGGTAGGAGAGAACAGTTACGGTCACAGGGAGAAGTGAGATGCCGACGAGGCAACCATTTTTTGCCCATCCCTAATTGCATATGAGAAGGTGGTGGTGGGCTGTCTTCTTAAACCGCTGCAGTCCAGGTTTTGTAATACATCCACAGTCCTGTTAGGATAGGATTTTGGCCCAGCAACAGTGACAAAATGGTGATATATTTCTAAGTCAGAATGGTGTGTGGCTTGGAGGGGAACCTATAGGTGATGGTGTTTCCATGTGTCTGCTGCCCTTGTCCTTCTAGTTGGTAGCAGTCATGGATTTCGAAGGTGGTGTTGAAGGAGTCTGAGTTCTGCAGTGCATCTTGTAAATGATACACACGGCTGCTGTTGTGCATCAGTGTGGAGGGAGTTTGTGCCAGTCAAGCGGGCTACATTGTCCTGGATGGTGTGGAGGTTCTTGAGAGCTGCACTCATCCAGGCAAGTGGAGAGTATTCGATCACACTCTTGACATGTGCCTTGTAGCTGGTGAACAAGCTTTGGGGAGTCAGGAGGTGGAGGATTCCTAGTCTCTGACTTGCTCTTGTAGCCACAATATCTATATGGCTCGTTCATTTCAGTTTCTGGCCAAAAATAACCTGCTGGATGTAGGAATCCTAAGGAAGGCCCACTGCTGGGCTGCTAAGTGTCTAATAGGCACTTAACACCATGGGCCCCACAGCAGAGGTGACACAGGGCTCTCACTTGCTTTCCAACCATAAGTGATCCCCTGTCACCGGAAATAAATTCCCCCATAGTCACTATTGTAATGTTGGCAAAACAATAGTCAATTTGCACACAGCCATGTCCCATTAAAAGTAACAAGAACATTGACCAGCTATTTGATTTTTATTTGGTGGTGTTTGAGAGTTAAATACTGACCAACATACTGAGAAAAATCCCCTGCTGTTCGTCAGATAATGACGGGGGATCTTTTAGTTCCAATGAAAGAGTAAACAAGACTTCAATTTGACGTCTCAGTGGCAAATGGTACCTCCCAACAACGTGGCATTCCTTCTTCTGATGTGATAGCCTGGTTTGTTTGCTGAAGCCTCCGTTGGAAGCCTGATCGTGGGAGCTCTTGATTCACAGACATCATTTCTATCACTGAGCCAATAATGGCTTAGATTACAGGATACACTGAAGCACTGAGCTATGAGAACCACCCCATCTCTGTTCCCCAAAGGTTGTTAGTTCCAGTTTAGGTGTGGTCTCACCACAACACTCTGAAGCTTTGTTCGCCTTTGGGTTGGTTTGAGGGATGGCCTCAACCATCCATTGTAAGAGTTATTGGGTTGATCCTTGGGCATTGAAAGCCCATCTGATATAATTTGAGTAGGCTTGTGTGGTAGTATGCATTAGGGGTCATGTGGGACTGTGAAGCCGTGATGTCATTGGCTGACAGATCCCGGGTCCTGGTTGGCTGTTGACCTCTAGCTCCGCCCTGAAGGCGGAGTAGAAGAACCAGGAGTTCTCCCCCGCAGGCCAGTCTGTTGCTGAACTGCGGGGAACAAGTCACGCTTAATAAAGCCTCATCGACTTCATCTCTATTCGTCTCTCGTGAGTCTTTGTGCGCTACAGCTTGTAAATAAGCCAGCAAGAGTGGCAAAATGTCTGTTTCAGGTGTAAGGCTGTTTATACATGTAGATTTTAGCCCTATGAAGATTGTAGAATTTTTGTTTTCAATGGGAAGAGAATGTGTCTTGCATAGTCTGCCATTTGTACCATGTGATAAGTGGTCTAACCAGTGTTGCTTAAACAGACCACTAGTGGGCACTCAAAAGTAGGCCCAGCATGTTTTATTTTTGGGGGGAAGCTGCGGCAAGAGGGGCAGGTGTACATTCTGGTACTATATTTGGGGCATAACCAACATGGATGCTTTATGACTTAGTCAGCTATACTTCAGAAGCAATGGCAAACTACTGCAGTACTTTGCCAGACATAATCATGGACCAATACAATGGAAGGCCATGTTCACCAATGCTCTCTTAGGGTCATGGTACCTGAACACAGAGGATAGTACGTTCTACTGTTTGGGCTTTATATTATACTTACTTTTTAATTGCTTGTTAAATTACGTTATTACAATCCCAGACAAGACCTCAATGGTGACTAGGATATTGGATCGAAACCTCAATATTTTAGTTTATTTTAAGACTGTGCAGAAAGAATGATTCACTCCAGGAGTGATTTCATGAAAAAAATGGGGCTTTGGTACTTCTAAAACAAAACTTTATGATAAGTATAATATTAAACTTTTATCTTCACACCGGAAAAAGAACAGCTTGCAATTATCCCTTAACACTACTACTTAATTTCCCATTAATCAGCAAGTAAAGAAACATGCAGCTCTCGATCCAGCTTACTCATCACTGGGCATAGAGTAACACTTGTGGTACAGAACAGATTCTGGCTCTGGTTAGAACCCCTTCAGAGTCTGGCTGAATGTCTTCAAATAGCTTCTTCATCTGAATTGTTTCAGCCTCTTCCTTGTCTTCAGACAAGTCTGCTCTGCCTCAAAAATATCACTACTCCCCTTTCTTAAACTATTCTATTGGGGGAAAATAATGCCTTTACTCATGGTCTAAAAAACAAGGGTTGCCTGATCAGGCTTCATTTCCAAAAGCCTTTCTCCAAAACTCTGTTTCTCTTAGCTCCACTTTATTATAAGTACAATATTAAACTTTTAATTTCACAGCTGAAAAAGAACAGCTTGCAATTATCCCTTAACACTACTAATCAATTTCTCATTAATCAGCAGGTAAAGAAACATACAGCTCTCGATCCAGCTGTGACATCATCTCCCCAAGCTAAAAAAACCCAAATTAACTTTCCCAGGGGCTGCAAGCACATTAACGTCCCACGGACTTCCCCAGGCAAACCACTATGCATTAGCCCAGACTGAAAAATACATTCCTTCGTGTTCCTTTGGGCGGCACTGCTGCCTCATAACGCCAGGGACCCAAGTCAATTCCAACCTCGGGTGACTGTCTGTGTGGAGTTTGTATGCTCTCCTGTGTCTGTGTGGGTTTCCTCCGAGTGCTCCAGTTTTGTCCCACAGTCCAAAGGTGTGCAGGTTACGTTCATTGCTCGTACTAAATTGCTACTTAGTGTCCAGGAAGTTGGATGGGATAGGGTGTGGGCCTGGGTGGGGTGCTCCTTCGGAGGCAATGTGCAGACTCGATGGGCCGAATGACCTCTTTCTGCATTGTAGGGATTCTATGATTCTATGATTCATTAATTTCACTTGCTGGCTACTAAACCACCTAGGCCCTGTGGAACAGAATTTGTTTTAAATAAACATGACCATTTCAGTCAAGCACATTCGAACCCCTGGCTTTTAACCCTAAATTGCCCAATACATTAAAAATCCAATTTTCCTAAAATCTTCCAGTTATCAAAGCATGTACACCAATTATACCTACTACATTCCAGTAGTTTCTATATCTCCTTCTGCTAATGTAATACTATTCATCTCTCCAGTTACTTCATGTTTATTAATGTCTTTTCATCTTGATGTCTTTGTTTTGAATTCATCCTGGGCCGATGAGAGGCAATTTCTGGCTTCGGGTCTTAAGTGAGGTTAGTTTGAGACCAAAGCTTTTGGCAACTTGTCTTTAAATTGTCAGTTCCATCAGTTGGCAATTAGGCCGTAGGCCTAGGGGAAATAGAATGATCGCATTGGTGGAGTCAAAGATGCTTTTCTGAGATTTGAGCTCAGATATGTTGTTGAGTTGATGTAGAGGAGAGCTTTAGGTGAAAAACATGCATGTTGCTTTACCTGTCAGCAGCCTGACAATCACTTGCTCAGGAGGTATATTGGTTACTGTGTTCCTTAGTTGTCTCAGGTTCCTACTTGAAGCAAGTGATGTTCCAAATCCCATTTCAGGCCCCTTTACAAATTTTATTAAAAAATTTTTTTTTTTTTCGAGTGCCCAATTCATTTTTTCCAATTAAGGGGCAATTTAGCGTGGCCAATCTACCTACACTGCACATCTTTGGGTTGTGGGGCGAAACCCACGCAAACACGGGGAGAATGTGCAAACTCCACACGGACAGTGACCCAGAGCCGGGATTGAACCATGGACCTCCCTTTACAAAATTAGTTTGCAATTGATCATAGCACAGTAACCTTCTCAATCCTTAAGTATCCAAAGCAACAGTCTTTAAAGTAACCATGGAAGAGAGCTGCCAAAAATGTAAATAAGTAATCTCACCTGAATATAGAGTCAAGGGAAGCTGGAGTTACCAATGTAATTCCATGAAACACAAAATAAACACCAGTAGGATGTACGAATATGGTCAGTACACTACTCAGATGATGGGGCATGGTAATAAATATCTTTATTCACAGAGGACCGTGAAACAGCATATTTTTATTTAGGCTTTACTTTCACAGATTTGGAGTGTCTCAGAAGTAAAGCTGATATGAATTTTGCTAGTAAAAATCTTACTGTGGTGCCTACACTAACAGATTAAAGAGGATAATTTGAAGATAACCCAACCGGAACCTTTTAGCTTAATTACTTAGATGCAAATATTACTTCTTATTATCTCCGAGAATAATTGTCTCACATTAAAAGATGTTAGAAATGAGCATGACAACTTAAAATGTGTAAAGTTATTTCCTGAACTACCACTTGAAAAAATTAGACCTCTGTATATTTCCCAACTTATATGATTTATTTCACTGTGGTACTTAATTAATAATTTATTTCAAGACTTCCGGGTGCGGCTATGCAGAGCTAGGTCGCATATTCGGTAGCTCCCGCTTGGAACGGACTTTTGGGCTCTTTTGCAGGGCCCCCACGGCATTTGTTTGACATTTCCCGGTGTGGCAAGAGGACTGCAACACTCCCCTGACGGTGTCCCCCAGGAGTGTTGTGTCTTTTGGCTGCCAGGCCCAGCAGAAGCAGTGGAAGATTTGGCTGCAACAGGATAAACAGCATTTGCAGCAGTTTGCAGCATGCAAGCGGGGGCAGGGCAAGCTTAAAGCTGCAAACAGTCCTGAGGACCTTTATCAAAAGTGAATTCTAACAGCAGAGGGAACAACTGTGAAAAGATCTCACCAGGGCCACTGAAGAAGCGGGGACGAGGCTTCCGGTGGCGGCCGTGGAGGAGTAGGTCACGCATTCGGCAGCTCCCGTCTGGAACGGACACTTAGACCTTTTTCAGGAGTTTCCACGGACATTTTGGGGCAGATTGGTGAAGAGAACACTGCCAAATGGATTCCCTCTCGAGACTTTTGGGCTCTTTTCAGGGCCCCCAAGGGCACTTTTTCGACGTTTCTCGGTGTGGGAAGGAGTTAATAATAGTTCCCCGTCAGTATATGGCTTTAACTAGGAGCAGGGTGACAAAAAAGGTGGTGGTGGACCAGAAGATGGGAGGGAAGAAGGACAAAATGGCGGCGGGCGGAGACCAGGCAGCGTGGAGGCAGTGGGCAGAGGAGCAACAGGAGGGTATCCAGCGCTGCCTCAGAGAGATTGAAAAAGACCTTCTAGAGCCGATGAAGGTTTCTATTGATAAGCTGCTGGAGACATAGACGGCCCAGGGGGTGGCGATCCGAGAGGCTCAACAAAAGATCTCTGTCAATGAGGATGAGATCTTAGTCCTGGCGGTAAAGGTGGAGGCGCACGAGGCGCTCCACAAGAAATGGCAGGAGCGGTTCGAGGAGATGGAGAATCGGTCGAGGCGGAAGAATCTGCGGATTCTGGGCCTCCCGGAGGGGCTGGAGGAGCCGGACGTGGGGGCCTATGTGGTCACCATGTTAAACTCGCTGATGGGAGCGGGGTCCTTCCAGGGGTCCTTCCAGGGGCCCTTGGAGCTGGAAGGGGCCCATAGAGTGTTGGCGAGGAGGCCCAAGGCTAACGAGCCTCCGCGGGCAGTGCTGGTGCGGTTCCATCGGTTCGTCGATCGGGAGTGTGTGCTCAGGTGGGCCAAGAAGGAGAGGAGCAGCAGGTGGGAGAACGCGGAGGTTCGGATATATCAGGACTGGAGTGCGGAGGTAACGAAGAGGAGGGCTGGGTACAATCGAGCGAAGGCGGTGCTGCACAGGAAGGGGGTGAAGTTTGGCATGTTGCAGCCGGCGCGATTGTGGGTTACCTACAAGGACCGGCACCATTATTTTGAGTCTCCGGAGGCGGCGTGGGCCTTTGTTCAGGCTGAGAAGATGGACACAGACTGAGGGTCGGGATGGGCGATTGGGGACTGCGGTGGATATGTTATGCCTATTTTTGATTCGGGGGGGGGGCCTTTGCATTGTTTTGGGTTTCTTTTTCTCTGTGTTTTTCTCTTTCGGGTTGGGGAGGGTGGATGGGGCGGGTTGGGCACTGTTTTGGTTGGTGGCGGGGCCTGGTAGGTGGAGAGCGCGGGATTTGTTTCCCGCGCCGAAGACTGGGGGGGACGGGACCGGGGCGGGGAAGCGAGGATTGTTTCCCGCGCTTAGAACGGAGGGGGAGAGCCTGTGAATGGGGAGCGGGAGAGGAGGGTGTGCCACACAATGGGAGGAGTCGAAGGGGAGGCGGGAGTGGCCGGGGTCAGCAGGAGTCAGCTGACTTGCGGAAGTGCAATGGGGGGAGTAAACCAGCTAGGATGGGTCCTAACCGGGGGGGTGGAGGGGTGGGTGGGGGGGAATCGAGTTGCTGCTGCTAAGATCAAGGAGGAGCTGGAGCGAGTGGGGTGGGTCAAGACGGGGGTATGCCGCTGTGGGGAACGGGCCGGGTGTGGGGTGCGGGCGCGTGGCTGGCCGAGGAGGGGGTCATGGCTAGTCAGCGGGGGAGGGGGAGCGGGTAGCCCCCTAATCCGGCTGATAACCTGGAATGTAAGGGGACTGAATGGGCCGGTTAAGCGGGCCCGCGTGTTCGCGCACCTGAAGGGGCTCAAGGCGGAAGTTGTTATGCTCCAGGAGACACACCTGAAGGTGGCAGACCAGGTAAGACTGAGGAAAGGGTTGGTAGGTCAGGTGTTTCACTCGGGGCTAGATGCCAAAAATCGAGGGGTGGCGATCTTGGTGGGAAAGAAGGTGTTGTTCGAGGCGTCGAGCATTGTGGCAGATAATGGCGGTAGGTACATAATGGTAAGTGGTAAGTTGCAGGGAGAGAGGGTGGTACTGGTCAATGTGTATGCTCCGAACTGGGACGATGCGGGTTTTATGATGTCCCAGGCACTGATCTCCTTGATCCTGAAGCGGGACAAGGATCCCCTGCAATGTGGGTCCTACAGACCGATTTCCTTGCTAAATGTAGATGCCAAGGTGCTGGCGAAGGTCTTAGCCACGAGGATTGAGGATTGTGTGCCGCAGATAATCCATGAAGACCAGACGGGGTTTGTGAAGGGGAGACAGTTGAACGCGAATGTGCGGAGGCTTTTGAACGTTATCATGATGCCGGCGAGGGAGGGGGAGGCGGAGATAGTGGTGGCGATGGACGCTGAGAAAGCCTTCGATAGGGTAGAGTGGGGGTACCTGTGGGAGGTGCTGAAGAGGTTCGGGTTTGGGGAGGGGTTTGTCAGGTGGGTTAGGCTGTTGTACGAGGTCCCGATGGCGAGTGTGGCCACAAATAGGAGGAGGTCCGAGTACTTTCGGTTGCACCGAGGGACGAGACAGGGGTGTCCCCTGTGCCCCCTGCTCTTCGCACTGGCGATTGAACCCCTGGCTATGGCACTGAGAGTCGAGGAACTGGAGGGGGTTGGTGCAGGGTGGGGAGGAGCACAGGGTGTCGCTTTATGCGGACGACCTACTGCTGTATGTGGCGGACCCGGTGGGAGGAATGCCAGAGGTAATGAGGATGCTTAGGGAATTCGGGGACTTTTCGGGGTACAAGCTCAATATGGGGAAGAGCGAGCTGTTCGTAGTTCAGCTATGGGACCAGGAGAGGGGGATTGGCGAGCTCCCACTAAAAAGGGCGGAGAGGAGTTTCAGATATTTGGGGGTCCAGGTGGCCAGGAGCTGGGGTGCCCTGCATAGGCTTAACTTTACAAGGCTGGTGGAGCAAATGGAGGAGGAGTTCAAGAGGTGGGACGCGTTGCCGCTGTCCCTGGCGGGTTGGGTGCAGTCAATCAAAAGGACGGTGCTCCCAAGGTTTTTGTTCCTGTTCCAGTGCCTCCCCGTGTTTATCCCGAAGGCTTTTTTCAGGCGGGTTAACAGGAGTATAATGGGGTTTGTGTGGGCGCGAGGGACTCCGAGGGTGAGAAGGGTGTTCCTGGAGCGGAGTAGAGATAGGGGGGGCTGGCGCTGCCCAACCTCTGTGGGTACTACTGGGCCGCCAATGCGACAATGGTGCGCAAGTGGGTGATGGAGGGGGAGGGGGCTGCATGGAAGAGGCTGGAGACGGCGTCCTGTGTGGGTACGAGTCTGGGGGCGCTGGCAACGGCGCCGCTGCCGCTCCCTCCAAGGAGGTATACCACGAGCCCGGTGGTGGTGGCAGCCCTCAAAATTTGGGGGCAGTGGAGGCGGCATAGGGGGGAAGTTAGGGCCTCGGCGTGGACCCCATTACAGTGGAACCACCGGTTCGCCCAGGAAGAACAGGTGGAGGGTTTTCGGGGTGGCACAGGGCAGGCATACGAAAGTTAGGGGACCTGTTTGTGGACGGGAAGTTCGCGAGCTTGGGTGAGCTGGAGGAGAAGTACGGACTCCCCCTGGGGAACACCTTCAGGTACTTACAGGTAAGGGCGTTTGCCAGACGGCAGGTGGTGGAATTCCCACGGCTACTGCCACACACAGTACAGGACAGGGTGCTCTCGGGGGGGTGGGTGGGATTGGGGAAGATCTCGGAAACTTACCAGGTGATGCAGGAGGAGGAGGAGGCCTCGGTGGTGGAGTTGAAAGGTAAGTGGGAGGAGGACTTGGGAGAGGAGATCGAAGAGGGGACGTGGGCAGATGCCCTAGGGAGGGTGAACTCTTCCTCTTCATGCACGAGGCTCAGCCTCATACATTTTAAGGTGCTGCACAGGGCACACATGACCGGGACAAGGATGAGCAGGTTCTTTGGAGGTGAGGACAGGTGTGTTAGGTGCTCAGGGAGCCCAGCAAATCACACCCATATGTTCTGGGCATGCCCAGCGCTGGAGGAATTTTGGAAGGGCGTAGCGAGGACGGTGTCGAGAGTGGTAGGATCCAGGGTCAAACCGAGCTGGGGGCTCGCAATATTTGGGGTGGCAGAGGAGCCGGGAGTGCAGGAGGCGAAAGAGGCTGGAATTCTGGCCTTTGCGTCCCTGGTAGCCCGGTGGAGGATTCTCCTTCAGTGGAAAGATACGAGGCCCCAAAGTGTGGAATCCTGGATCAGCGATATGGCATCGTTCATTAAATTGGAGAGGGTGAAATTCGCCTTGAGAGGGTTCTTTAGGCGGTGGCAACCGTTCTTAGACTTTCTGGCAGAACTTTAGACATTGGTCAATGGCAGCAGCTGCTCGGGGGGTGGGGGGGGGGCGGTTACTTTATTTTTGTTTATGTTATTTACACTGGAAGGGTCTGAGGGGGTGTATACACCTGTTTTCTTAAGTCGGGGTGTTAATGTTAATTTATTATTTGGATATGGGGGGGAGGGGTTTGGGGGGGTTGCTTTTTTAGATTGTGTTTTGTACTTACCCCTGTTGGGTTCTTTTTTCTTTCTCATTTTGTTATTGATATTTTATGAAAACCTTTAATAAAAATTATTTTTTTTTAAATAAAAAATTAATAATTTATTTCTGACAGCAGTGATCATTTATTGTGATCACTGACATGGTAGTAAGGATCTAAGAGTAGAAGCTGCACCCACAGAGAGGCTGTAGGTCTGTGGGTCAAACCAAATCATTCACGAACAGCACATCTTCTGAAACACTTTGCAGCTAGATAAAGTATTTCTGAAGTGTAATCACTGTTGTAATACAGGGAACAGGGCAGCCAATTTATACACAGTGTGATTATCACCAGATATTGTTTTTGTGTTATCGATTGAGAGATAAATATTGGCCAGGACACTGGAGATAACTTCCCTACTCTTCTTTAAAGGAGTATCATGGCATATTCTTGTCCACCGAAGAGGGTAGACAGGGCCTCAGTTTAATACCTCAACTCCAGCGCCTCTAACAGTGCAGCATTCCTTCAATACTGCACTTGAATGTTAGCCATGATTTTCTGCTCGGGTCCATGAGTGGGGATTGAACCAAAAACTTGGTAAGATATCTTACAACACCAGGTTAAAGTCCAACAGGTTTGTTTCAAATCACTAGCTTTCGGAGCAGTGTTCTGAAAGCTAGTGATTTGAAACAAACCTGTTGGACTTTAACCTGGTGTTGTAAGACTTCTTACTGTGCTCACCCCAGTCCAACGCCGGCATTTCCACATCAAAAACTTGGTGACTGAGAAGTAAGCATGCTCCCAGCTGACACAAGAGTCAGAACTGTTGAAATACAGAGAAAATGGCAAATAATGATGACCTTTGACCCAGAAGCAGTACAATAAAGAAAATTTGTAATTTCTTTCAAAAGTCTAAGGAATCAGGGCAGCACGTTGGCGCAGTGGGTTGGCCCTGCTGCCTCATGGCGCCGAGGTCCCAGGTTCAATCCCGGCCCTGGGTCACTGTCCGTGTGGAATTTGCACATTCTCCCCGTGTTTGTGTGGGTTTCGCCCCCACAACCCAAAAATGTGCAGGGTAGGTGGATTGGCCACGTTAAATTGCCCCTTAATTGGAAAAAAAGAATTGGGTACTCTAAATTTATTTTTTTTAAAGTCAAAGGAATGTGTAATTGTTTTTAAGAATGTTTGACCAGGATTTTTAAGAGGTTGCATCATGGTAAGGACATCAATTGTATCTTTCACTTTTTATTCTTTCACGGGATGTGGGTGTTGCAACTAGGCCTGCCCCTAATTACCCTCGAGAAGGTGGTAGTGAGCTGCCTTCTTGAATCACTGATGTCCACATGGTATAGGTACATACATAATGCTGTTAAGGAGGGAATTCCAGGATTTTAACCCAGTGGCAGTGAATGAACAGTGATATAGTTCCAAGTCAGCTAGTGAGTGGCTTGGAAGGGAAATGATAGGTGCTGTTGTTCTCATGAATCTGTTGCTCTTGTCCTTCTAGGTGGTAGAGGTCATGGGTTGGGAAGGTATTGTCAAAGGAGTCTTGGAGAGTTGCTGCAGTGCATCTTGTGGTGTTTCTTGGCATCTGTGGTAGAGGCAGTAAATGTTGAAGATGGTGGATGGGGTGCCAATTAAGTAGACTGCTTTATCCTGGATGGTGACAAGCTTCTTGAATGTTGTTGGAGCTGTATTCATCCAGGCAAATAGAGAGTATTCCATCAAAATCCTGGCTTGTGCTTTGTAGGTGGTTGACAGGCTTTGGGAAGTCAGGAGTTCAGTTAACCACCATAGAATTCCAAGTCTCTGACCTGTTCTTGTAACCACAAGTTTTACATGGCTAACACTCAGGATATTGATAGTGGGGGATTCAGCAATGGTAATGCCATTGAATTTCCATTGTAGATAATTTGATTCTCTCTTGTAGGAGCTGGTTATTGCCTGGCAAATGTGTGACACAAATATTACTTGCTGCTTATCAGCCCAAACTTGGATGTTGTCCAGTTCTCATTGCATATGGACATGGACCGTTTCAGTATCTGAGGAGTCGCTCATGGTGTTGAACATTGTGAGATCATCAACGAACATCCCCATTTCTGATCGTATGATGGACGGAAGGAAATTGATAAAGCAGTTGAAGATGGTTACACTCAGGACAGTATCTGAAGGATACATCGCAGTGATGTCCCTGGGCCTGAGATGATTGATCTTAAACAACCAGATGATTTCTCCTTGTGCTTTGTATGCATCAAACATTGATTGAGTTCCCCCCCTCCCAACCTTCTGCCCCACCCAACAAGCCCCCCACTGCCATATTGCACACACACCCTTTTCCATTGACTCCAGTTTCGCTAGATCTCCTTGATACCACACTCGGTCAAATTTTGCCTTGATGTCAAGTCTAGTCATTGTCATCTCACCTCTTTCTTTCAGTTTCTTTGTCCATGCTTGGACCAAGGCTCTACTGAGATGAACAACCTTGTGGCCATGAAGAACCCAAACTAAGAGTCAGTGAGCAGGCTATTGACAAGTACGTGTCACTTGGCAGCACTGTCAATTGCATCTTCCATTACTTTACTGATAATCGAGAGTAGACTGATGGGCTGCAATTGACCATATTCTTTGATAATCAGAAATACTGGTCCATGTGACCTAGTGACCCTAAACCTGGAAGCAGTACCAAGAAGAAGGAAGTTAGGATACAGACATTGGGCGGGATTCTCCGAAAACCGGCGCGATGGTCGGGACCTGGCGTCAAAATCGGCGCAGATCACTCCGGCGTTGGGCCCCCCAAACGGCGCAAAGTCTCCGGGCCCGAATGGGCTAGCAGCAGCGTGACGCCATTCGCGACGGCGTCACCCGCCGTGGACACGCCACGTCACTGACGCCGCACGGCGTCACAGCACAAAAGACGCGCCCCCCCCGGAGGACCAGCTAAGATAGCTGCCCACAGCGCAGCCCCGAGGTTCCAGGAGCGCTACATCGAGGCGCTCCTGGACGCAGTAGAGGAGAGGAGGGAGGCCCCGTACCCTGGATATGGCCGCAGGGGTCGCCCCACGCATCAGCCGGCGCCTGTGGAGGGAGGGTGGCAGAGGCCCGTCAGCGCTGTGGCTGTGACACCAAGGACAGGCACCCAGTGCCACAAGAAGGTGAACAACCTCGTCAGGGCAGCCAGGGTGAGTAACCCCCCCCCCCGATGTGCGGGCACCCCCCCCAGGTGCAACCAATCCTGACACTAACCCAACCCGAACCCTAATGTGCTGCGCACCTCTGCCAATATACGCGCAACCGCTGGCGTGCATTCATATACCTGTCTAACACCCACCCGTCCGCCCCCCACAGGAGAAGCGCGCACACAACAACGGAGCGTGAGGGGACTGGAGGGGGCCCAGCTGATGAGAGACCACTCACTGTTAATGAGGAAAGAGCCCTGGAAACTGGCAGGTGGATCTGAGGACCGGGAGGTTTGCCGATGCAGAGGTCGGGGGGCCCACCAGCAAGTGAGCCACCCACGGCCCGTCCCCATTCCCCATATCCCCCATCCACATATCCCCCATATCCCCCCCTCCCCCACATCCCCCTCCCCATATCCCCCCTCCCCCATATACCCCATATCCCCGCTCCCCCATATCCCCCTCCCCATATGCCCCCCTCCCCATATCCCCCTCCCCATATACCCCCACCCCATATCCCCCGCTCCCCATATCCCCTCTCCCCATACTCCCCCCTCCCCCATATCCTCCTCCCATGTCCCCCATATCCACCCTCCCCATATCCTCTCTCCCCCATATTCCCCTCCCCATATCCCCCTCCCCATATCCCCCCTCCCCCATATCCCCCACATCCCCCCTCCTCATATCCCCCCATATCCCACTGCCCCATATTCCCCCTCCCCATATCCCCACATGCCTCCTCCCCATAAACCCCCTCCCCCATATCCTCCCTCCCCATATCCTCCCTCCATATATTCCCCCCTCCCCATAACCACCTCCCCATATCCCCCCCTCCCCCTTATCCCCCTCCCCATATCCCCCTCCCCATATCCCCCTACCCACATATCCCCCTCCCCATATCCCCCTCCCCATATCCCCCCTCGCCATATCCACCCTCCCCATATCCCCCCTCCCCCATATCCCCCTCCCCATATCCCCCATTTCCCCCATACCCCCCTCCCCATATCCCCCACCCCCCATATACCCCATATCCCCCCATATCCCACTCCCCATATTCCCCCTCCCCATATTCCCCCTCCCCCATATCCCCCTTCCCATATTACCCCTCCCTATATACCCCCTCCCCCATATCCCCCCTCTCCCATATCCCCACTCCCCCATATCCCCCATGTCCCCCCTCCCCATGACCTCCATATCCCCCCTCCCACATACCCCCTCTCCCCCATATTCCCCCTCCCCATATCCCCCCTCCCCATATCCCCCCTCCCCATATCCCCCTCACCATATCCTCATATGCTCCCTCCCCCATATCCACCCTCCCTCATATCCCCCACATCCCCCCTTCTCATATCCCCCATATACCCCTGCCCCATATTCCCCCTCCCCGTATCCCCTTCCCCACATCCCCCCCTCCCCATATCCCCCTCCCCATAAACCCCCTCCCCCATATTCCCCTTCCCCATATACCCCCTCCCCATATCCCCCATGTACCCCCTCTCCCATATGCCCCCTCCCCCATATCCCCCTCCCCATATCCCCCACCCCCATACACCCTCCCCATATCCCCTCTCCCCATATCCCCCCTCCCCATATCCCCCTCCCCATATCCCCTATTTCCCCCCCATAGCCTCCTCCCCATATCCCCCTTCCCCTATCCCCCCACCCCCATATCCCCCTCCCCATATGCCCCCTTCCCATAGTCCCCCCTCCCAAATATACCCCCTCCCCATATCTCCCATATACCTCCTCTCCCATATCTCCCTCCCCATATTCCCCTCCCCATATCCCCTCTCCCCATATCCCCCCTCCCCATATCCCCCCTCCCCCATATCCCCCCTCCCCATATGCCCCTCCCCATGTCCTCCTCCCCATATCCCCCTCCCCATATCACCCTTCGCCGTATCCCCGTCCACATATCCCCCATACCCCCCCTCCCCACCCATATCCCCCTCACCATATTCCCCTCCCCATAACCACCTCCCCATATCCCCCCTCCCCCATATCCCCCATATCCCCCCCTCCCCACAATCCCCCCTCCCACATATCCCCCCATAACTCCCTCCCCATATCTCCCCTCCCCATATCCCCCCTCCCCATATCCTCCTCCCCATATAGCCCTCCCCATATCCCCCCTCCCCATATCCCCCCTCCCCCATATCCCCCCTATCCCCCCTCCCCTATATCCCCTCCTCCATATCCCCCCCTCCCCATATCCCCCCCCTCCCCCATATCCCCCGATCAAGCCTGCGTGTCTAACCTTGCAGGCTGTACTGTGTATTGCAGGACCAAACATCAAGGCACCCGTCCCCTACAGGACACTGTAGGGCGGCCACAAGAGAGGGAGAGACCCTGCCCCTCTGGCATGCGACGCCCACAGGACGCAGTAGGGTGGCCACGAGAGAGGGAGAGACCTGGCCCCTCTGGCATGTGACGCCCACAGGACGCCGCAGGGCGGCCACGAGAGAAGGAGAGACCCGGAGCAACAGGGAGACGACGTCCCATCTCGTGCGGGTGCGGTGACACTGGCGTGTTACACCTAGCGATGAGGGGGGCTGCCACAGGCCCCGTCGCAGCGGAGCCAGGACACCACTACCCAGGACAGCCCTACACAGGATAGCCCTAACCAAGATGGGTGGAGACGAACCGCCACCCCAGAGTACCGTGGACTCTGAGTCGGTCGATGCTCACGACACCAGCCACTGCTGTCTCCAACACTCTCCACCATCGCTGAGACATTCACCTCGGTTGGGCACTTTAGTGATGAGGCATCTGGTACACTCACTGGTGCGCACAACACGTCCATACCGGTACAGCAGGTGGAGGTAGGAGCAACAGAGCGGCCGGGAGGTCGGAGGGCATCCTGGCGCAAGCGATCATCTGCCGCCGAGACGAGTCCCGGGTTCCTGGAGTTACCGCACCCACCCATAGACTCGATGCAGCCACCAAACCTGGGATGAAGGAAGAGGATGACGGGTGGCTTGCAGCAAATGCAGACGCAGGTGGAGGAGTGCGCCCGCGTCCAGAAGCTGGGAGTGGTGCCGGTCATGCGTGCCACCCAGGCCGAAACAGCACGGGTGGCGTCCGCGGTAGAGGCAATGGGTGCGACGGTGTCAGACATGGGGAGCAGGATGCGAGGCCTGGGGCTTTCCGTGCAGGCGGCGTGTGTGGCCCAGGACATGGCTTCCCTCTCACAGGAAGCCATGAGCCAGACCCAGCGGCAGATGGCAGAGGCGCTCAACGCCCTGGCCCAGTCTCAGCAGGCCATGGCGCAGTCCCAGCAGGCCGTGGCGCAGTCCCAGCAGGCCATGGCGCAGTCCCAGCAGGCAATGGTGCAGTCCCAGCAGGCAATGGCCCAGTCTCTGCAGGTCATGGCGCAGTCTCAGCAGGCCATCGCTGAGGGCATCGGCGCCATGTGCTAGCAGGCATCGCACGGTCACAGACAGGGATGGGCAACTCCCATGGCTGCAAACCCTTGTTGATGCCAGCACGGGGCTCCAGGACTGGCAGCGCCAGGTGTCGGGAGGCGTCGGGTGGCCTGTCCGTTTGCACCTCCGACCCATGTAGAGGCCCGGGGCCAGCAGGCACCCCGAGGGAGGAGGAGGTGCTTGGGCCTGTCCCGGGTCCCCCTATAGGCGGAACACTGCAGCACCTCGGACTTCCCCCCCCCTTCCGCCCCAGGTGCATCTGGTGGGCAATGGGCAGGACAGGCTGGCAGCTCGCCATCCCAGTCGCCTGAGCCGCAGCCTGGCCCATCTAGGCCGGGCCGCCCCAGGAAATGGCCGCCAAAAGGATCTCGAGTCAGAGGGCAGGAATCGCAGGAGTCCATCTCCAGTTCTGCTGTACCGTCTGGGGAACCACCTAGGCGTAGTCAAAGGGCTCGTAAGGCCAGACAATTAGACACTGAGTAAGTTGGCACGGGTGCAGGGCACAGACGCGTTTTAGGGGCTAGGGCACGTGTATGGACAGTTTGTTATTAAAATCACTTTCACATCTACAGAAGCTGCCTTTGTGTTCTTTCCGGGGGGTGGGGGGGGGGGGGGGGGGGGGGGGGGGGGGTGGTGCGGGGGGGGTGGGGGGGTGGTGCGGGA